>NW_017728924.1:10783642-10799773 GCF_001723895.1 Crocodylus porosus | reverse complement strand
CCCCTTCCCCTTCCCCCACAGACTTACCTGCTGAGGAGGGCTTGCTCCCAAATAATTTTTTCTCCCTATGCTTTGATCTGCACCTCCCCTTCCCTCCTCACAGACTTACCTGCTTGGGGAGGAGCAGGGGAGGGTGGCAGCGGCATAGGGTAGATCCTTGGGCTCCTTTTAAATTCCAGAAGTGACCTCCAACTTAAAAAGGTTAGAGACCAGTGTGCTATAGCGTTAGGCCTGTTTCTTTCTATCTAAGTTAGGGTGATTTTAGCAAACATTTCACTATAGGACCTGGCAGAGGTAACATTTACATTGGAGGCCACATCAACTGTTACAGACCAGCTGTTCTTCCCCCCTCAACCCATAAAAGCAGCTAAAAAGTATGTTTGTCTGCACCCCTACGACATGCTCCATGAGTGGAGCTTCCATTGGAACCTCATCCTCTCCTACCCCACCAGAGGAATTTGCCATGTGCTAGAGCACACGTGCAGGGGCATTCCCTGGGGACAAGTAGCAGTGGCACAACTATGTGTTGCTGCTGTTTGTCCCCAGTGAAATGCACTTGTGTGCTTGTCTGGATGTGTCCTAACGGTGCACTGAAATGCATTCTTAAAGCAAGGAGGAGCCCAAGGTATTGGTCGTAAAGGCATGGGTTTCAAAGATGACTAATGATGTTGAGTGCCTCAGTTTTGAGATGTCCAAGGTGAGAGCTGTTAAAGGAGCACCCACTTTCTGAAAATCCAGGTATTTGCAAGATATCTCAGATTGGGTACCCCAAATCACTATGCACTGCTGAAAATCTCAGCCTGAAGTTCTTTAATAGTACATATACTAATTGATTGGGATTTTCTGGTATCGCAGCTTTGGCAAAGTAGATGTATTATGAGACACAGTTCTTGTTGCAAGACACCTATTATAAGGCTTGTATTCCCAAGGTCCAAGGAGCTTATTTAAAATACAATGTCACTTGACACTTGATTATAAATGCATTTTGGAAAAAAAAAACTTGCACAACTAATATGATAACTAATTCCACAGTTCCTAATACGTGTATGATCTAGGGGCAGGGGCTTTTATCATATGTGTTGCTTTATCTTTGTTGGTTACTGTATTTGTTTATATCAATTGTTTAAACTCCATGTACAGTTCTAATAAACAGTAAGGCACTATGTGTAACTTATGTATCTGCATCAGAATATAAATGCATTCTTATTGCAAAGTGGAGTTCTTTAGTTTTTTGTACCGTGTATTTTTTTCCCCTCAAAAGCCTGAGGCCACTATCATCAATAAAGTTCTTCACTAATTTATGAAGGGTGGGGCCTCAAGAAAGAGGAGTAAAAATAATTAAGATGGAAAATATTCAGAGAAGATGGCAAAATTGACATGCCACAAAGGCTCAGCACATGTGTAGACTGATGTTCCACATGCTACTTGTGTCTGGAAGAAACACTGCCCTATAAACTCAATGTTGCCTTGAAGTCAGGGGAGTCTAAATTAGAAGTTTTGCTGCAAACCTTCCCAACTCCATGGAGTCTCCATTTGAAAAATAATTGTCAATGTATAGAAAGGAGTATGCGTCTACCACAGATTATACTCTCAACTGGTCCCTGACACTGCTTATTTTCAGCCTAGAGCAGCGGCTCCCAACCTTGAGGTTGAAAACCCAGTTGGGATTGCAACAATAAAAATGGGTGGGTCTGTGCGAGTTGGCAGCAATCGGATCCAGCTTCAGATCAGGCCGCTTTGGATGGCAGTGATCCAATCTGGAGCTCTGGATCGGTTTGTCGCTTCGATCCAGCCAAAGCAGCTCCAAGCTTTGGAGATCTGGCTATAGGCTATCATAAGGGATCAATGAAATATCTATAACTTCGTTATTTCATCTCCAATTTGGGTGCAGCTTGCAGGGGTGGTAGCCTCTGCTGAGTATGAAGCCTGCCAAGTTTCAAAAAGATAGGAATAGGGGTTTGAGGGGAGCTGCACCCCAGCTCTGAAAAGTAGTTTGTACATTCAAACAAGCACCTAACCTCATTACCACAACTGAAGCCAACTTCCTACAGTTTAAAACACAAAACCTGCCAACTATCTCCAGTACCCCTACAAACTGCACACCAGAATCTATCAAAGACAACAAAACCCAACTACCTGTGGGGGCACATTCCTCATGAAAAAAACACTCTGCCTCCAGTCTCTCAGGCCTGATCCTGAGAGGGAACAAATTACAATGCAAACCACTTTTCAGAGCTGGGCCTATGAACTGCACTTCATCAGCCTCCTAGGTAGTAGGTACAGAAACTCATGGATTCAATATAGACAGTGAAGTTCTGGCACACTGCAACCAGCTGGGCCTCTGACACCCCAGGCACCTCTGCAATTTTACCTGCACTGCTACATCCCCCTTTCCCCCCTACCCCTCACCCCAGCCTGTCCCTCCCCCGCAATGCCTCCATGTCCATTTTCACTGACTGGCTTTCTTGCCTACGTTGCGGGCCAGGCCACCCTCTGTCTTCTTTACTATTCCTTCCAGCCAGGACCAACTGCAGGTACCTCCTCAGCCTGACAAAGGGGTTTTCAACCCCAAAGCTGGCATCCCAGGCAGCTAAGCTGAGCTCATCGGGAGCCTCACAACTACACTGCAACCAGCAAGCGTCAGGCCTGTCAAAGATGTGACAGGTCTGGGTGTTACCTAGACAGGACTCTGTGTGTGTGTGCATTAGCTGGAGGTTATGGCGCCTCCTACCCGCCTTTCACCAGGGGATCTTGGTGCTGCCATTTACAGGGCTGCAGTTTTAGTGGTCATGCCCAGGACCTGGGGCCTCCTCCTCCTTTCCCGTAGCCCCAATCCCATACCTCCAAGTTCGTCCTGGCATGGGAATGACATCCCCAGCAATGCTGGACACCCTCTCGCTTGGAACACTGGTTGGTGGACAGGACAGGTGTTGCCAGGCAACCGTGGCCAGATCCTGCCACATCTGGTTGCAGCTTGCCCAGTAGGCCCAGGGGTCGCAGTCCAGCTGCACTTTCCCCCTACCTGTGCTGGTCAGTTCCGAGTGGCACATGGATCCGTCACCGCTGCTGCTGGCTGGTGCTGACCTGGGCGGGTCTGTCCCATCCAGAGCAGCATGTGGCTGAAGCCGGGTTCCCACGAGCTGCTGGGGATGGGAGGAGCCTGGCCAGGTCTGCACCACCCAGCAGAAGTGGTGGCGGAGCCGTGTGCCACTGGGGATGGGATGAGCCCAGCTGGAGTGGCAGGGGCTCAGCTGCGTTTTCCCCCTGCCTGCACCACTCAGTCCCAAGCAGCACATGGCTCTGCCGCCACTTCTGCTGGCTGGTGCCAACCCGTCTGGGCTCCCCCCATCCCCAGCAGCACGCTGCTCCGGATGGGACAGACCCGCCCAGGTCAGCACCAGCCAGCAGAGGCAGTGACGGATCCACGTGCCACTCAGAACTGACCAGCACAGGTAGGGGAAAATGGAGAACAGCCCCTGCTGCTCCGGCTGGGCTCATCCTGTCCCAAGCGGCACACGGCTACTCCTCTTCCCACACACGCCATGCCGGCAAGGTCAAGCTGACACAGTGCGTGTGGGAACCTTGTCCCTTCCCCAACCCGTCAGCAGCCATTAGGAAGCTGCTGAGGGGCTAGGGGGAGACAAGGGGTGGGAACGAAAGTAAACAGTGTTTCCCGTTGCAGCACCATGGGCCACAGAAAACAGCTTGGTGGGCCACGTGTCGGACAAGCCTGAGCTAAGCTAAGCTAAGCTAAATCCTACCCACTCCTTTGTAACAAGTAAAAGGAGCAGGCAGGTTCAACTAGTGCTGACCCAGGAAGTCACAATGTCTCAGTCCGAGTGTTCCTCTGTCACACAGTTGCTGACGGGGAACAAGCTGGGAACAGATACAACATGCCCCCAAACAGGATTTTATGCTGTTTCTAGTCCCGCTCCACAGACGCTGCCATTGGAAATGCAGCCAGGGAGAAATCCTTCTCACTGGCCACCTACAGATGTCAGTCTTCCCCCTTGCTCCCCCCCTCCCACTCTCCCTCCCTCCCCTGCTCCCCTGCCCTCTTCTCACTGTAAGTCAAGCTATCCAAAGCGCATCTGAAGCGCTTCGGATGCTCCGATCTGCTTTGGATAGCTTGCCTGAGTCTGCACTTTGATCCGGGCATGCCGCTTCGGATATAGAAGCATCCAAAGCAGCACCAGATCTGAAGCATGATCTGAAGACTCACGCGGCCCTAAAAATGGGGTCACAAAGACACTCAACAGTGTCAGCCAATTATACAGGGATCTGGGTTTTCTGTTTTTTGTGGAAAAATGAAGATTTTTTTCCTTTAAAGTAGAAAAAAGTAGGAAATGGTGGGTTCCCCTTGCAAGCTGGCAGAATTCCAGCCTTGCCAGGGGCTGCTTGGGGCTGCAGGGGGTGGGAAGAGGGTGATCAGGCAGGAGCAGCTGTGTGCAGGAAGCATGGAAAGCAGTTCCCACAGCTCCCTCCAGGTATGTCTATGGGGGAGAGGTCAGATTGAGGCTCCCATGGTGAGGGAGTAAGGGAGTAGGGCAGGGCTGGGGTTAGCTGCTGAGCCAGGCTGGTGCATGGGACCCGGGGCCAGGACAAGAATGTGGGGCTTGGCTAGGGAAGCAGGACAGAGCCATAGGTGGCTTATCCAAGGGATGTCAGGGGAGGATTGCACCCAGCTGATGAGTGCACTCCTGGGGAAGGGGGCATGGGAGGCACATTGGCATGCACACTAGGAGGCGCTACTATGCAGAGCCATCTGGCTCACTGTGCCATCCTGCCAGGTCTAAAACCATGCTTTGGGAGTCTCCAGCACGGAGCCTACAGGCAGCTGACTCGCTTCCTGGAGAACACCTCCAGGCTTGGTAATGCTGCCACCACCCAGGCACTGGTCTCTGGTAGAGCTCTGTGCAGCCTGGGGAACACAGACCTTGTGAACCTTGGGGCTGCTTTGCCCACAGTAATATTTCTGGGTGCTTTTTTCAGCCCAAAGCATCCCAAGATAGCATCAGGTAGGACTAAAGGAAAATAAAAAGACCACCTTAACTGGCCAAGCAAAGGAGTGCAAACCCTCTCTCTCCCCCTCCACAATAACACAACAAGGTGAGCTGTAACTCAACACCTTTATTGATTGAGGTGGGGGTAAAACAAGGAAGTCAGAATACACTTTGAGGAAACAAACGTGTGAGTCTTTACAGAAATTGGACACAACAATCCTTTTAAGATGTGCCTGGTCTAGACATAATTCCTAACTTCAGGCTAGTTTCCAGGTTTTTATTTAAAGTAAATCTCCAGGCAGAAGCCTGGGACCTTTGCTTGCTGCTTTCAGAATGGCTGCTGGAAGGAAGAGAGCACTTCTGTCCTCCCCCTAGGAATGTATCTGGCCAGGTCACCTGATTGACCAGCCTGAACCAAGAAGAAAACCAGGAAAGAGAGGGGTCACTTGGGCTGGCCCAGCTGAGGGGCATATGCCAGCCATGCCACCATGGTGAAGCACCCTCTGTCCACCTGGAAGTGTGTGTGTGTGGGGGGGGGCACAACTCCATGCCACTGCTGCCACTCCTTCCAGGAAGGCAGGGGGTGCCTTGTCATGGAGGCACAGCCACTGTGGGGCTTATGGCAATGGCACTAAGCCTCCCCAACCTTCAGCACCAGGTCCCACCAGCTGGGTTATGGAGCTCCCTGGGGGGAGGGCAGCAGGGAGGGGAGTCCTGAGCCCACAGTGGGCAATCCACATCTTCCCCACTGCTTGGGCTCTGCTCTGGCCATGTCACCCGTGGTGGGGGAGGGGGGAAAGGGGTCTGCATTCCACTCCAGACACAGCAGCCACTGCTTTCCACAGGCAGAAGCCAAGGCTCAGGCACTGCTGTGGGGGAGGGGGACACGGGGCTGTGGGTCATGAGTCAAGGGCACCAGCAGGGCTGGCGGTGGAGGGCTGGGGGTAGGGATTGAGGGGCACCTGGGGGGGTGCTGGAAGGCTGTGGGTTGGGAGTGAGGGGCCATGCTGAGGAAATGAGGTCATAAATGGTGTCAGGCTGAGGAAAAGGTTGGGAAGCACTGTTAGGACAATCCACTTAACACCCCACTGCCCCCCAGCTCCAGCTTTCCATTCTACCAGCAGCCCTGAGAAAGCAGCAGCAATGGAATTTACTCCCATGCCAACAACTCATTAGGGATAGATAAAGACACTTAATTACTGGCAATGCATTGCAAGCTAGCCAACAAGGAAAGGAAAAAGCTAGCAGCAGCTGTTAAATCATCAGACTGCTGCTTGGTCAGTCAGTGCAAACCACTAGCAGTTCAGATTCCCCTCTAAACAATCACAGCTTTGGTTTTATTGTTTCAGACTATGACAAATACTGATGTGGGTGCCAAAAGTCAGGCTAAACTCCCCCTGATCCCCCACCCTAGCAAACTCACTTCATGCCATCCAGGGATGTTTCTTAGAGGGAGATGATAAGTCATGGGGTTGACTGGGGGTCCCTGTGTCCATGCAGGGTGGGTAGGGGAAAAAAGTTAACATGACTTGCATACAATAAGACTACCCATCCCTCAAAGGTTTTCAGCCCTTGCCATCCTTCAGCACACTATATGCGTCTCATATGGTTGTGGCCTCTGCCACAGGAGTGGGTGGCCAATCCCCTCAAGGCAGGATGGAGCAAGGGAGAGAGACGCTTGTTCCATTTCCATTCTCAAACCATGCGTTTTGAGTGGTGCAGCAGCTGTCTGTCTGTAGCCTTTGCAGGTTATTGGCTGACAGGTTAGACACAGATCAATAGTGCTTCTTATCACATCTTCATCAAACTGTGCGAACTGGGCATAGTGGGTAGCAAAGTACACCTTTGCAATTCCCTGACATTACAGAGAAGAGCCAAACCAGCTGGTGAACCATCATAACTACCTACTTTCTCTACAAGTCAAAGGCATTAGGGACCACCATCTCTGGCACTAAGAGGCAAGCATAGACCACTGGACTGCCTCATACAGCAATGAACAGGTGCTGCCTCTGCTGTGGGATCACCATGATGGGTTGGAGAAGGTTGCATGTACTGATAACCCTAAGAGCAACACTATTAGGAGTCTTGCACTCTTAGTAGGGTCACCCAATGCAGTAAAGTTAAAGATGAAATATCAGACAAAGAGCAGTTCAACACAACATAACATAAAGACCTCAATGGTGGAGCAGGCAGATGAAGGAAATGTACTTCTCAATGGCTGCAAAGGCAGATGAAGGCTGTAGTGGAAGAGTAACCCCAGTTGTCTTGGATTTCTGTGCCACTGGACACAGGCTTCTCCTCCACCAAGATCCATGCAGTTGCCTACCTGCAATGGTCTCCTCACATAAAACAAGTCACATACAGTCTTCTCCCACTGAATCCAACATCTACCACAACAATGAATCACCAATACCCATAACCCCTACAAAGTCCTGCAGTGATGGATGAGTGGCAATGGGGACAAACAAAGCAATTGCCACAGATCTATGTGCAGGTGGGGGTCATGTGTTGGTTGCTTCACTTGCTTTGTTTTGCTTCACTCTGGCTCATCATTCACCACCCAACCTGCTGTCCAACTTCTTTTACCCAACCAAACTGGACTATCACTTACCATCCCAGCAAGTGGGACTTGTCCTTTTGTGGACTGCATCTTCCAGGGCACTGGCTTCCTCCCTGTTGGGAGAGGGGCAGCTTAGCCCCTTCTGCACTTTCACCTTTGCTGCTACATCCCCCTTTGTCCCCTACTCCCCACCCCAACATTGTAGGTGCTTCCTCAACCTGACAAAGAGTTTTTCAACCCAAAATCTGGCATCCTTGGAAGCTAAGCTGAGCACACCGGGAGCCTCATAACTGCACAGCAACCAGCAAGTGTCAGGCCTATCAAAGACGTGACAGGTCTGGGCTTTCCCCAGCCAGGACTGTGTGCGTATGTGTCTTAGCTGGAGGTGATGGGACCTCTTACCCACCTTTCACCAGAGGATCATTGGTCCTGGCATTTACAGGGCTGCTGTGCCACCAGCAGTCCCACCAGGCCTCACTACCCTGGCAGGGTGCAGTTTCAGTGGTCATGCCCAGGACCTGGGGCCTCCTCCTTCCCCATAGCCCCATCCCATACCTCCAAGTTTGTCCTGGCAGGGGAATGAGTTCAGCAGGGACATGTTTTTCCCCTGTTGGCTGGTGATGCAGTTAGCGCCCCCTAAAGCTGAGAGTGAGGCATTACCTGGTTTTAAAAAAAATGAAAAAAGGAAATAGGTGCAGACAGAATGAGGAGGGTGGCATTCAGTCCATTTGCACCTGGAATTTGGGAAACCCCAGTAGTAGGAGGTTCACCTCCAGGAACACCAGCTGCTCCACCAAAACAGCATCCAAGCAGGTGCGGTGGGGTGTCACTACATCCCTAGTGATGCTGAACACCCTCTCGCTTGGAACACTGGTCTGTGGACAGGACAGGTGTTGCTGGGCAACTTTGGCCAGATCTGGCCACACCGGGATGCTGCTTGCCCAGCACAGCAGTGGCTCCACGTCCTGACAAAGATTGGCAGCCACCAGGGCATGAGCGCTACCTGCCTGATGCTGAGGTCTGGTGGCTCTGGACCCCACCATAGAAGCCATGCCCTTAGCCCATATTGGCAGTGCCTATGGTGGAGGACAAGACTGGCTCATGGATAGCATGCTAGCATGAGACAATGGATCCCCCTGTTCCACATTTCCCCGCCTCTGCCATTCTGCCTCCCTGACTTTCTTTACCAGCATCTCTGTCCACCGATTCAGTGTTTGGCTACCACATATGGTGCCCTTCACCGTTGGGTCACACATGGCGGCCATGGACTGTACTGGACCACAAGGGATCAAACCATTTCCTGATGCCCTCCTTCAGCCACCTCACCAGTGCCTGCATGTCTGGTGACAGCGGTCTGCCCCAGCCAGGAACACTGATCCCCTGGAAGCTCTCCATTTGGCTCTGAAGTTCCCTCACTATGGGGATCACCTGGCTAAGGAGGGCATCAGCAGCACTGAGGCTCTTGGTGGCCTTGAGGAAAGGGTTGAGGACCACCAAAATCTGGGAGATGGTACCCCACTCAGCTTTGTTCAGGGGGCCGCTGATCCTGATCTTCCTGAGCAAGGCCATCTCATGGATGGGCTGCTGTTGCTCCACCGGCCTTTCAAGCATCAGGTACATGGAGTTCCACCGAGTCTCCACATCCTGCATGATTTTGTGCTACGGGATGTTCAGCTCTGTTTGTTTGTCCTGCAGCATCTTGCCCCCCTTGATGCTCCAGTGGAAGTAGCCTGCCAACTTCCTGCATTTGGAAATGAGCTTGCTGGTGGTGCTGGCACCATCACCGGCAGCCCTGTCCCCTTCCAAGATATCTCTGACAACAAGGTGCAACTTGTGTGCCACACAGTGGATGCCAACAAAGTTGGCATCACAGACCGCCTTGACCATAGTGGCCCCATTGTCAGTAAATATGAAGCCGTGGATTAGCTCGCCCTGCCCAGTGAGCCACACCTGCACCAGGCAGTTCATGGCCCCCATGATCTCTGCTGCTGTGTGGGACTCATCTAGCACCTCGGCTTGAAGGAGAGCCCACCGACAGCCTGTCTGGTCACACCAGTGCCCTGTGAGGGAGAGGTAGGCATGATCTCCACTCCGACTGCTCCAGATATCCTAGGTGAAGTGTAAGGCCACCTGCGGACCTGCCTTGCACAGCTCGTCCCTCAAGTACTCCATGCATGCTTCATACAGGGATGGCACCACCTTCCTACAGGAGGTGGTGTGTGCGGGCACTTGGTATGATGGGACTGCAAGTACCATGAACCACCTGAACCCTGGCCACTCAACAAAGGAGAAGGGCTGGCCATCAACAGCAAGCATCTCCCCAATGCTGTGGGTGAGCTCGCTCGGCATTACAATGCACCCCACTTTCTGTCCTCCTTTCCCCTACTCTTTCAGTGTGGCCTGCCTCTGCTTTGGGGGGACAGGGGCTTTGAAGCGAGCAGAGGACTTCCCTTTGGGCATGCTCCCACTGATGCCAGGCTGAGGAAGAGCAAAAGCAAGGGGGTGGTGCCTGCAGAGATACATCAGCAGGCAGAGGCACAGCAAGGGTAGGAGCAGGCTCAACTGAGCCACTTGCCTCCATCTCTACAGAAACCTCCTCCAAAGTGCCTTCTGAGAAAGGGGACCTGGCTCAAAGGGAAACTTGAGGGGTGTCAAGTACAAACTCAGCTGATTCCCTTTCCTTCCCCAGAATTTCCCTTGCCAGGGCACTAAGATCCAGATCCAGCTCTTCTTCTGGCACTGGAAGGCTCAGCATGGGAAGTGACAAAGGGATGGAGTAGGTTGCTGTGCTGGTGCTGGTGCTGCTGGTTGTGGTTGTCTTCATGCTGGTGGTGGTGGTGGTGGTGGGGGTTATGGCTGCTGCATGTGAATGGGATGCAGTCTCAGGCACAGGCAGTATCTGTGGCACTGTTACCCTCTCCTTGCTGCTTGTAGCAGCCTCATCCCTTTTAGCTGGAGAAAAGAGGCTGTGTCTCAGTTTGGTGGGGGGGAACTTACAGCTCTCCCTCTACCCCCTCTTCCACTCCTCCCTGAAGGCTGGCCAGTGTGGCCACCTTCCCTTCCACCATGCTTCATGATGTTTCATGTCTTCCTTTTCAAGAAATATATAAATGTATTTGCATTCCTATATAAACTGAAAACTGTAGGTGTGGTGCAGTGTTGAGGTTTACAAACCCAATAGAAATATGTCTGTGTGTGTAGATAAACTCAAAGTGAGCTGAGATGCAGTAATGAGATTTACGAACCCGATAGAAATTCATAGATTCATAGATTATAGAGCCGGAAGGGACCCAATGGATCATTGTGTCCGATCCCCTGCCCCTGGCAGGAGAGAGGACTGTGGTCAGACGACCCCAGCCAGGTGATTGTCAAGCCTCCTCTTGAAGACCTCCAAGTTAGGTGACAGCACCACCTCTCTTGGAAGCCCACTCCAGACTCTGGCCACCCTTATTGTAAAAAATGTCTTCCTAATGTCTAACTGAAATCTACTCTCCGCTAGTTTGCACCCATTATTCTTAGTTACTCTCTGAAGCACTCTGGTAAACAGCACATCCCCAATTCCCTGCTGTCCTCCCCTGATAAATTTATAGGTGGCCACAAGGTCACCCCTCAGTCGTCTTTTGTATAGGCTGAAGAGATCCAGATCTCTCAACCTCTCCTTGTAGGGTCTTTCACGGAGACCGCTAATCATGTGGGTGGCCCTCCTCTGAACGCTTTCCAGATCCTCCGTGTCCCTCTTGAAGTGCGGCGTCCAAAACTGGACACAGTACTCCAACAGCAGACTGACTAGTGCTGCATAGAGAGGGAGCATCACCTCCCTCGATCTGTTGGTCATGCATCTGCTAATACACGACAAGGTGCAATTGGCTTTGTTGATGGCCTTGTTACACTGCCAGTTCATATTCATCTTGGAGTCAACTGTGACTCCAAGATCTCTCTCAGCCTCTGAGATGCTGAGAAGGACATCCCCCAACCTGTAGGTGTGCTGGGAAGTCCTCCTTCCTAGGTGGAGTACCTTACATTTATCTTTGTTGAATTGCATCCTATTACATTCTGCCCATTGATCTAACCTGTCCAGGTCAGCCTGTAACTGCTCCCTGCCCTCTGGTGTATTAATTTAGCCCCATAATTTGGTATCATCTGTGAATTTGCAGAGGGTGCTCAACACACCCTCGTCCAAATCACTGATGAAGATATTAAATAATACCGGCCCAAAGACCAAAACCTGTGGGACACCACTGCCCACTTCCTTCCAGGCTGAAAATGACCTGTAAACCACCACTCTCTGGGCGCGGTCCCTAAGCCAGTTAGTCACTCGTCTGACTGTGTAGGCATCCATTCCACAGTGGACAGACAAAACTCGTGACATGGATCAGTCCCACAAGCACCCATGTCATGAGTTTTGCCTGTCAGCAGCTAGGGGTGCAGTGCCCCAGATCCCTCCTGCACTGATCTCCTCAACAGCTGGCAGGCATCATGGCCACAGCAGGGGCCACCATCCCTGCAGCTGTCACCCCGCTGTGCCTTACCACACACAGTGTCACCCATGTCACGAGTTTTGCTTGTCCGCAGCTTGAGGTGCAGATCCCCCCAAACCCCTGCACCGATCTTCTTGAAACTTGGCAGGCTTTGTGGTCCCAGTATAGGCTATCATTCCTGCAGTTTTCACCCTACTTTGTTGTAATGCCTAGACATGACATGAGTTTTGCTTTCAGGAATTTGGGGTGCAGTTCCTCTCAAACCCCTTCACTGATCTTCTTGAAACTTGGCAGAATTTATGCTCTCTGCACAGTCCACCATCTCTGAAAATTCCATCCAAATCGGACAAAAAACAACAAAGGTATAGCTATTTTATTGTTTCCTCGTTGTACCCTATGGCCGGATCTCCGAGGTGGCTCTGAGGCGGCTCCGAACCACTTCGGGAAGCCTAGCAAGGCCAGCACTTCGATCTGGACATGCTGCTTCAGACCCCGAAGTGTCTGAAGCTTCTCCAGATCCGAAGTTCTGCCTGAAGCCTGGCACACCCCTACTAATCTGCACAAAATGAACTGTTCCAAACAGGAGACTTTACCACACCTTCAGCTCTCCTGTGAAAGACGAATTTTCACTCCTACCTAAGAGAACTTTTACAATCTTTGCAATCTCCTATGCCTGATGAAGGATGCCTATACCTGAAAGCTTCCAAATAAAATCTTTTTACAAATATCTAGTTAGTTTAATAAAAGATATCACTTCTGCCATGCATTTTGATTCCTTTTGCCTCAAGAGTCTAGACCAATATGGCTACAACCTGGGTACCTGACTCATTTCCTCTTTAAAATCTGAAGCCCAGAATGGCACACGATAACCTAGATGAGGCCTAACCAGCAACCAGTAAAGAGGTACTATCATCTCCTGTGTCTTAAACCTAACATCCCTACTGATGCAGCCGCAAACTGCATTAGCTTTTTCTGCAGTTGCCTCACACTGCATAGTTTCATAGTGCCTAGGGTCAGAAGGGACCTAAACAGATCACCAGGTCTGACCCTGTGCCCCGGGCAGGAACGAGTGCTGGGGTCATAACACCCCAGCCAAATACCTGTCCAGCCTCCTCTTAAAGACCCCCAAGGTAGGAGAGAGAGCTCCACCTCACTTGGGAGCCCATTCCAGAGCCCAGCAGCCCTAACTGTAAAGTAATGTCTCCTGATGTCCAGCCTGAACCGTTAGCAAATAAAAACCTTAGATTCTGGACTAGCCCAGGGATTGACATGACACCTCGTTTGATGAGTGTCAGAAAGGCTTAATTTACTACAAGTATTCAAAATCAAGTCAAGTGAGCCCAAACAAAATCAAAGTCCAGTAATTAGCTATAAGGTGATGATTTCTCACCAAACAGGTGACGAAGAGGCCGTCTGTTTCTCTTCAACTTCTCAAGTAAGTCAGGTGCATCAGCAACTAGTGTCAGAGAGATTTCTCACTCTTGAAGCACATGCACTGTTTGCTGTTTTACCGCCTTTTTATACCCTTAGTCCAGAATCTTCAAAGCAGTCTTTTAGTTGTGTAAATCAAGAGAGAGTCCCAAGCAGTAATTGACAGGAAAACCTGCTCGTTACTGGTTATCAGAAATTTCTAATTTGAATGAGTTACCTTCTTCACTGACAAGAGGTTATCCAGTTTGAAACATATTAAGAAACTGATTACCAACCAGGAAAAACATACATGTCCTTGGACTAAATCAGGAGGAGACATCTATCACATATGGAGAATGTCTCTTTCTACATATAAACATGAGTTAATCACAAAAGAAATATTTACCATACTGATTAATAAAGGAGAGACATTTCACATGGTTACACACCAGACAACTGTGAGCCTGCCTGAAATCATCCTGAATATAGCAAGATAAGCTGGAAGAGATACTTCATTATTCCTTCTCAGGTGGCCTAGCCATGAACTCGCATCCTCTTGCAATATGCAGTTAGCATCAGTATTCTGTATTTTAACTTTTGTGAGTAGGCTCGAGCTTAGCATGAGTTTCAGAGTTATCAGAACCTCCTCTCTAACTATTTGTGGCCGTTATTCCTAATAATCCCAGGTGGTGCCTCGGGGAACAGAGCCTCACCCAATTTCTGCTGGTACCCCTTGGTGAGTTTGTAAACAGCTACCAGATCCCCTCTCAGTCTTCTCTTGTGGAGGCTGAATAGATTCAGGCCCTTTAGCCTCTCTTCCTAGGGCCTGACCCGCTGCGCCTTGACTATGCAAATGGCTCTCCTCTGGACCCCCTCAATGCTAGCCACATCCCTCTTGAAGTGTGGCACCCGGAACTGTACACAGTACTTCAACTGTGGCCTGATCAGTACCACATAGAGGGGAAGGATCACCTCCCTGGACCTGCTTGTGATGCATCTGTAGATGCACAACAAGGCGTGGTTTCGCCTTACTGACCGCTTCCTCGCATTGGCAGCAACTTGGCTCCAAGATCCCTTTCTGTCACTGTTTTGATAAGAGGGGTATTCCCCTGCCTATAGGCATGTTGCTGGTTCCTTCTCCCTAGGTACAGCACCTTGCACTTGTCAGCACTGAATCCCATCCTATTCTCATCCGCCCAGCCCTGTAACCTGTCTAGATCTAGCTGGATTCTGTCCCTCCCCTCTAGCGTGCCCACCTCGCCTCATAACTTGGTGTCGTCAGCGAATTTGGACTGTGTGCTTTCCACACCCATATCCAGATTGCTGATAAAGATATCGAACAGCACAGGTCCCAGGACCGAGCCCTGGGGGACTTCACTGCTCACATCTCTCCAGGTCAAAAATGACCCATCCACCACCACTCTCTGGGTGCGACCCTCTAGCCAATTTGCCACCCATCTGACTATGTAGGCATCAGTGCCACAGTTGCCTAGCTTTTTAATGAGAATGTGGTGGGAAACCATGTCAAAGGCCTTCTTAAAGTCCAGGAAGACAACATCCATCTCAATGCCCTCATCCATAGACTTTGTGACCTGATCATAAAAGGAAAGCAAGTTAGTCAGGCAGGATCTGCGCTAAATGGACCCATGTTGGTTGCCCCTGAGCATTACCTCCCCTGCTGGGCCCTTGCAGATGTGCTCCTTGATAATTTTCTCAAAGCTCTTCCGAAGGACTGAGGTAAGACTGACTGGCCTATAATTGCTGGGGTCCTCCTTTCTCCCCTTCTTGTAAATGGGGACCACATTGGCCCTTTTCTAATCCTCTGGTACCTGGCCAGAGCCCCACGAGAGCTCATACAGCTGTGCCAGGGCCCGCTATGACCTCTGCCAATTGCCTCAGCACCCTCGAGTGAAAAGCATCTGGACCTACTGATTTAAATATGTCCAGCCCTTCCAAAAGAAATAGGTCATCCCTGACCCTAGGTATGGCAGTGTCTCCACTGGGTCTGTCCGTAATCCTAGCAGTCTTGTATTGAGTCTGTGATCCACCAAGGCTCCTAGATCTGTCCATGTAGTGCTGCCATCCAAACAATTATCACCATTTTGTGTTTGTGTTTTTTAACATTATTTCTGACATGCGGCATCTTGCATTTGCCAGCACTGTTGGCTCTAGCCAGCGTTCCAATCTATAAAGACCCTTTTATTATAGAATCATAGAAAATTGGGGTTGGAAGGGACCTCAGGAGGTCATCTAGTCCAATCCCCTGCTCAAAGCAGGACCATCTCCTACTAGATCATTCCAGCCAGAGCTTTATCAAGCTGGGCCTTGAAAATCTCTAAGGATGGAGATCCCACAAACTCTCTGGGTAACCTGTTCCAATGTTTTACTATGCTCCTAGTGAGAAAATTCCTAATATCTAACCTAAAATCCCTTTGCTGAAAGTTGAGACCATTGCTCTGGGTTCTGTCATCTGCCACCACTGAGAACAGTTTAGCTCCATCCTCTTTTGAACCCCCCTTCAGGTAGTTAAAGGCAGCTATCAAATTCCCTCGTAGTTTTCTTTTCTGCAGACTAAATAAGCCAAGTTGCCTCAGCCTATCCTCATAAATCATGTGCCCCAGCCCCCAAACCATTATTGTTGCCTCCACTGGACTCTCTCCAACTTGTTCACATCCTTTCT
>NW_017728924.1:10775052-10783542 GCF_001723895.1 Crocodylus porosus | reverse complement strand
TGTGCAAAGCTGGACACAGTACTCCAAACGTGGCCTCACCAGTGTAGAATACAGTGAAATAATTACTTCCCTTGATCTGCTGGCAATGCTCCTACTACTGCAGCCCAGTATGCTGTTAGCCTTATTGGCAACAGGACACACAGCTGACTCATATCTATCTTATTGTCTACCGTAATCTCCAGCAGGGGTGATACATACGGGGTGCAGGGGGGTGCATGTGCACCCCCTTAGAGCACTGGGGCCCCTGCTGTCCAGCTACACTCCCTGTTTTGTCAGCAGGCAGTGGGGCAGGCAGGAGCACCAGTGCTCCCCCTGTGAGCACCAGCTGGGGAGCAGGGCTGCTAGCAAAAGCAGCTGTGCTGCTTCCAGAAGTGGCCGCAGGAATTCTGGAAGTGGCATGGCCGCTTTTACAGTGAGTTAAATAGATCGCATGATTGCCAGCTGGGGGTCCCTCCCCCCGGCCAGTGGGATTGGATGCTGGGGGGGGACCCCCAGTCACTCACTGGTGTCAGGGGCACACATGCCCCCGCCTTGACTCAAGAGGCACCAGACACCCATGATCTCCGGGTCCTTTTCTGCAGAGCTGCTGCTTAGCTTGTAGTCCCCAGGCTGTACTGGTACATGGGATTTTCCCATCCTAAGTGCAGGTTTTTGCACTTGTTCTTGTTGAATCTCATGAGATTTCTTTTGGCCCAATCCTCCAATTTGCCTAGGTCACCCTGAATCCTAGCCCTACCCTCCAGCATATCTACTACTCCCCCCAGCTTGGTGACATCTGCAAACTTGCTTAGGGTGCAATCCATCCCATCTTCCAGATTGTTAATGAAAATATTGAACAAAATTGGCCCCAGGACTGACCCCTGGGGCACTCCAGGTGCCAACTAGACACTGAGCCATTGATTACTACCCATTGAGCTGAACAATCCAGCCAGCTTCCTATCCACTGTACAGTCCATTCATCCAACCCATACTTCCTTAGCTTGCTTGTAAGAATGCTATGGGAGACTGTATCAAAAGCCTTGCTAAAGTCAAGGTACAGGAAACCCTCACCATTTGCGGGGGATACATTCTAGGGATCCCTGCGAAAGGGGAAATCCAAGAATACGTTCATGAACGGCAGCAGGAGTGCAGTGGTGGCGGGAGCCCAGCAGTGGTGGTGGGAGCCCAGTGGCAGCAAGCCCGGAGCTCCAGCAGATGCTGCCAGCACTGTTGGCAGTATGGGGGTGGAGGAGTGGAGCATGGTGAGAGCATGTGAGGAGAGAGCATGCAGGGGAGAGAGCATGTGCATGGAGAGAGCATGGGTTTGAATATTTGCACCGTGAATATTTTAAACTGCGAATCACGAATCTGCACATGGTGAGGGTTTCCTGTATACCATGTCCACTGCTTTCCCTGCATCCACAGAGCCTGTCATCTCATCATAAAAGGACACAAGTTGGTCAGGCCTGACTTGCTCTTGGTGACTGTTCCTAACCACCTTCTTCTCCTTCAAGTGCTTAGAAATGGATTCTTTGAGGTCCTTCAGGGTGTTTGTAATCCCTCCCAGTTTCATGTAATCTGCAAATTTGCCCTAGAAGCTCGCTCTCCTGTCAGACAAATATTTAATAAACACATTGAAAAGCACTGGATCCAGGACAGACCCCTGCCATTCTGATATGGATTCCACCTTTCAGATGTACTCCAGAACCATATGGCCACCTTTCCTAAAAGAATCCACGTTCCTTCCTATTATTATCCCAATGTTTCACTACATTTGAAAGACACTGTGTCATTTGTACTTTATCCCATTGATTTATTTGAGGACTAAACCACTCCTTTCATGATGGGAAGGTGTTTTGGGGAAGGAAAAGTTTTAAGGGTTTTTTGAAAGGATGTTTCGGATTGCTTTAGGACAGTGGTTCTTAACCTTTTTTTGTATCAGGACCCATTTGTAAACATCAATGGCCAGTCCTGGCCCACTGCCCCTCACTCCCGACCCACTGCCCACCCCCCCACACCCCAAAACCCCAACCCCCCAATGTGTGGGGCAGGGGAGGCCCCAAGCAGGTCCTTGCATGTTGGAAATCAGCCAGCCTACAAGGAAAAAACCATGGTGTCCCATGTTTTTCTCCTTTAAAGGAGAATCAATTTCTAAAGTTTGATCGCAGCCCTTTCATATATTCTTGCAACCCTGCCTGCCAGGCCCTGGCTGGGGTCCATGTGGGTGGGACAGCGGAGAGAAGATGGAATAAACCTCTTCTCTGCCCCCTTTGCCTTAGGGAGTGCAGCATCTGGCTATGAAGAAGACAGCTCAGCCCAGCCCAGGGCTGTAATCCATGTTTGGGTTACCCACAGGTTGGGAAACTGCACTAGGCTTAGGGGAAGCTGAGATGGTAAAATAGTGGAGGGAGGAATGAACTGCAAGTCTGCTTAAATTAAACCCAACAACCTGTAAGTAATGACATTTCTTTTCACAATTAAAATCTTGTTTGTACTAGTTCTATGCTACCCCCATATGTGTTTTCCTTTTTATACTATGCTTGAAGGTAGTGACTATGTCTTCCTGTCTATCTGGAACACAATTGTAGTATTACAGCAATGTATGTAACAATAATTACTAAAGACAATATAAGTTGTATATTCTTTCCTATATACTATAAGTTAAGAAAATGTTCAAAAAGATAGTGATCACTGTATTGGAAAAGGTAGAAGCAAAACTTGTATACTAGGCTAATCTAGGTGGATTTTTATTAGATGAAAGCAATATTGCTTATACAAAATGAATTCTAGTTGTAAGGAAATGTTTAATTTAAACAGAAAAAAGTCTTAACAAGATAGGGGAATTTTTACAGGGGATCATTGGGGTTGAAGAATGGTATTTTGAAAGTACTATATCAAGTGAAGAATTTAATTCTGCCCTTAACCTTTATAATTGGTTATAAACAAAAGAATGCAGAATTTTAAACTATTTCCAGCCAGTGAAATCTTATGCAAGGTAGTAAGTAATTTCCTTCATCTTCTTATGTCTGCTGGCCTCTCAATTTTCCTATATACCTGGAAGCAGTGTGGAGAGCACAACTCTGTGCCACTGCTGCTACTGGGTAGGAAGGGGGCACCCCGCCACGGCAGCATGGCCAGCGTGGAACTTGTGGCAGTGGCACTGAGCGTCCCCACCCCACTCTGCCGCAGAACCCCCAAGGGTAGGGTAGCAGGGCAGGGAGCCCTGAGTCCATAGCAGGCCGCCTGCATCCTCCCCTCACTTACTGACTCTGCTCTGGCCTTGCCACCTAGAAGGGTGGTGAGGTAGGAGGAGAGCTGGGCTCTATGCTCCACTCTGGCCACAGTAGCTACTGCTTCCCATGGGTAGTAGCTGGGGTTTGGACACTGCTGGGGGCAGGGGGAGGGGGCTGCTGGCCCTTGACTTGTGGCACCTAGGTGGGGCAGGCAGTGGCTGCCAGTTGGGAGTGAGGGGCACCAGCAGAGCCAGGGGAATGTAGGTCAGCAGTGAGGGGCACCAGCAAGGCCAAGAGGCTGTGGGTCAGGAATAAGGGATACCTGGGGTGGCTATGGGTTGGGAGGGGCATGCTGCGGAAATGGGGTCATGTATGGGGTTGTGCTGAGGAAAAGTTTGGGAAGCACTGACTTAAAGAGTCCCTTGAGACTATGCCACTGTACTCCTGTGAGAGATCTGTGATGTTACTTATATACTGAGCTATTCAGAATTTTGTGAATTCCAATTTTTCAGTGACATTTTTTCATCATAAATTTGAATATTCCCTAATGTATTTTTCATTTAAAAATGTGCAATCAGTATTCAATAAAATGGGCTCAAGATTCTTTTTTTACTAGTGCTGGAGCCAGCTGAATATTTTTTGACTGCCAATACATCATCAAAAACAGTTTAAAAAAAATAATTTGTTTAAAAGCAAACAAACAAAACAACTGAAAACACAACAAAAAGCCCTCTGTTTTTAACTAACTCTACTACATGTTCCCAGGAGGGTTATTTTGCATTTTGGTAATAGTCCAACTAACCAGGTTGTCTTGTTCATCAGCAAGCAGGAGTGTTCTGTTGCTGGGATTGATGCATGAATGCCTATTGTATGTAGTACACTGATGCATGCAGCATCACTGTAATTTGTAACCAAATAGCATTTTGGAAGAAAATACAGAGGCGTTTCAAAAGCTTCTGTGCTGCCCTTTGATCTTGGAGTCCATCTAACAAAAGACAGAGGGAAAAAATATTAGGCAAAGAAAGTTAATCTGTATCCACAGCACTTTGACTTTGTTTCTAGACTTTCCTTGAAATTTTCAGAGAAAAAATTATAAAGAATCAATTGAAAGGGGAAGTGGGAAGAGAATGGTAATAGTTGGCAGTTAAACAGAAGAAAGGGGAAGTAGAAGACATTGGATTTGATTTCTGATGGGGGAGAGACCATCTACATGTGTATTTAGCTTCTCCCATGCAGTCATGCAGTCAACCAACTTTCTTCAGCTTGCTGAGAGACCACTTTGCTTATCAAGGGATCTGTACAGCAAAGGCCAGAAGAGTGGGGGTAAGACATAGATGTGTGTCACTTTCCTCTGCCTCCATCAGAGCTTAGAAAAGCATTAGAAAAGATAATGTAGTCAGGGTCTTCCATGGTGGAAGTTGTTTGGTGCTGCAACAACATGCTATAGTAGCACACCTTATATGACAAGCCTGTGCAAAATACCAGCTTTTTAAGAAATATATTTATTTTTATGACCATAGGCAGATGAAAAGATACTGACTCTACACCACATACAGTGCATCAGAGTGCTCTGTTCTAGGTACAAAATATGGCATGGATGCTGTGTCTGAGTCCCATCTCAGGGTAGTGCTGCATACCAGCAGCTTTCAAAGGGTTTGGTGTAAGAAGAACATGGGACAGGATGGGACAGTCCTTACAAGGATGTCCCAGTGACCAAAGCCTTGACACTTAGTTGATGAATAGTTATATGAAACTTGAGTTCTTGGGCTCAGACCTTCCCACTCCCCACCCTCTATCCTTCTCCCCTGCCCCCAGCAGCCAACTTCTCCCGAGTCTTTATGTCAGGTCACTGAAAGATCTCAAGCTTTTACTAAGGTGGGAGAAGAGCACCTGTTTTGGGACTTAAGAGCTGGGCATCTGTACTCAATGTCCAGTCCAGTGAAGTTGGTGGTGCTTGAGGGTCATTGACTCCATGCTGGTAACAATGGCAAGCAGGCTAATGTTTGTGCAGCAATCTTCTCATTTGATGTGGGGGATTTTCCAGAGGCACTGGTGGTGACACCTCTCCAAGCTCTTGAGATGACAAGGCAGGTCACCCACATTTCACATCTGTGGAGTAGAGGGGGTGATGACTGCATTCTAGATCTAGATGGGCTTCACATCTCCCCTAAAGGCATGTCTTCTCTTCTGGGTTGGCTGATTTTGTACGATGTGCTTTAACCTAGCTTCACCGGGGGATGGGGCCACAGGGGGACATGAGGACGCTTCCCAGCCAAGACAGGTGATGAGCACAAGAAGAACCCAGGTGAGTGACAGG
This sequence comes from Crocodylus porosus, assembly GCF_001723895.1. Taxonomy (NCBI): domain Eukaryota; kingdom Metazoa; phylum Chordata; order Crocodylia; family Crocodylidae; genus Crocodylus; species Crocodylus porosus. The sequence goes on along the minus strand of NW_017728924.1, from coordinate 10,778,013 downwards.
GGTCCAGATAGTCCTGGGATCAGAGGGGTGGTGCACCCACCCACAGGAGGACTTAAATGCCTGTACACTATGCTCCTAGTATGGGGAACAAGCAGGAAGAACTTGCCCTCCTGCTAGCTAACACAAATCTGGACATAGTTGAGCTCACTGAAACCTAGTGGGATTCAACCCACGATTGGGCTGTAAACATCAAGGGCTACAGACTGTTCAGGCAGGATAGAACAGGGAGAAAAGGCGGGGGTGTGGTGCTCTGTGTCAAAGACCAATACATGTCCTCAACAAACAACATGGGGTCAGAGGGGCAGACTGAAGTGCTCTGGGTCAGAATACAAGGGATTTGGGGGGAAAGGGACTTAACGGTGGGGGTCTACTACAGACCACCCAACCAGGGGGAAGAGCTGGACTGAGAATTCTCAGGTCAGCTCACAGAGGCACTTAAGTCAAGGGGCGTGGTCATCATGGGTGACCTAAACTACCCGGACATCTGCTGGGAGGAGCAGTCAGCCGAGTCTGACTGCTCACGTAGGTTCCTAGTTGAGATACAGGACCTCCACCTAACCAAGGTGCATAGTCCACCAGGGGAAATGCCTTGCTGGACCTGGTCCTCGCCACAAGTGACGACCTGGTGAGGGGATGCCAGGTCCTCGACCACCTGGGCGATAGCGATCATCGCCTACTGGAATTCACCATCCAGCACAGGGTGGCAAAGGCCTGCAGCAAGGCAGCAGCCCTTGACTTCAGAAGAGCTGATTTCAATGAGTTAAGGAGATTAGTTGGGGATGTGCTGAGGTCCCAGAGGAGTGGGGAGTTGAGAGTCCAAGACGAGTGGTCATTCCTTAAGGAGATGATCCTCTGAGCTCAAATGGTGACAGTCCCAACGCGAGTCAAAGCGGGCAAGAGTGCTCAAAAGCCCCCATGGCTCACCAAAGGCATTCAGGAATGTCTGAAAGCTAAAAAGGTGTACACCCAATGGAAGGGAGGGGCCATCACCAAGGAGTAGTACACCTCCATTGTTTGAGACTGTAGGGGGGCTGTTAGGAAGGCTAAGGCGGAGACAGAAGATAACAAGAAGTCCTCTTTTAAATACATAGGGAGTAAAAAGAAAGTACCAGGTAATGTGGGGCCCCTGCGGGACACGTTTGGCAATCTGGTGGTTGTACCAGGTGATAAAGCTGATCTCTTTAACAAATTCTTTGCCTCCATTTTTCTGAGCAGGGACTGGGACATCCCCCCCACCAGAATCCCAGACAGACTCAGGAGAGGCACAGCCAGGCCTAGGGTCAGTGAGGACCTAGTTAGGGAACTTCTGGAGGGGCTGGACATGGGCAGTGGGGTCCCTCAGAGCTCTGTCCTCGGGCCCGCACTATTTAACATCTTCATCAGCGACTTGGACAAGGGGGTGAAAAGCACCTTGTTCAAATCTGCGGATGACACTAAGATGTGGGGAGAGGTGGGCACAACAGAAGGGAGCAACAGGCTACAACTAGATCTAGACAGGTTACAGGGGTGGGTGGATGAGAAGAGGATAGGATTCAACACTGACAAGTGCAAGGTGCTGCACCTAGGGAGGAAGAACCAGCACCATACCTACAGGCTGGGGAACTCCCTTCTCGTCAGCGCAGAGGCAAGAAAGGATTTTGGAGTCATCACTGGTGCCAAAATGAACATGGGCTGCCAATGTGAGGATGCAGTCAGGAAGGCTAACTGCACCTTGTCGTGCATCCACAGATGCATCTCGAGCAGGTCCAAGGAGGTGATACTCCCCCTCTATGTGACACTGGTCAGGCCGCAGCTGGACTACTGTGTCCAGTTCTGGGCGCCGCACTTCAGGAGGGATGTGGACAGCATGGAGAGGGGCCAAATGAGAGCCACTCACATGATCGGGGGAAGCAGGGTAGGCCCTATGGGGAGAGGCTACAGGACCTCAGCTTGTTCAGCCTCCACAAAAGAAGGCAGAGAGGGGATCTAGTGGCCATCTATAAACTTACAGGGTGAGGGGGGAATGGGAGAGGCCCTGTTCCCCTGAGCACTACCAGGAGTAACTAGGAATAACGGCCATAAGTTGACTGAGAGTAGGTTCAGGCTAGATATCAGAAGGCATTACTTTACTGTCAGGATCCAAGAGAAGCGGTGCTCGCTCCTACCCTGGGGGTCTTCAAAAGGAGGCTAGATAATCACCTCGCCAGGGTCGTTTGACCCCACCACTCTTTCCTGCCCATGGCAGGGGGTCAGACTTGATGATCTGCTCAGGTCCCTTCTGACCCTACCAACTATGGATCTCAGTGTCTTTCCAGAGATCACAGTGAATCAAGACATGCCAAAGCAATTTCCCAAGAGAGGCACTTGTGCACAGGATCCTGGGCTGGATCTGCTCTTCAAAGTTCGCTCTCGGGTCAGGGGGCTACTGAGGTAGGGGAAGCCCTTGATTCATTACCTCCAGGCTCTGTCTCTCCATGGTAACTCTGGGGGAGAGAGTCACACTCCCGGCCCCGGCGCAGGCTGATGGAGCAGATTAAAGCAAAAACAACCAGAACTGCACCGGGACGAGTTAAAAAACGTCCGCGGGGCTGAGGCACGAGCTGCCTGAGCAGGAGCAAAGGGCAGCTTGTCTGCAGCACATCAAGCCGGGACAAGAGGGCGGGGATGAGGAGCTGGGAAGGGCTCAGGTGGATGAGAAGCAGCTGAAGCCAAGCGACTCCCTCGGCGCCGCCTAACTGGGACCCCGCTGGTCGCCCGCGCAGGGGCCGCGGCCCTCGGGCCTCCCGCTCGTGCGGGCACGGGGCCCCAGGGCCGTGACGACCCTCCCCCCGCAAGCCCGCGCCCGGCCCCGGCCGTCTGGGAGGCGGCTGGTGCGGGGTCCAGGACACACGCGGGTCCCGCCGCGGCCGCGCACGCGCGCTCCGCAACCCTCCCGCACACCAGCGAGCGCTCACAGTCGCGCCGGCGCACTCCGAGCCAAGG
>NW_017728924.1:10754824-10774871 GCF_001723895.1 Crocodylus porosus | reverse complement strand
GGGGGTGCCGCTGGGGGTGCGGGGCCGGGCCGGGCGCGTTCGGCTCCTCGCCTGTCTTTGTACTTCAGTCCCGTCCCCCCGCGCTCGCGGCCCCGGGGAGCGGCGGGGGAGGCTCCCGCTGGCCTGCCGCCGCGGCCTGAGCCTCCCGTGGGGCGGCCGCCGCCGTCCCCGCCGGGGGAGCTGGAGCTGCCCAGCACAATAGCGGCCGCTGCCGCTTCTCTCGGCCCGATGGCGGCAGTCTCAGGTGCGGGGAGTCGCTGCATTTCCCCCGCGGCTCCTGCCCAGCCCCCTTTATTTCGCGGGAGCTGTGAAGGGGCCGGTTTTTATCGGGGCGAGGCATCAGGTGGGCGACGCCTCTTATTGCGGGGACACCTGCTGCCTTGTCCGGGACCCGCTGGGGGACGGGGGCAAGCCCTCGGGCGCGTCTTGGCTGAGCAGGTGGTGCTGCCTGTGTGAGCTCCAGCGCTTGCTGCACCCTGCTTTGTGTGGCACCCTTTCTAATTGGTTTCTAACATTGAACCAGGGACCAGTGCACACCTGAAAAACTAACAGGTACAAAAGAGGAACTTTAAAGAAGCCCAAGGTAGTACTCACACGCAGGTGGGCACCAGGCTGGAAAGTGGGCATCACTCTCCCTTTGATTTTTTTAAGTGACTCTTAACTGCAATCTTCGGTGCCCAAGATGAACGTGTGGGTTAAGTTAAGTGTGCCCAGGTCTTGTACCACCACCTTGAAATCCTGTTTTCCCAGCCAAAGGCAGCTTATATAGAAAACTTCCAGCAGTGGCGGATAAGACAACTGAAGGACATTGCAAGGAGTTTTCTTTTTTTTTTTTCTTTTTTCTTGTTTGCTTTGTGTATCTGGCAGCACTTTGTTTGTGGTACTGCTTCACTGTTTCCTTCATATGCTTGGGCAGTTTCCCTGGATATTTTTTTTCATTGTAGATGTGAAGTAGTTATGAATAATTTTAAAATGAGAAACTGCTAGAAATGATGGAAGATGTGCATTCTGCTCAAGCATCGCTCCATACGTTTTCAGAAATCTGTATACGTGGGCAGTTTAGGGCTCTGGGAGAGGTGGTTCTGTACACGCCCTTCTTTTGGTCAACACAGCCACAAGATAAACAGGAGCACTTAACCCCAGAGGAGCAGAGAGAGATTTTCTTCCTAAAACATGCCAGTCTATAATCTGAGGTTTGTTATATTTCATTCTTTGCTGTGTTTGCAGCAGAGATCTTGGCTCAACTTTTTCAACTGCAACAGCAAAAGCATTCCAGTGAAAGCGTTGCATGTAATCACTCTCATGTGTTCCACCATAATTGCTGCTGCAGCCTTATTGCCACTAATCTACCACCTTCTTCCAAAGTCCAGAGAAATGTTTTCTGGGTATTTTTTTGAGCTTCTAGTGTTAATTTTATAATTGAGCCAAAGCTTTTACCAAGTCTTCAATGTTTTCATTGTCTGAAATTAGCAGCTCAGTTGCTCTGTTTCCTGGCTTCCTTCAGTCAATGCCTTTTCAATGTAGTCATATGTAAACAGGTGGAAGTTGAACTATTGTACCCAACCACATATAAGGAGACTGGTTTAATCTAATTTCTAGCATGATGTTTGCACTGAGTAACCAATTTGAGAAGAAACGTTTGAACTTTTTCTGAAGCATGTCTGCTGTTAATCTACTTCCAGTGCACAGGTTAGACTTAGAATCGTAGAAAGAAGAGACATGTAAGATCATCAAGTCCAGTTCCCTGCCATGGCCATGAAGTAATTGGGCTCAAACTAGCTCAGTGAGGTGCTTGTCCAGCCTCCTCTTGAACACCACCAAGGATGGCGACTGTACCATCTCTTCTGGGAGTGTGTTCTCGATTCTTGTTACCCATACAGAGAGAGAGTTTTTCTGTATGTCTAGCCTAAACTAGCTTGTGCCCATTGGTCCTTGTTCTCCCAGGGAGTGCTTTTCTGAAAAATTGCTCTCCCAGATCCTGCTGGTCTCCCTTGACATATTTATAGGTGGTTCTCAAGTCACCCCTCAGCATTCTTTTACCCAGACAGAACAAACCCAGATCCTGAAGTTTCTCCTTGTAAGGCTTATCCCCCAGGCCCTTGATCATACGGGTGGCCTTTCTTTGCACCCTTTCGAGCTTGTCCACGTCCTTCTTGAAGCACACTTTACATGGCTTGCAAAGATGGGAGTGTTCCATTAATCATTTGTTTAAAAAAAGCTAATTTTATTATGTGCCTGAAGGATACAATGGAAATAAGTGGTTTCTGCATCTCTTGTGACGCAACTTATCCAGTTATATAAACCTAACATTACAGTTTATAACTGGAGTTTCAGTTCAAAAAACGTTCTAAAGCCAAAATTATGCTGTGTACATATATATGTTTTTTACATTTATAACTTTTCAGACTGATTCATATAATCAGTAGCACATACCCTTTAAATTCAAGCTCAGATTATTGTTGCTGTCCGTGGTTCAAGCTCTTAACATGCCAAAGGTTGTTTGTGTGTGTGCCAGTCTAAAGCTGTGGTTTATTTAAAATTGTATGCATACTCTTGCGCTTAATCTCGTGTCTTTTTTATTTCATAGAGTGAAATTGTATGTTCTTGAAGATGGTAGTTCCTGGCAGTGCCCCTGTCATACAGCAAGATCATGCTCTGGAACCTGACCTGGGACAGGATTCAACAGAGAATTCTGCTATGGGTCCTGACACAGAACCAGGTGCTGGTCAGGTGGGTCCAGAGCTGGAGGAGGTGCGAAAGCTGCAGGAACTAGTGAGGAGACTGGAGATCCAAAATCAGCAGTTAAGAACTAGAAGCCGTAGAAGTGTGCTAGGCACAAATGCTCAGAGCCAGATTGACAGTGGCGTGGAGAACCATGATCCAGGTCTAAATGGAATGGAAATTAATAATAGCATCAACGCTATCACTGAAAAGCACGAATTACAAATAATGGCAGATCTACACAGCAAGCTAAACAAAATAAGAACACAGGAGGAAGAGAGTAATTGTTTAAAGAAAAACATGATTTCTCAAATGCAGTACTGCAACAATACTGCTACTGAAAAAGTGTCTGCTAATTCAGAACACACAAATAATACAGAAATGCAGTATGGTGATGTAAATGTTAGCTGTCCTTCAAGCATGGATAGGAGTAGCAGTATGGAGCTTGGGGAAGACCTGATCACAACAAGTATTGATGCGGCAGTTAAACCAAGTGAAGAGAGTCCCAATGAGAAGAGTGATGATCTAGGGGACCTCTTGAATGATACTGCTCTGGATGAAGTGGAAGTGCTAGAACTAGGGAATTGCAATGATGAAGAGGACTGCTGGTATGTATCTCAAAACATCAGATACTGTAAAGGTTTGGTGCTCCTGTGTTAAAAACTAGTAAAAGGAATTAGGTAGTCTCTGTATGTGCTGTCTTCTGGGTCAAGAATCCAGTTGCCACTGGCTGTTTCTGTTTACCAGATCCTGTGCTAGAATGAAATGAGTGTAATTAAGTCTCATTATTCTTGATCTGTTAGACTAAACTGTAAGGCTTTTATCCATGTTTTAGTTCTTGATATCATGACAGAAAGCATAGAAATGTATATAGTAAACTTGACAGAAATATGGTCTTCGCATAAGTAAGGGAGAAACATTTCTTTTTTTTTTTCTAATTGTATTTGTAATTCAAATATGTGAGCATTCTATAAAAAGAAGTAATGTTCCAGGATCTTAGTTTTAGGTGTGTATGTGTTTGTTCCTCATTTGTTAGCCAAGGCATTCACACCCAGATACATTTTTACCCTAATAAAACTTCTCTCCTTTCTCTGGAGAGAAAATATAAACCAATTACATGTAATCCCTATCTGACGTTACTTTGGACTCTCAAGTTAGCAGTTTAGCCTCACAGTAATTTTTCAAAATAAAAATTGAACTCTCTTTAACAAAAAGATATTCCGAAGTAATGCCAATGTTTTTGCAGTAGCTTTGCCTTTATAAGTAAGCTATTCAGCTTAGTACTTTAAGACTTCAGCTACTGAATTCACAGAGTACTGGGTAAAATTAACGTAGTCTTATTACTGTTGTGCAACTGTAAGCAGGCAAGACATCAATTCTGTAGTAAAGATGCAGTTCCAAAATAGTGCAAGATTAGTCTTAGATAATTAATGAATTCTAGACTGAATTGTATTTCTAAAGGTAACTTAACAAATTTATAGAAACCTTTTTATTTAGCATGTTACTAGAGGGGAGATCAGTGCCTTAATGACATCAGTTTATAGTCCAAATCTGAGGTCATCTTAGAAAATTGAAGGGGATTAATAATTACCTTCCAAATGACCCGACAAGAGGGATCAGTCACCACCACTTTGAGGAGTAAAGGGGATTTGATCCAGTTACACTTCTGTTTATTCCATTTTTAATATTCATCATGCTATCACTTACTAGCATAATGCTTCAATGTCTTGATTGCAGATATTGCAAGATAATGGCTCTTATTTCCACTGGTGGTCTCCCTCTGAAGTATTTTTTCTATTAATAGGTTTAAGTTTCTTGATGTGTAATCAGTATTACTTGGCCAAATGCCATTTAAGTAGTATATTTACTCAAATAGTAGATGACCCTGATTAGAAGACAGCCCCCAATTAATTAGGTTCTTTATGTGGAAAATGTATACATTTGTTACAGTTTTCCAGGTGTAAAATCTAATTTGCAGTTTACCTTAAATTTGTCTTCCTCCCATTGCTACAGCAGGGAAAAATTTGGGGGCGGGGGTTGGGTAGCCCTTTGCTTTCTGCTGCCACTCAGCTTTTTTCCCTGGCAGCCCCTTCCCACTTTCCTTACTGTTAGCCTCTGCTCCGTTTGAGCACATCCCCAAATGCGGGGCATGCATTTCCTGTGGCGCAAATAGAATTTCTATGGTGCAAATAGCGTTGGCAGAAATTTGCACAGTTGCTTTTTGCCACTGCATACACACCTGCACATGGTGTATGCTGCTGGGTAAGATGTCCTGCTCTGGGGAAACAGACGTTTCTCCACTTCTCTTGGCTCCTGGTATGCTGGAGAAGTTGGGAGTCACCTAAAGCAGCGGAGCTCAGGCTGGCAGCCAGAGCATCTCCCTAGAGGATTTAGCCTCCAGTTGTTCTGGCACCCACTCCTGGAGGATGTGCCGCACCACTATTTTTGGAGCTTTGTTTTCTTGATACCAGGAGTTCCTTCAGATGTGGACTTTAAAGTAATTTAGTTACTTTTATAACACAAAAAAAATCTGTGTGCACTGTAATTTCACTGTACATCACAAAGCCAATTAATTGGAATTCCGTTAGCTTAAAGAAAATGAGTGTCTTCTAACAAAAGTCAAATTTTAAGACACAGATCTTGATTAGACTATTTGGCTTCTTACCTTGAGTACTAATTTAAAACTTTAATTTAAATATAAGGTATCCAAGCACTTCTCACTAACATTTATAAACTGAGATTTACTGAAGAAATGAGTTGTTCGCTCATTTGACTTCGGAAAACTCTGGGATCATTGTATCAGCCATTCAAAATGTTCTACTGAGATGTACAAGTTAATATACTCTTGCTTTCTCCTCAACTCTAGCTCAAAGGTGGCTAGACTTTTTAATTTACTAATTTAAGTTTTTACAGAAAAATAATCCTAAGTATAACAAGAGAGAGTCACTTACTTGGTAGCATTGTTAAAGAAAAGGTAAAGGAACAGCTACACTTTATATAAAGTGCTGCTAAGCTACAGTAAAATAACTGTTTGTAGTAACACCTAAGTACCATTTTCCTTTTTATTTTTTTTGTTTGCTTGACTTGGTCAAGTTCAAAACATTCACACATTTTAAAATTTTTGTCCTCAGCATGTGTACACAGTAAAAAGACTTATTGCCAAGATCAGTAAAACTTTTAAATATTCTATTAAACATTTCTTAATTTCAAGCAAAAACCAAATTACAGATGCCTTTGAAGCTTGCATACTTAATATCTGGCTTTCTAATGAGTGTCCCTGACCTGAGGGGAGAAAGAAATGATGCAGTGCATAAGTACTTTAGTATTTTCTGCATCATAAATATGTAGTCCCATTGCCATAGGATCTACCTTATAAACACTAATGAGTTTTTTCTTTCAGTGCTGTTGTGAAGTAAGGAATTATTAAACAGGGGAACTACTGCCCAGTAGTGAGATGATGGGAAAGTGCTGTTTGTGAATTTCTTAACAGATCTATCTTTGTCTGCAAAGTCAACAGGAATGTTTATAATTCCCTCTTTCCCAATGAAGTAATGGGGCTCTTTGTTTACTCTGTATTTGCTTATTTCCAATTACGTTCAGGTTATCTCATTAACTAGTTTATCTACTGACAGGTGTAACCTCCAAGTCCACATCTGCTCAGGACTGTGCTTCAGGAGGCTGTTTCTTAATCTAATGTTATGCCTAATCTTTCTGGAAAGGCTTCTTGTTATCAAATCCACACTTAGCATCTTGCAAACTTAGAAAATATGTGAACTTAGTGTAGTTTTAGTAACTTTAGAGAACTTTCAGTGCACTCTGTTACATAAGCTCAGTTCCTGTACACCAGGCTTGTCCAACGTATGGCCCGCGGCCCATCAAGCCATTTTATGTGGCCCGAGGCACCTGCTCCCATGTTCCACAGCAGCGGTGGCGGGGCAGCGGTAAGGCAAGGTGGGCAGGGCCGGCCGGCCAGCAGGCCCCAGCCAGCAGCGAGGGGATGGGAGCTGCTAACCACCATGGGGCTGGGCTCATCAGTGAGCTGGGTCCTGCCGCCGCTGCCCTGAGGGCTGCATGGCATGGGGCTGCTCCAGCCACGCCTGATTAGAAGAGCTGGGGACAGCGTGTACAGCTTGTTCCTTGGCTCTGCCCCTTGCCCCTGTTCGTGGCCAGGGGAGCTGCAGCATGGCCCATGCCCTGCCCGCATGCGTGGTGGACAGAGGCACGTGGTGGGCAGAGGTAAGTTCCCACATGGAGCTGGGGGTGCTGGGCCAGGCTGGGGCTGCGGGATGCGCAGTTGCTGGTGTCAGTGTCCTGTGCTGCCCGAGTGGCCCCATACGGGAGGCCAAGCAGCGGCCACTGGCCCTGCCGGCCCGCGCCTGCCTCCTCACCTGCCCGCCTGCTTCAGGCCAGCCCCACTGCCCTGCCCTGCCCCATAGCAAAGCGGAGCCTGCTCCCCCAGCCAGTCTTCCCCTGCGCGCTGCAGCTCTCCGGGTCCGGCTGCCCGCGCGTGAGGCCCTGAGGGGGCCGCGTCTCATGTGCTGCTGGGGTCGGGAGGAGCGTGTACATGGCTCCACCGCTGCTTCTGTTGGCTGGTGCAGATCTGGCAGGCCAGGCAGACCCCAGGTTAACCCCAGCCTGGACCCACGGCTTCTCCAGCACCAGGTCAACCCGGCTGTAGCCAAGCGGCTCCTGCAGCACCATGTCAACTCGGGCATGCATGCCATGTCAGCCAGCACCATGTCAACCCCTGCAACTTCGCTGGTGTCAAAAGTCACGTGACATCACTTCCTGATGTTATACTACTTCCTGTGATGTATTTGAAAATGGCTTGCCATCCCCCTGGGTGATAAAGTTTGTGATCTGGCCCCACATTCAAAAAGGTTGAACACCCCTGCTCTACACATATAAAATTGCAATAAAAATTTACTAACGTTAATTTACCCTAGGGGAAAAAAGGTTTTTATATAAATGAGTATCATCATATCAGTTCAGTTGAATGTTTTGGAATTGTGTTTGTGCCACTGTTGTGGTTTGGCTTTTTCTAACCTTATATGCTCCTACAAATCTCTCTAGATACTTCCCTGCATCTTTAGGCACCCAAATACTTTGTAAATCTGTCCCTTAATCATGTTTAACTCAATCACATTTAAAATATGATAATAGCGAGATTAAGAGACAACCTTAAGCGCTTCCTTTGCAGGTAATACCTGGAACTCTGTTTATCTTCTGTCTTGGCTTTGATTTTGACGTCACCTTCATTTTCATACCAGTGTAACTCCCCTGGCTTTGGTGGAATTATTACAGATTTAAAATAGTACTTGTGTTTATAGTATATATAAACAAGAGATCAGAATTGGGTTCTTTGTTTAGTCACATGAAGCGGAGTTGAATGAATGTAAAATGCTTCCAGTCAGGATGCAGCGTGGATTAAAAATGCTATCACTGGTTTAAATTATTACAGTGTGCAAGGGAATAGTCGCTTGGAACCCCTAGTTTGATGTTGACCAATACATTTTAAATTATTAAAAAAACGTTGTACCAAGTAGAAGAAATATCAAAAATGAAATCTGGGGTTCCAGTTGGTAGCATGAAAATGCATAAAGAGTAAAAGACTGGTGAATGTTCCTTTTCAGATGCTAATTTCACATTATGAATAGTTCAGATTTGTCTCTTTACAAACAGGATCAACAGCTTAATCCAGTTTACTTTTTAAAACAGTCATTAGAAAAATACACATTTTTCATGTGGCTGAATGTAAAGAATGGACTGTATTCCTAATCATGATTGAGTGTGGTTTTCTAGTTTGAAAATACAACTCTAGGAATCTAACTATATGCCCCCAGGTAAATGTATTTGGGAGGAAAAAGTAAAAGTTCGCTGTGTTCCTCAACCTTAAAATCTGAGTGGCATGGTGAGGTTCTTGAAATGGGATAAGTATGTGTGCACTAGTCTTTGAGCTTTAATCGAACGCTTATCTATTCAGTTTTTTTTGTTTTCAAATGAACAATCTGATACTGCATGCAAGTTAGGAAGCCTTGCAGGACTAGAAATATTTGGTATCAAATAAAATACATTTGACAAAGGATTTTTTACATTTATTTTTAATGAACTCTGGTGTTTGTATTCTTTCTCTTAATGGTGGCTTGCTTTCTTTGCAACAAATGTATGAGAACCTAATCTCAGACTAAACCGGTTTCTATTTTTGTTTTATGTTAAGCTAGTAGTAGACAGGAGTACTATGCTTGTGAACAGTTGTATTTACCCTCAAAGCTGCTTTAAATGCTAGGTAGCTATAGTTGATCTTTGGTATTTCTTGTGCATAAGTAGGGCGATATGTGCTTCATCCATTGCAGTGGCTCTCAACTTTCATAGACTCAAGGCACCCGTTGCAAAATGCCAGCTCTTAAATTTCGCTTTTTTTTTTTTTAACTACAAAAATATAGAAGAGAAATTTTTCTGTTACAGAGAATGTAGAAAGATCGTAACCGGCCAGAACCTCTGGGTTTATCTTGTGAATCTCATTTGCACAATTGGCAGTGTTAACTCTGTGCGGCACCTTGGTTTAGAATCACTAAATCTATTGAATGACTTTTGCATATGCTTCGATGACTGAAAAGAAGATGGAGGAAAAGCAGAATTACTTAATTTTATGAACTTTTAATTGTTTTAATATAGTCTTTTAAAAATCTAGAGAATTATACGAGAGTTTAAACCAGAAATTCTGCCATAGCAACATCATGACACCCATATGATTCACTGCACAGATCTCTTTCACTTCAGCTCATGGATAGAGTAACTGATAGCAACAGTAGACTATCGTCTCCTAGGGCAGGGGTGGGCAAAATGCGGCCTGCAGGCCGGATTCATCCTGCAAGGCCATTCTATCCGGCCCTAAAAAAAATGTAGAAAATTAATATTTTTCTGCCCTTGGAACCAAGGCCAGTAGGACCCAGGGGAAGCCTGGCGGGCTTCCACAACAGTGGGGCCCACCTGGCCTGGCCCTGCCCCTCAGCCGGACCCCCAGCCGTAGTTTCTGGGCTGGGGGCACATGGCTGCCCTGGCATGGCAAGCTCAAGTGTGGGGGGACCCTGGGCAGGGAAGGAGCATGGGGGGGAAGCAGCCCCTCCACACCCGGTGCCCTGTGCTGTAGCTGCTTGGAGCCCATGTAGGGCTGCCTGTGCCCTCTCCGGACCGCCCCATGCAGGCTGCGAGCGCCTACAGTATAGGGCACTGGGCGTGGGATTGGGGAGAGGCCACTTGCCCCCCTGCACTCAGTTTTTCCCTGGGCTCCTTCCCTGCATGGAGAAAAGTGGCCTCTCGCCTACCCCACCTTTCCAGGCTGACAGTGGGGTGGGCTACAAGCTGGTGCTGAGCATGGGGAAAAGTAGCCCCTCACCTGCCCCGTGGCCAGCACCCCATGCTGCAGCCACCTGCAGCCTGCCTGAAGCTGCTTGTGCCTGCTCCAGACAGCCCCGCATGGGCTGCGAGCACCTGCAGCAGGGAGCGCTGACCATGGGGCAGGTGAGGGGCTGGTTTTCCCCATGCTCAGCACCAGCTTGCGAGCAGGGGGTTGGGGCTGAGTGCTGCCTCCTGCCTGTCCCGTGGGGCTGGGAGGCACTGGGAGTGTGTGGGTAGGGAGCCAGCGGGAGTGTGGGGCCCAGAGCAGGGTGGCAGGAGTGCGGGGCCCCAGCTGGCAGGGGCTCTATGGAGCCAGGCCAGCTCCCTGCCCCTCTGCTGGTGCAGGCCAGCCTGGCTCCACAGACCCTTGCCAGCCTGTGTCCCACTCTGGGCCCCACCAGTGCTGGCCCTGGGACATTGGTCCCAAGGTGGTGACCAGGTGGTGGGGCACCTGTCAAAGGGTGAGGCTACCCATGCGGCCCTCGACAGCCTGCCAAAACTGGGTAAATGGCCCTCCACCCAAAATAATTGTCCACCCCCATCCTAGGGTACATGCAATAGCATGTCGTGAGAGGTGTGCTTTGCCAGCGGGAACCAAATGTGTTCTGTTGATAGCAGAGAACTGATGTGACTGAGAAATCCTTGTGTTCAGTTCCAAGCTCTGACACAAGCTCTTAAGTTTGTTTCCCTAAGCTTGATACCTTCTACCCTGTCTCTTTCTGGAACCTTGGCTTGTCCTAATTTCCACCCCCGAGGATTCTTATCCCAGTCTTGCCCCCTCCTCCCCATCCTTACCTAGTTCCAGGGTCATTGTTTACTTGTTCCTTGTTTCTAGTCCGTCTGTTTTCAGACGCTCTGCATTTGAATCAGGTGACTTCCTTCTCTGTACTGCCTGAGTGCTTAGGGTGATGGTGACCATCATTAAGTCAAGATAAGAAACAGGCTTCCCCAAGTAGATGTGATTTTTTTTTTTTTTTTAATTAGATATCACAATAAAAGATATCACATCTACTCAAAGAACCATGCCTGCCTATGTCCTTAGACCAACATGGCTACAACCAAAAACCCAGCAGGGTTAAACACATCTTTAAAGTTTTGGCTGAGTTGTAATGATTTTTACTAGTTATCAGTCTTGCTATAATGAAGTTGGACAAAATTACAAGAATAAAGAGGTTTTATTCCTAAATGTATATATTCAAACAACATGGGCAGAAACAAACTTTCCAAACTGTGGTCTTTTGATATAGAAATTTACATGTTATGGTGATTTGTTTTAGCATAGTTTTAGCATAGTTACTAAATTTTTTGACTTAGAATTCTATTTTGAACACCTTTATAAATGTTGCCAAAATAGGGGCCTCTGTAATGATTGGCTGAGACAGGTGAGAATGAAAGCTGATATTGGAACCATAAATGCTTATGAAAGTAATAAGTTTTGCAGCTGGGTTGCTCAAACAAACGAAAGAAATACATGGGATATTAAAGTTACATACTATATTTCATCTCAGTTTCTTTAAGGGTTCTGCTATGCAGATATCTCAGTGTATTGAGTCACTGAAGCCCAAGATCTGTCTGTAAACCTTTTCTTATTAATTAAATAAATAAATATAAATACAAATATATTATTGCATTAATCAAATAGACCATGCTCCTAGATGAGTAGCTCTTTCAAGTGTAACAGACTTCAGCTTGGAAAATTTCAGATCTTTATAGCTTAGTTTGTGTTGTTGTTTTTTAAACTAGCTTAGGTTTTTTAATCTTTTTAAAGCAGTACTCGGAATGTTGTATCTGTTTGTGCCACATGTAATTGGTTTGCGTGGAAGTTGGCTTCCTTCCCTCTGTTATCAAGCTGCATGAAAAACTCTAAATTTAGGGAGAGTTAGAGTCCTTGTCTTTTAGTGCTTGAATGATTTGCTAGGCTGCTACCTTACCTTCCTAATACTTGGATAGAATTATTGTGAGAAGGACAAGAGCTGTAAAAGTTTGTCTCTGGGTTTTTTTTTATATAACTTGCCTTTTTCACAACAGTCCTATCCAAATGTTTTTGGTTATTCCTTACAGTTTCTTTTCTAATTTAAAATTGTGTAATCCTCATGGGAGGCATTTTTTTCAGTATGTTACCATGCAAACCTGTAGTACTTCGTTAGTATCTTACAAACTTTCAGATATTTATTCCAATCAGTTAGGAGAGACAAACTAGTAGAACCTTGTCTAATGACCTCCTAAGGAAAGTGCAGCCCAGGGAATAGGACAAAAAATAAATTAATTTTGAGAGCCAGGACTGAACACCCAGCTTCCCTTGCTCAAGATGAGTGTCCTATTAAACTACAGAGATAACTCAATCTTCTTCTGGCCCTGTGACTAGCTTTCTTGGCTGCTCAGTAGCCCTGCTTCATCAGAACCATTTACTGGACTTGTAGTTAGTGATCTCTTAGGGTGGATGGTATGAGTGTGTATCTCTGCAGGCAGAAGAGGGGGCTCAGAAACCAGGGCCCCAGTTCCTGCAATAGTGCTCTAACCAATAAATTGTTGCACAAAAGCTGAGTGGGAATACAGAGACTACTCAAAAACAGTTTTGTAAGCTTTGGTTCCTGCCCCACAAACATGAGATTTACATGTTGGATTTATAAACTTCACTGAACCATTTAGCTGCCCCTGAAGCACTCAAGAAGGATACGCTTTATAAATCTAAATTATATCTATAAATTAAAGAACCCTATATTGCTTTCCTCTTGCATCAATATATTATAGATTTTTCTAAATTGGGATAGATGAAACACTTGTATTGTTTTAGCTATTAACAGTCTCATAAACTTCAGCAAAGGAACTGTGGAAATGTAAGCTTATGTCTTGACAACTCGGGTATGTTGTTTTCAGTTTAATTTTATTACAAATTCTGCATTGCGGACTTCAATGAAGTTTTGAATCTTTATTTGAAAAAAAGCTCTGTTTTTGTATTTATAGATCTAGTTGTCCAAATATACTGTTTGCCTAGAGTTTAGCTAGTGATCTTACTGTGGCTTATGATAAAACAATTGTTTACTTCTATCCCGAATGAATTAGATGTTGTCTGTATGTTTTTAGGTCAGGTTTAGGACAGTGTCAGCTTGTGGACAGTTTATATTGGTGCAGGTTACAGGGGAACTTATCACTGGGTGTTTTCCTATTTTGTTTTTAATTTAAATGTATTTTAAATAGCAGGAACTGCTGAAAAGTTTCACCCATTCTCCTTTGGCAGATAATTGCAAATATAAAGCAAAATAAAATGCATATCAAAAGTTAAACAGCTGTTTGTGCATATGAAAACCCCTTCCTGAATCCCACCACCATTTTTTTTTTTTAACTGGGGCAAGACATTTTTCACATTAGAAAACAAATCTCATTTCACCTGTTAGTGTACAACTGAAGCTTCTACTTGACTCTTAACTAATGTCGTATTTTTAAACAATATATTGTATGTGAGAAATAGTGAACAAAGTATAAAAAACAAGTGGAAACTAAATACATTTTCTGCTAAGAATTTCCTATAAGTTTGGCTGTGCAAATGTTTTGTATATAATAGGTTGCATAGTGAGCACTCTTTTTTTTTTTTATATCAAATGAAGAATACAAGCTTGAATCTTACTTGATATTTGTTGAACCAAAAGACACTTTTTGAGAAATAAGTAGATTTATGCATAGTTATGACATTTCTTAATACTGTATATTTTAATATTTTATACTGTATTAAGTATAATACTGTATTATACAGTATATTTTTTCAGAGCTTACTAGATTGAGGGGGTTGGGGAATCCAACTGCTGGATGTGAGCCTGCAGCTGGTCTCTCTTAAGAAAGCCCTTCTTCCTCCCTCCTGCCTCTCAGCCCTGGTGCTGAGGGGGGGAAGCGAACAGAGGCAGCTTGTTCTGGGGGTTTCCCCATTGGCATTGGAAGGTGGCATGCATAGATTAGAGCCCGTCTACCTCAGGTGGGGCTCTAATGCACCCATCCTATTCTCCAGTGCCAGCTGGAAAAACCCCAGACTGAACTCCCTCTGCTTCCCTTCCCCCCTGCCATTCTGTGCTGAGGCAGCACAGATGCAAGTTACTGAAATGATCTGTTTTGGGGTGCCTTCATCTGAATCCTCATGCAGTGAGGGTTCAGAGCTTCATGGGATTGAGCCCTTTTAAAGCACTGTGCAGCCATGTACTTCTGTTTGGTCACTGCTGTAGAGCACTTTCAGGGGCCAGACTGGGAAAAAATGTCACTTCTGTCTGCACCTGCAGTGCTTTGTCTGGGGTAATTAGCCCTGCTAAGAAGGTATATTTGGAGGGAGTGCCATACTCTAATTAGGGGTGGCCCTGCAGGGGGTTAGACTAGGTGACCTTTTGAGATTCCTTGCAACCCTAATTTTCTGTGATGACTCTGTGACTAAAACAGTTCTGCTTGTAGGGCAATTTATACACATACCTTTTTGTCCCGCGATGTGCTGGAGATCTGCTGCTTTTGTCACTTGTACAACTGTATGCGTCTCAGCTACAAGAGCTTTTCAAAGCACCTGGCACTGTAGTACTTGCACATGTAAAAAAGGTCCTAGGCTAGGGACAGACATTACACACAAACTGGTTTAAGTGATCAGAAACTTGTTTAAACCTGTAACAGAACAGATGTTCAGTGAACATAAACCATTTTCAAAATGGCCAAAACTGGTTTGAGATAAACCTGGTTGACTGTAGTATCAGACCTAACTGATTTGGCTCAAACCGGTGTATGGAGTGTCTGTCCCAGACTCCTTGCTGGTTTAAAATAAACCAGACACCCCCAGCATACTGGCATGCTCTCTGGGCTGGACCGGGCTCTCTACTCTGGCCGCAGAGAAGCTCTACCCCTTCCCCTTTGCTCTGTAGCCAGAGAAGGGACCGGCCCTACCAGAGACACCAGCTGGCATGACCCCATTAAGGCAAATTGAGCAGGGAGGGGGTTAATTCTTCCCTCCTTCTCCATTGCAGCTGTGGTCAGCCTGTCTACTGGGGAGCAAAGGAGAGGGGGCTGCAGTGGTGGCCCCTGGAGTGGTAGATGGGACGGAGCTGCAGGGAAGGGACAGAGGGAGGAATTAACTCTTCTCCCTGCCCCTTCACCTTAACGGCGCCATGCTGGGTTGGTTGTCCCACAGGGTGGGGAGAGGGGCTCTGTGCCATGCGAGAGGAGCCTCTTTCCTCCTCCTTCTCCCAGGGTAGGGAAGAGGACTCTGTGAAGCACTGGATAGGGACTCTTCCTCTCCCTCCCCAAGGGGTGCCTTGTCTAAAAAAGTTTAGAACCACTCTTCTGTTAATCAGAGCTAATGCCTTGGAGACACGTTTGAGGCATTTGAAATTCTAGCCTGTGTGTTTTTATGTGTGAGGCTTTCTGATCAAAGTCAGCATCTTTTTCTGACTAGGATCCTTTATGAGAGTATCACAATACTGTAACAATATGTTATATTTCAAAAAACTTTTGCTATGCTACTCTGAAAATACAGGATTAAATTCTTGTACCACTTCCACAGGTGACCCCCCAGGGATTTCCTGAATTCCTCCCCTCTTTCTCAGGTACTAGCCTTTAACTTCCATGTCTCTCCCATTTCTGGGAAGAATCAATATTATCCTGATGAGCTCTCCCTCCCTACCAGGTGGGAGTGACTGAAGGTGTGTCACTTCCTTTTCCAAAAGCTTGTTGGGCGCATTTACTTAGCTAGTGTTTCAGTCTATTTCAGGAGCAAATATGATCTTCTGTGAAGGGAATTGGCTATTGTTTCATGAACACTGATCATTGCTACCCTGCCTGGTCCAAGATGCATGCCAACTAGATGTCTCTTGGGTATATGCTAAGTACCTCACTAGATTATTTTACAGCTTTAACATGAAAACACAAAAATACATTTATATCAAAGGTACATACAGGCAATAAAAATGACAAAACTGAATGCTTCACACTAGTTGCAAATAAAATGCAGGAGTAAATTTAATATAACAGAATACCCCTGCTTGCCACATGATGAACCCCAAATGCAAGTCAGTTTTGGGGTGAATCCCTGACACGGGTCTGTATAGTTTTCTCATTATCTTCTCCAGTTCTCAGTGTCACCCTAAGTAGCGATTAGAATACACCTTAATTCCATAATGATACTGGTAGTTGAGTTGAGCCTTTATTGTTGCATTAAGTACTGTAACTCATGTAAGTTTGAAAGTGTTTTTGTGGACAAACAGTGTTTTGAGTTATTTCTAATATTTTATCCCCTACCTCTTATAAGTATTGAACAGAAGTTCATATTTAGGACTACCTCCTCCTCTTCCATTCTGATTTTTTTTTTTAGTTGCTGCTGTACCCAACTGGTGTATAGACTTTCTGTAACTCAAGGGAGGATACTAATGTTCTTATGCTCACTGTGATGTGCATTAGTGCTTCATGTGTTTGTATATCTCCATAATCTTAATGTGCTCTCTGTTTCTCTACTGTTTTAGATCTGCACATAAATTATGAAAAATCTCTATTTTAAATGTTTGGACATTTTACTGTAAAAGTTTACAAATTTGAAAGCAAGTCAGTTTAAAAATATGATTTTTGCTTTTGTCTTTTTTTTAAGCCTTCAAACAACTTTTCAATATTTGTAACTGCCTTCTCTTGGCTGCATCATGAAACATCTACAGTGGGGGAGGGGTTAGAACAAGGGGAGGAAGGAATATAGTGGAACTAGTTACCTATGAAGGCCCAGATTCTCAGCGTTACTTTGGACACAACTTCTGATTAAATCAATGGGAGTTAAGTGCCTGAATGCTTAGCAGGATCTGGACCAAAGTCTCCTTAACTATACAAAATATTAGATTTTCATTTTTAAACATTGCTACTCCTTTACTTTTTTTAAGGGGTGAGTGGGTAGAGTAGAACTCTGCAGATAATTCTAACTTTGCACTGTACAAATCCTTGCTCCCTAGCTGTATCACTTGCACTGCATAGATTGCATGTTGTTCATGCCTTCTTATTACCTTCAGCTGCAACAGATTCTCAGCTCCTGTTGGGAATTGAGTGCCTCAGATTAGGCACCTGAAAATCAAGTAACACACTGAGTGAATACTTCTGCAAATTTCATCTTTAAACATTAGTTTCAGGAATTAATGGTGTCATTACTAAAAAAAAAAAAAAAAAAGAGGTTAATGAATAAACTGCTAATCAGAGTATTGTAGGAGAAGGGATTTAATACATCTTATAGGATCATAAGAAACCGGGTGTATTGCTGGCTTTACTTGTAACTAGAGCACCTTATTGGCTCATTCAGTTTATAGTCCACCATAACTCCCAGGTCCTTCTTTGCAGTTCCATAACCTTCCCAATCTTACCCCAGTCTGCATTTGTACAGGCAATTATTCCATCTCAAGTGCAGGACTTAGTACTTGTCCTTGTTGAATTTCAGCTGATTGAGTTTAGACCATTTCTCCAGATTACATAAGTCATTCACATTGCAGAAGAAGTTGAATCCCTCCATCCCCTCCTCCTGACCTCAGCTGAGGGGGCATACTCTATATTGCCATAGATCAGTGGTCTACTATACTCAGGGCCCTAATTGGAAGCCCTTAGCAGTCAAATTATGCACTGGTGCATGTGAAAGTCCTTCCTGATCCCTATAGGCAACTGGCTGATCCTTGACACAAAGATAATTTATTAGCTTAATGCATGGCTGCATGTTGAGTATGTTAAGGGCAGTGCTAGCAATCCTGTCCTCCTTGGGCCTTGTGAAGGCAGGATGTGAACCTGGATTGGTGTGGTTCAACCAGTTCTAATGCTGTAAAGATCACTACTGTCATCCAGCATGACTCCCTGTAATCATAAGGAAAAGACTCTTTCAAAAGCTGCACTGAAAAATGTCTTTTAGGGGGAAAAATCATTTTAGATCTAAAATTATGGCAGGTCTTCTACTTCCTCTGGTGAGTTGTTCCAGTGTTTAGTTATCCCAACTGTTAGGCAGTTGTGCATTTTCGGGTTAATTTTGTCTAACTTCAGCTTCCAACCCTTGAGCCTTATGTCATAGATTGTAAGGCTGGAAGGGAGGGACCTTGGAAGATTGGGTCCAGCCCCCTGCACCAAGCAGGAAAGACAACATGGGGTCAGGTGACCCCAGCAAGGTGACTGTCTAGTCTCCTCTTGAAGATTTCCAGGGAAGGCGATTGGACCACCTCTGGGGGAGGTTATTTCACAGTCTGGATACCCTGACTGTGAAGAAGCTTTTCCTAATGTTGAGCCTGAATTGGTCTTCCAGGAGTTTGTGGCCATTACTCCTAGTTTTCTCCCTGGGTGCCCTGGTGAACAGATGCTTACCAAGCCATTAATGTACTCCCCTAGGGTAGCGGTAAACTGCTACCAGGTCCCATCTGAGCCTGCTTTTCCTCAGGCTGAAGAGTCCCAGATCCCTCAGCCTTTCCTTGTATGGCTTGCCATGTAAGACTCTGATCATTCTGATCTCTTCCCTGGACTCTCTAGCTTGTCCATGTTCTTGTTAAAGTGAGGTGCCCAGAACTGGATGCAGTACTCCAGCTGGGGTCTCACCAGTGCTGAGTAGAGTGGAAGAATCACTTCCTTGGCTTTGCTGGAGATGGGTTGATTGATGCATGCCAGAATATTATTTGCCTTATTGGCTAGCATCGCACTGCCAGTTCATATTCATACTGTGGTCTGTTATTACCCCCAGGTCCCTTTCATTCAAGGTGCCTAGTCAGTTTGTTGCTGTCAAGCCTGTAGGTGTGTTGGGGGTTGCTCATCCCGAGGTGGAGCACTTTACATTTCTCAATGTTGAACTTCATCAGGTTCTGATCCGTCCAACTTGCTAGCCTGTCTAGGCCCGCCTGTAACTGTAGCCTATCTTCAAGCGTGACCTTGCTTCCCTGTAACTTGGTGCCATCCGTGAACTTGGCCAGTGAGCTCTTTACCTCTACATCCAAATAGTTAATAAAGATGTTAAAGTACTGGACTGAGCACCGACTTCTGTGGGACACAGCTGCCTACTTCTTCCCAGGATGACACTGATCCGTTCACTACAACTCTCTGGGTCCTTGTCAAATGTCAGACATTTTCTCCATGTGTATCTGTACACAGTGATCAAATTGCTTCTCAACCTCCTTTTTTTCATAAGGTGAATAGTTTAAGATCCAACTCCAATATAGGGCTTATTTTTTCCCAACACTCCAGGTCTTTTCGATTCTCTCAGGCAGAATACAATATTTGATAGTTTCCTAAAGTAACATCAATAGAATGGCAGGGAAACATAAAGAATAAGTATAAATAGAGAACCTTTAAATGTTTAAACAACATAGTACACTTGCTGTATTAGGAATTTTATGGCTGTTATGGGCAGCCTCTCTTAAAGAATGATTGATCATGATGTTGTTTATAAGAAGCATCAGATCCTAGTTGATAGTTACAGGCAAGTCAATAAGATATAAGTGTGTTCCCAACTCCAAATTAAATACTTATACTGATTAAGGATCTGTTAAATGTTAAAATATTGATGTTGACTTTTTGTGACAGTTTTGGACAGCATAAAATGTTAGTCGTATTTATACATTTAAAATCTAAACAGCAACAAGTATTTGTCTATTGGTAGGGCCTTTTCTGAAGATAAAACCTATATCCATTCCTAGTTTTTGAAAGCAAATACCTTGTATTCCTTGTCAAGCTGAATTTTACTCTTTCATGAGAAAAATGTGCCTAGAATGTTGCTTTACCCCTTCACAGACCTGTCCCTAGGGAGCAGGGGGACCCACGGAGCTGTGGAGAGTGGTTGTGGCCCCTCCTACAGGGCCTGTCTGGAGCTGGTGGCTTAGCCCCACACTGTGGAAGAAGCACAGAGACACCCCCCACCCCCCTTGTGAGGGTACCACGGCCCCATGAAATGTTAAAAGGGCCCCGCACAGGCTGATTT
>NW_017728924.1:10746689-10754682 GCF_001723895.1 Crocodylus porosus | reverse complement strand
ATTGGGTTTGCCCCTTCATTATGGGTACATAAAGTATCCCTTCTTTATGTTACAGATACACAATTCTAACCTTAATGCCATTTGTTTAGTTGGGGGGTGGGGGGGTGTTATTTTGCTGTGCTGGTAAACTGTAAAACCTTTTTGTGGGCTGTTCAGTTTGTTTTTAAAAATGTTAGTAAGGTCTAGGGGAAGGGGAAAATACTATATTTTCTCATATACTTTACACCCAAAAATAAGATGGGCATCTTGTTTTTAGGAAGGAAAAATGAAGGGGGAAATTTTTTTTTTCAGAGTTATGGCTGTATAGCACATGGACAGAGCCTAATTTTCAGCTCACTCACCCTTTCCGGTTAAGCCAAAAATTTAAATTGTAGCTTCTGCTGACCACTGGTCTCCATGGGTAGACCTATGATTTTGGATAGAGCTAAAAACAATGTAAAGGGCTGTGAAATAAGAGTAATCAGTAGGCAGGAAAACTGCAGGAAGAAAGGTTAGTTTCCACCAAGACCATTGCAAAAAAGATGTGCATTAACACCTGTGGAGTGAAGAATGATGGTCCCTCAGTTGCGTGAATAGAAATGCTGCTGCTGCTGCTGGCCAGTTGGTTTTAAACTTTGGGTGGAGTAAGAAAGTGGGGTGCTTCCTTCCTAGGGGCAATAGGGGCAGGAGGAAGCTTCCCTGATTAAGACATGCCCTCCAGTTTTGGAAGGTTGGTTATTTCTTTCTTTCTTTTTTTGGAAAAAGGTGTGTGGGGTATGTCAGTAAACGTGTGCAACTTGAGGATTAAAGTAGACATTATCTTCCCTTCTCTTGTAACTTTCAACTCTGCCCTGCCTCCATACATGCCACCCTCCCCTCCCCCAAGTAAATTCACACCAGATTTGGCTCTTTATCTATTGCTTCTTTATCTATTGGGTAAAAAGACTTTAAATTAAGATTAAATGTTCAAACCAGGTGTATTATGTTGTTATTCACACTATATTAGCCCCTGCTTTTGCATGATAGATTTATTGATTAATTTTATTTATCAGATTTATATGAAGTAAACTTCTTAACTTTTGGGTCCAGAATCTGGGATCTTGATGCTCCATTTTCATTGATAGTGCCATGTTTATCTAGAAATATTGTCATATTTGGCCTGAAGATGACCCATCTGACCATCCTGACAGATTAGAAAGGTGCATCAAAATTACTTACAGGTTCTTATAACCAACATGTTTATTGTGTGCGTGTGGCAGCATTGGAGTAGCTCTGGAGGAAGAATAATAGTATACAAACCTGAAGACCTCAGGAAAAAGGCATATTCTAGTAATATCTAAACCCACCTATCCAAAAGTTCTCCACTCTCTCCACAGGCATTCACTGAAGTAAACCAAATTACCATACAGGTAAATGTATTTCATGCCTCAGAGTTTACATTTCAAATTGTGGTACATAAAGCTATCCAAACAAAATGAAAGGTTTTGTTTTGCCTCTTGGTATTGTAATTATTTTCAGAAAACATTCTACTATAAAAATATGGAAGGTAGGGTTTTTTAATTCACATTTATTCAGCATTCTTTTTTAAATCCATTTTTACTCGAGGTTGTATGTGTCTCCAAGAAAATCCACTACAGATCAGAAAACAGAATCACCTCTGAAATGGTGCCGGCAGGTGTTGGACAACCCCAGTCCTGAAACGGAAGCAGCCTGTCGAACTCTTATAAATCGACTTGACCAAGGTAAATTAATTAAATGTGCATTGAATACTTTAAAAGTGGTGTATATTTTGTACGGTATTGAGATATATTAGTTGGAATGGAAGTATAATGATGTAGTTTATTGCAAGCTTAAAATAACCGATAATGATGATCACTATTAAATGATGATGATCACTATTAAAAAAAAAAAAATCAAATGTTTCATGTATCAGGGAATACTTCTGATATGTTTATCACTAAAACTCCTTGTGTTTTCTGTTAAGAATAATGACCTATGAATCAGAAGCAAGATACAACTTTTACTTTTAATCATTATGATTTTGAAAAAATAGAACCAATATAGCTTTGCCTCTTGTTTATAAGAATGTCTTAAGTGTATTAATGTTAACAAAGTGGTTTTCAGTTTCATGCAGTGGGGACGTTCTAGTCAACTTCCATATACACCTTTTCTTTAATGCTATGTTAGAGGCTTCATCAATGGAAGACTCCTGTTAGTGTTCTAATGAGATTTAATTTTACATGAAATATAAATCTTTAAACCTTCATTTTCAAAAAAAAAAATAGTGTTTTTGGTCAGAAAAGATTCACTTAGGGCTCTGTAGCCTATTCCTGCAAAAAAAAAAAAAAATAAAATCTAGTGTTGCAGTTAATTCTCTTTCTTGCATAATAATTCTTAATGCATTATTTATGGGAAAGGTTACCCTTGCATCTTCCAGTGCTAACAACATAATGGTGCATTTAGAATTTTCTAACTTCTGTGAATGATGGTGTATTTAAATTTTCAATACTACATAAAAACAATACTTCATAGAGACTGAAGAATTTCTGCTTCTGTGCCTGAACTGATAGTTTGTAGTCAAACTCCTTAGGTAGGATTTGAAGGGTAACATTTTATAGAATTTTCTCTTCCCTAGTTGCATGCTGACTTCTGAGTCACTGTTCCGGATTCATTTTTTTTCAATACAGTCTGACCATTGACTGTTCCCTGGGGTACTTGGCTGAAGCAAGGATTTCGAAAAAGAGCTTTGAACATTTGACTTCATTTTGATTTTGATTACATGTGTTGGCATCTTTCCCTGTTATGGTAGTTAATAAGCTTCAAGTCAAGGACTGTCCTGGTGGATCTTTGCCCCCATCCTCCCACTCCGAATACACTCCCAGTGCCTCAAAATAAAATGAGTTCTTAATTTGTTAGTAATCATGAGTTGAATCACTGATGCTCATTCTAATCCATCATTTTCTTGATTCTTGGTATACTTCCCTGACAGCCAAAAAGGCAACTAACTGCAATTACAGCATCTGTCAATAATTAATTATTAGAGGACAGGGAAGTGGTGCATTTTTACATCACCGTCTCTGGGTAGATTCATGAGAACCTAAACCTAAATCCAAATCCTATAAAGAGCAGCACATATTCTGTGCAGAGTTCTTGGGAGAACTAACATTTGAAAGTTAGATGATGGTCTTAGCTCAGTGGTCTCCAATCTTTTTAAGTAGGACATCGCCTTTAGCATTTAAAAGCAACTGAAGATCTACTGTGTCCCCTGTCCTGTCCCATCCCCTACCCCTTCCTCCCCCTCCCTCCCCCCACCAGCCCAGCAGGTAAGTCTATGGGAAGGGAAGGAGGGGGGCAGATCGAGGCAGGGGGAGAAAAAAATATTTGGGGACGTGCCTCCCAGCAGGTAAGTCCCACCCAGCCAGCACCCCACTCAGTTTACCCCTGCTCCTGCCTCTGCGGCACTGTCCCTCACTGCTGGGGGCTTCGATCTAGCCCCTGCCCCTTCCCTCCCCACAGACTGACCTGCTGGGCTGGGGTGTGTGCGTGCATGCACAAGGGCATTCAGCCCGCCACCCCAGCCTCAGATCAGCTCCAGGAGATCTACCTGTAGATCAAGATCCACTGGTTGGTGACCACTGTCTAAGCTACTGAAAAAAAAACAACTTTTAATACAAAGCTAGTATTAGTGTTTGCTTACCTTTTGAAATGGACAATTTTTTTTCTCTGTGAATGTTATGACATTGGCTTCAATTCAGCCAAAAACTTTTGTGTGCAGCTTTAGGTCCTTTATAAAATTCTATGCTTTTTCATTTGTGCCAACTGTATGCTCAGTACACCACATTCTCAAGTTTGTTTTAAGCCTTGTGTTTAAAGTGCATATTGAAACCTGAAGGCTTCATCATATTAACCATTCATTTTATCTTCATATTTTATCTCTTGTTCTTGCCATTGCCTCACTATAAGCTTTGCAAACTCCTTCCTTTCATTTCAACTAAAGTTTTGCATGTTTCTTTCAGTATTTGTAAAGGAGACTTTATAGGACACTTAAAGTACTCAGTCTTCATTAAATCTTCATAAATCTTTTGTTTTTAGGTAGTGAGTGTCAGTGGGATGATAGTTTAGCAATTCCTTAATTACTTAGTCATGGAAACTATTCTTTACATAGTGCTGTATCTGCATATATCAAACTGTTATTAAGACTCAAGTTGTGAGCTGTCACTTCTGCTTTATTATTGCCTTGTGCTAATATTTTGTTTTAAAAACTATTTCAAAACAGATTATTTTTTTTCACCATGGATCTACTTTGTTTGAAGTTTGAAGCTAAAATCTTATGAAAAATAGAATGATCCTTTGTCAATTTTAAGACTAAAAATCCAAAGGATGGTGCTCATCAAAGCATAAAGACTACTAAACTGTTACTGTAAATATCTGTTAATTCTGCATCATGTTCTCATTTTTCTTTTAAGACTGTCTGTTTGAAGGCTGCCTTGAAATGTTCAAATATGTGCTAGAAAATTTCAGTTTTAGTGAGGACACTACTCTTAGAGTTCTTTTCATCAGTGAGTATATAAGTTAAAGGATGGGGGAGCTTTTTAGAAGAGTAAATGTTGTTTGTCTTCTTGGTCACTTTGGCAAGTGTTATGCCCATTCATGATGGCTGATTCTAAATGCCTGGTAGCAATGCTTGATCCTATTTGACTTAATGCTTTCTTTCCTCAATCCCATTTGTTTTCAAAGAGAACTTGATAACATTTGTGGCTTTCTTATATCTTCCTTTTAGCCAGTAGGTGGAAAAACCTGTATTGCAGTCCATTGGCATCACCAAGTGCACATAACTTGAATACAGAGACAAGCTCCTGTAGCAATGCATTAAACTCTCCTGGGCACCTCAAATCGACTAACAAAGCACTACTAACCTGTGGCAGCTCAGGTATGGCATGACAATAGCACAGAGCAAAACTTAATATTATGCAAGGAGAATTGGTCTGGGCTCTTTCATGGGCGGAGCAGAAATAAGTATCTGGGGTGCGAGAGGAACAGGCGAATCCACTGGATCAACTTCAATATGGTGAATATTGCTGGTCATCTCACTTATGCATGGTGCTGCAGGGAATCTTTGACTTGATAACATTACAATGGAAGGAGCTTCCTTGCATTCTGAATGTCTTGTGGTGATGGAATGTTTGTTTTTATAGACTGTGTTCATTTCTACTAACGTAAAGCATTATGAAATATAAACCAGCTGTTCAGGAATAAACACAACAAAGAAGCATTGCTCCTTAAACCACCTGATAACATAAAGTATTAACTGTACATTAAGTACTTAGTTATAACTGGGTGGTTTGGCTAAATGCTTTGTCTGAAGTCTGCCTGAGATTGCATGTGGGCTCCTGTCTGTGAAATTGTACATGCTATTTCAAGGGTAACATTTAGCCCTTTTGCAGTCCATGCCTCATTGTGTATTGGAGCAGTGTTCTGCCTTTGGTTTCTCATCAAAGGAGTTTTCCTTGTTTTGTTGTCTGTATAGGCGGCTGTATCCTAATGTGCGTGTTACAAATTTTTTGCATGTTTAACACTGTCTCACTTGAAACATGGAGTCCAATGAATATTTAAATACTTGTCTTGCATGCAACTGGCTACATTGATAGTTGCAGATATGCTCTTGAGATTAGTAGCTTCTTCTTTCCCTTCCACTTTTATTTCTTGGTGTATGACAGGACACCTTTTTGGCAAATACTTAATCACTTTGACAGTTTCTTTTTACTGCTTAAATTCTGTATATTGGTTTCCATAGGAAAGGACTGTTTTATCTTTGTAGTGTCTTTTTTTTCTTTTTGAGGAGCTGAATCAGAAATGTGTTAAGGACAGATTTCTACGATGATGGCTGTAGGAGCAGGTCTTCGGTTATTGATTTGAACCTGGAACCCAGATCTAGTGTGACTCAGTTACTTTAATCTGATTGCTGTTCAGGAGCTTATAAAAATGGGGATCCTTTTTTATAAGCAAGTGAGGAGCACAGATCCACACAGGAGACTATATTTTGGTGCGTGTCACTCCCACAATGCACCACACAAAGCAGCTGACTGCGAGCTTCTGCCACACCGATTGCATAACAGTAGATTTACTAGGGGTGTCCCGAATTGGGGATAGTGATTTGATTCATTGATTCAGATCACTGGCCCTGATTTGATTCTGCTGAATCCAAATCTTTGATGCTGATTCAGAGACCAGGCTGGAGCAAGTAGCGCCAAGTCGGGGCCAGGCAGCCGCAGGGAGTGGTGGTGGTGGATCCCACTGATGTGCGCTGCTCATCTGGTGACTTGACTAGTGGTTCCTGCCGCTGCTTCCGCCACTGGTCAAGGTGGGGTGTGTGCCCCCAGAACTGCATGGCATGTGGTGGGCAGGGCTGGGGCTGCACTGTGCTGTGCTCTGGGCAGGTGGTGGGAGCTATGGTGAATTTTCAGGTGGCTGTAGCCCCTGCTCTTCCACTTGCCCCATCCTGATCTAGGGGATCATGCCCCCTGATGCCCTCAAAGCTGTGGCTCATCCAAGGGGCTTGAGGAAGAGGGGGCAGCTCCTGCTGCTGCATGCTGCTTGTCCAGAGGCAGCGCAGTGGCTCTGTCCCATGCCTGCCTCACTCCAGCTGGGCAAGCAATGGCAGGAATCACCAGTCAAGCTGCCAGATGAGAAGCATGCAGCGGTGGGAGCTGCTGCCCCCCCGCCCACAGTGCCCCAGCTGGACAGCGTTTGCCCCAGTCCCTCCCTCACCACAGAGGGCGTTAATTTGCCCCACCATGCCCCTTTCTTTCTTCCCCTTCCCCTTCCCCCACTTAGCAACTGCACACAGTATCGACCGTCGTAAAGGAACACCCCCCCTCCCCCATTTATAACACTGTTCCTGTGGAGAAATTGGTTCCAAGTTATGACATTTTAACTTAAGATGTGGCTTTCAGGAACCAATTGCATCGTAAATCTGAGGACTGCCTGTAAAATGAGACTGTTAATGCTGTATTTTCTCACATATTACAATGTCCCAAATAAGACACAAACATTGTTTTTGGAAGGAAGAATATAGAAAAAAGTTTTTTTCCAAATTTTTCCAGAGTCACAGCTAACTGTGTGACATAGAGTAAGTCCTCCTGGAAATGTAGTGTGTCCAGGAAGTGTGACATTCCAGAAGACAGTCTGGGTGAGGCAGCAGGAACTTCCTTGTGAGGCAGTACAGCAACAAGGCTAGGTCCCAGACCATTGCAAAGACTGCTACTTCTTTGCTATAAATAATTCTTTATATAAGTTCTATACCAGAAGTCCCATCAAAGTACTACAGACTGTATGCAGCAGTTCACTTGGCTTGAGTCAGCTGAATTGCTGTTTCTGGCACAAGCCATAGTGATCAGCCAATAGCCACTGTAGCTTTGAGAGAGTTAACATAGGACTCTGCCCTTCTGTTTGCTGGGGCTAGAGAAAAGCAATAGCCATTAAAACGCAGCATTTGCATGCTTCTATTCCAGTAGAAAAAAAATCAGTTTCCCTGATCGAGAATGCACCCCAACTTTGGAGGGCCAATTTTTTGGTGGGGGGAAGGGTGTATGTAGTATGCGAGTATATTTGATAGGATTCTGTGTACAGTGAGTGCACTGGGAGCCTCAAGTCATGATAGACTTAATTGGATCCTTCAGGAAGCAGCACTCTTCATCCTACTTTAGGTGCTGATGATGTCAGCTATTAAAATTAGGCAGAGAATCCAGCCTTTATCTGCATTTTTTTGGGATAAGTCTTTGTCATACTTTTTAATTCTTTTCCCATTTTCAGTTTTTTGGGTGATGTTAATGTTTTCTCATGAAGTAGCTTGATATTTCTGAAATCAAAAAAAAAAAATGAAGATCTGTTAACTAATCCTCCCTCTCTATGCGGCATTGGCTAGGCCGCAGCTGGAGTACTGCATCCAGTTCTGGGTGCCGCACTTCAGGAGGGATGTGGACAACATGGAGAGGGTCCAGAGGAGGGCCACCCG
>NW_017728924.1:10722359-10746418 GCF_001723895.1 Crocodylus porosus | reverse complement strand
TGGTGCTGGCTCCTACCCTGGGGGTCTTTAAGAGGAGGCTAGATGTACACCTTGCTGGGGTTATTTGACCCCGGTACTCTTTCCTGCCACGGTAGGGGGTTGGACTTGATCTGCTGAGGTCCCTTCCGACCCTACCTACTATGAAATTACTTTGTTTAACTAATACAGGGGAATGATGGCTATTAGTGTTATAACGCATTTGCCAACCAAGAGGAGAAAATGCAGAGAAGAGTGGGCTGAGGTATGAACATTTCTGTGTTGGGTTGACTGCCACCCATCTGAGATGCAAGGACAAGTATAATCAGTTTATTGGTATAATTGGTATAATCAGTTTATCATTGGTATCAGTGGTATAATCAGTTTATCAAAAAAAGCCTTCCAGTAGCAAGCATTTGCTACTGGACTCGCTCCATTTTCATATTCCACTAGCCTAACGTGGTGTATCTCATATACTGTGGAAAATCCTGAGAGACTGACTTCAGTCATCAAACAATGTTAACTAAATATTACATGTCAGTTACTATGAACTTAAACTAAAAGAAAATGACACCTTATTTCCCTTTTACTTATGCCTGTGCATGTAATAGTAGTTTAACATCTTAATAGGAGGTGTACCCTCTTCGAATGTTATTATTTGTATTAGAGTAGGGTCCAGTGGTCCCAGTAAGGATCTCATTGTATTATCTCAAGGTGTTTTACCAGTGGTTCTCAACCTTTTTTGTACCAGGACCCATTTATAAACATCAGTGGCCAGTCCTGAACCAGTGAATAGTTTAAGTAGAAAACAGTCCTCTCGCCCTGCTGGTGCTCCTCACTCGCAACCCACTGCCCCGAGACTCCGGTAGGGTGGCAACTCATTTCTGCCACTGCCGCCAGAAACCCTGCACCAGCCATGCCTCCAGCAGCACAAGGAATAATGGATGGGGGGAGGAGGAGGGCTATGCTACCTTCACCTTCTCCTGCCAGCTGGTGGTGCACTGGGTGCAGCAATACCCCTGCCTCTGGCCCAGCTGCTGTCACTCCCCTGAAGCCATGGCTGTACTCTGGAGAGGAGGTGTGGTGACAGGCAGTGTTGCCTTTGCCTCTGCACCCCCTGACATATTGTCTATGCCCCCACCCCTGTAGCAGCTGTCCATGCTGCCTGGCTACTTTGCTGCTCCTAGCAGCCCCTTGTAGGCTGGACCTCTGCCAGCTGGCATAGTGTTTTTCTCCTTTAAAGGAGAATCCATTTTTAAAGTTTGTTGATCCAGTTCTTAAAGCTTGTTTGCAACCCTTTCATATATTCTTGCAACCCACTTTTGGATTGTGACCCACGGGTTGAGGAACACTGTTATACAGACCAGTACCTGAGGGTGTGGACAAATGTGTGTTTTAGTTGCTTTAAAAGGGGAGAGGGAGTAGCTAGTTGGGAGCATGCAGCAGCTATTGCATGTGTGCCACAGGTGCGACAGCCAGCAGATTGGGCAGGGAGCAGAAAGAGCAGCAGGTTGGGTAGGGGAAGGGCATTGGAGTAGCGTTCAGGAAAGGTACAAGTCAGTGTTGTCCAACCTTTTTTGCCCTGTGGGCCAGATGGACAATGCCAAGTCTTGGCTGTGGGCTGGATCCATCCCGGCTGGGCTCCATCTGGCCACAGGCAGGTGTACTGGCTGACCCTGGTCCATGTGCTGGACAGGCAGGGGGCGACTTGGTCCCCGATCTGGATGTGAGGAGGTTAGGGGCTTGGGGAGGGCGATGGAGCAGCCCTGATCTGGCATGCAGGGGGCAGAATAGGAAGGGGTGGAGCAGCCATGATGCGGACAAATGGGTTGGATGTGTGTGGGAAAGCGGGAAGAGGAAGATGAACGAAGTGGTCCTGATCTGGGTGCATGGGAGTGGGGGTTGGAATGGAACGGCTCCTATCGGGACACCCGAGGGGGTGAGGAGCAGCCTGGCCTGATCCAGGTGTAGCAGGGGTGGGACCATCCCGATCCCTCTACATAGCCGTGGCCCGGGCAGGGCTGGACTCCGCTGCATGGAACTTCTGCTGCTTGCCAGCTGCCAATTTTTCCAACTTGTGGGGATTCCCTTGGGCTGGATGTGATGGCTCTGCAGGCCTGGCCTGCAGGCAGGAGGTTGAGCATTGGTGTAGGCTAGTTTGTGGTACACCTGCCAAAAATAATGGCCTCCACTGATCTGTTAAGTTTGCGTGATCTTGTAGCGATACAATTGATTTTAAATTACCCTAACCTTAATCCTAACTGAAGCAGGATTAAAAGTGAAGCGTTTTTGCTACGTTTGTGGTGTCACATAATCATGATTACTAGCTGTATCATAACAGCTTGTATCTGTATTCTTTGATATCAGTACAGTTATGTCTGTTTAAATCCAAGGCCATTCTATTCCCTGAGAAATGTAGTCGTGGTTTATTACAAGATGCAGCAAGTGGATGAAACAACAGGTGGGGTGAGGGAGAAGGATCATGAGGTAACAAGTGACTATTATAAAACCATCTGTTGCATAAGAGTGTTACTATGTGACTGATGTATCTCAGCAGAACTCTACTCATAATAGTAAATTCTTAATCTAGATAGTAATTTTATGGGTTCAGGAGGATGTGAGGCATTAGTGCTCATATAAACCTGTGTAAACACCACAGCAAACGTCTCCTGTGACTTCAAAATCAGCTTCTGGATCAGCAGACATATCTTTCTCAAAGTGTGGAAATATTAAGCACTGAAATCAGGCTGAGGTTCTGGTAGCTTCAGTTGCTTTTCTCTGGACAGGAATCCATGCTCCAGCATATCAGTCAGTCTATTTAGTAGTCAAGACGTGAAGAACAATCCTCTGTAGGTGTAACTAACTTTTGGATTTTTTGGTTTTTTCCTTAGCAAATAAACTGAGCTACCTCCAACACCTTAATTGCTTTGCCCTCAAATAAAAATGAGTTTCTGTGCGTTTCTAAATCATTTTTTGCTGCTCACTATTTTTCCTCCCTCTCCACCCCTCTTCCCACAGGTTACTTGAGTATGCATTCTGCACTGAGTTCTCAGTCCTCTGTGGACAGTGAGCTTAGTACATCTGATGACTCTATCTCTATGGGCTACAAACTGCAGGACTTGACTGATGTCCAGGTTATGGCACGCCTACAGGAAGAAAGTATGTGACAGCAATTTCCTTTTCATCTTACAGTTTTGGATTTTTGAGGAAATATAGATGGTTTGCGACTGCTCTCATAGAGGGGTAAAGTCTATGGCTCTAAGACTTCCATCTAAACCTGGCAATAGACTGATGCCGGCTGAGTGCAGGCAGGAGGGGGTGGGATGGGGGTTGTGAGCAGCCGGACGCAGAGCATGGTGGCGGGGGTGGGGTTTGCAAGTAGCTGGATGCAAAGCAGGGGTGTGGCGAGTGGTGGCAGTGCAGCATCCGTGCGATGCTGCTCTCACCCCACCCGGGCCCTGCTCCTGTGAGGCAGCAGCATGGGGTGGTGGCACTCTGTTCCCTCCCACGCCCGCATAGCCCTTGGGACCTTTTGAAGTACCCCCAGGGATACACATGCATGTAATGCATTCTGGGACATTTTAAACCAACTGTTTAAACCTTCATAATCTGTAATTGTGTACCGCTAATCTTGTAGATGGCTCCTGAAGTTTAGAACAATAATCATGAATATTTCCCCCATACCACCTGTATCTGTGTAAATTTTCCCTTAAAGTAATGTACCATGTGATGTTATGATGAAGATTGTTCTGTTTTCTTGAATCCAGTCCCAAAGCCAATTTACAAAATGATCAGAGAGGTAATAGTTAACTTCTGCTGTGCCATGGCAGGGGAAGTAGTTTGTATGAAGTTAAAAGTAATTTGGTCCGTGGCATTTCATATTCTCAGGTCTCCGCCAGGATTGTGCTTCTAGCTCTGCTTCAGTGTCTCGTCGTAGTTCCAGTGCCTCCCTTCACTCTCTCAGGAGAGGTACCTACAGCGACCAGGAGTTTGACGCATACAGTCTGGAGGATGAGGATGATTATGATTGTTCCCTGTCCTATCGTAGTGCTCACAGGTACTCACCATCTCCTGTCAGCTCCCCCCGATGTCAGTCCCCTTCTTCAGGAGCAGATTACAACAGGGCAACTACCTCTCGTATTCGACCCCCAAGGAGATCTGTGCAAAGCACCATGCAAGATCGACTGAAGTACACAAATAATGAAGGTAGGCTAGCTATGAACTGTACAGTATTGCATATTAAAAAATATGGACATGTGGATTGGTCAAAAAATGATTGTTATTAAATAGCAATCACTTTCATGGTTACTCTGTATTTTTCTTATCAATTTGAATTAAAACTAACAATATGCATTTTCCTAGGAATAGATTATACCATGGAAGTAATTTGGTCTCCTAATATTATGCTCTATTTATAATTCGTTCGAACTCCAGAGGAGATGCGTCACAGTATGCCTAACTTGGCTAGGACAAGCCTTCGTGCTCTAGAGTCTGTAAGGAGTAGCCGGAGTTTGGAATCCGATCTACAGGTGCCCAGCAGCCGACTTGCCAGAATGCAGCAACCATCAACAAGTCAGTTCACTTTAGTTTTTACCACTTTGTAGTGTGCACGTGTGTAAGGGAGAGGGGCCTGTGGGGGTGTGGGAGAGAAAGCATTACCAACTTGTTTCCTTTCATTACACTTTTAGGTTTGAATTCCAGTAAGCTCAGGTATTCCTCTAGTGCTGGTCAGTCTCCCTTAACAGTACGACAGCCAGTGAAAGGAGGGTCATGCACAAATTCTCTGTTAACACCACGACAGCCAGTGAAAGCCTCCAGCTACACAAATCCTGTTGGAGTTCGAAAACCACAGTCTTCTACTTATAGTCCAGGGTCTTCCAATAGCAGTTCTTCTGCTACCAGAAGTAATATGGTCACGATAGCCAAAAACTCGCCCATCAAAGTACGGACATCTGTAGGAGGAACTTCTACTCCTAAGAGCAAGCTGACACCCCCGTCCAAGAGGTAAGGTCTTAATGACTGAAACAAACTTAAGAAAATTAAGTGCACCTTAACTATGTCTGCCAAAATTTGGCTTATAAAGTACATTTCAAATTATAAAGTAAAAGGGATCTCTTATTTGTAGTATGTTCCATCTACTGGGATGTGATTTCCAAATCAGATGGTTTGCAGATGGGAACTTCCTAGCATGTTTTTGCCCCAGCAGTAAGCTATAAGTAATCC
Organism: Crocodylus porosus; assembly: GCF_001723895.1. NCBI lineage: Eukaryota > Metazoa > Chordata > Crocodylia > Crocodylidae > Crocodylus > Crocodylus porosus. Next base: position 10,741,219 of record NW_017728924.1, on the reverse strand, counting down.
TTAGCTTTAAGATTGCTTTCTGTAGACATTTTGGCTCTCTTAATGAAACATTCAGGTTACATTTTGGGCCTGATTTATAAATATATGATACTTTTTTAAGTGCTTGCCTTGGCCTAAATTGTTTCTCAAAACAAGTACTGGAAATCTTGTAACATTTCCTGTTCCATCAACTACTTGAGATAATCTTCAACAGGCTTTCCATGGCTTGTTTTTCAGTGTCCTGTGTCTGTTGTAGCAGTTTCCAGAGGCACATGGCAGATAAAATATTACCATTTTGATTTGATAATATTTGGTAATATTACCCAGAGAGGGTAATATTCCCTCTCTAGGCTATTTTAAGTGACTACATAAAGTTAAGGAATTGAGAAATCTTGGCCCTAAGCTCTGAACAACTCATTTGGCAGGCTTTCTCAGGCATTTGCTCTTTTGTCTTATGCAGGGGTTTTCAACCTTTTTGAATTTAAGTACCCCCGGCGGCCAGTCACTGAGCAGGGGTTGGGGGAGAGTAGCACACGGACAGACACAGAACAGGGAGGCAGGGACAGCATGCAAGTGGGCAGGGACGCTCACTCGGCTGCGGTGAGGAAGCTCACTGGGCTGATGTGCAAGCTTCCCTGCCCTGCTCCTGGGAGGCAGTGGTGCTCCGTCCTCACCCGCCCACACATACCCCCTAGGACTGGTCCAAGTACTCCCAGGTGTATGGGCGCCCTTGGTTGACAACCCCTACTCTAATGGAACTGAAGCAGAATAAAGATGAATGGCACCCAAACTGCACCTGGAATATTATATATCTTCAAAAATTTGTGCTTCAGTCAGGGCTTATATATATGCTCTGATTTTTACTGGTCTCAGAACTATCTAAAGTCTGTATCTTATGTCCCAGAACTAGGTTGGATTGTTTTTGACTACGTTGTCAACATCTCTTCCAGTTATACAGTTTGTCCAATGAGAGAGTTTATTAAAAAAATTCTTAAACACAGACAACACAGAAAGAAGCACAATTATCTTTAAATTTCATTTGTGTTTGACCTACATCTGGTTTCCATTAAAGCAAGTGCTGAGTGTTTCTTTATAAAAGCCCCAGGCCTTAAGAATGAGGGTTGTTTTTTAAGTTTTCAGCTATTCCGAAATTCCCCAAGATCCTCTGGGCCCTCTAGATTTCTTTTTGTCATTGTGTAAAATAAAAAACACAGCACATCTTCAGTGGACTTCACTGTTATAGTGAAGTTACTTGTGCAGAAAATGCTGCAAATATATTTTACCAATCATTTCTCTCACATTTAGTGATATTAGGTGCTTATTTTTTTTAAAGGGTTTGCTTAAATTTGCTTTTTTTTTTCCAACACATTACCCAGGACTGCTGCATTTTCCAGTTTCTTGTGCCAGCTTGCCACAGAAATGAGATACTGTGTGTAGGGTTTTTATTCAGCCTGCCATAAAATGCAGGACTAGCTTTAATAGTATGCATGGGTGTGTGCCACATGCAACTAGGACACTGAATGAGGCATGCCTGTGTGGCAAGCCAGAAAGCGCAAAAGTATGGCATCTGAGTTAAGGCTTTGATCACTAATATGTTCCTCTGCTAATGGTATAATGAACACTTAAGTCGGAGCTCAGTGCGTCACTACTTGTGACTAGATGGCTTTTGTTTTTTTGTTTTAAACAGAGTTCCTCAGTCGGTAAAAACCAGCCAGACAACTGCTGATGATTCTTGGAAGGATGGATGTTACTGAAGCAACCCAAAGATGCTGATGCACTGCCAAACATCTGTGTTGAAGAACCCCAGCTGGCTGGGCATAAGAATACTCTAAAATATGCTTCTTTCCAGATCCACTGCATGGGACTGACTTATACATTCCCCAGCCCCCTCCCTCCATCTCTAGAATGCAGACTTTGTTCTTGACTTCATTTAATTTGTCAAGAGCTTGGCCTCTTAATGATAGAAATGGACAATTATTTGTGTACTGTATCCCTGAACTCTGAAAAACTGCAGAAGCTTGAGTAGCCTTTGCATCTTTAATATAGATTTCTACCTACAGCCTATTGTTGGAAGCGACATTGACTGCAATCCACTATGACATGTTCACATGGAAACTTGCTTAAAAGGCCACAAGTTGTTGTGTTTGTGCCAGCAAGAAGCTTCAACTTATTGTTTGTTGCTCTTAGCAGGGGTGGAGAGTGTAGAAATAGCTGTATAGGTGTTAGAAGGTTTCGGAGTTTTTTTAATGCACCTGGTGTCATCTAATCTAGCTGATCTGAAGCCCAGAATTTTTTTTATACTTATTCCTGTATAAAATGTATTTCTTCTGCTACTTTTTATTAATGTTTCTCTAGAAGTCAAAGGCAGCTTTTATAACTATCAGTAGTACACTTCAGACATGTTTGTATCCACGTGTGTGCATCACAGTAGTGTCAGTTCACAAATGAAGGAGTAATGCACAATATTTGTGTGGGTTTCTGAACAGGCCATCATAATACAGTGGGTGCTACTTAAACTGATAGTTATCACATTGCTAAGTTCTGTATCTTAGTTGAGAAAATACCAGCAAGCTTAACTTCTTGCAGATGGTAATGTCCAGTCTTTGGCACCCACTGTATGTTAGAGAGACTAATTTTACTTTAAGTGTTTCTCTTCATAATATACACTTTGCCCCATTTCCTGTTGGTAACAATTACCCTTCATTGGGTTTTGTATGAAACTTTTTCTAATTGCCTTTTTCATATGAAGGAATTGGTAAAATCATCCCCCATCTTCAGCAAGAGGCTGGTGATTCAAATGGAGTCCATAAAATATGCACTGATTTGAGCTCAGCAATGTTTTCCCTGCCATTAATGTGATTTGATAGTGTAGCTTAATAAAATGTTAAGGTGCTGAAAAGTAGATCTGCCTTAATAGCAAACAAGGAGTCTTGTTTTTTTTGTTTATGGTAGCATCTCTAGAAGCGTGATCTGCATCTCCCCTCTGCCCCAGTAATATGCATTAAACTCTCTCCACTTGTCTGTTTAACAAATGTTAACTGAGACATAAAAAAGGTTTTCTAAAAAGTTAGAGTCTAAGGACTACTGCTGATGGGGTCAGCTTGTACTGCATTGTTTAGCTGTTTAACTTAATAATAACCTTCTGTCCTTCAGACTTGTTTACAGCCACTGAGAAGAGGCAGGAATTACATACATCCCTATTTTAGGGTCTAGCTGTCCATACTGAGGGAGAATACAAGGCCTTGCTCATCAGCTTCATATGTTTGTTCCCTATGTGACCCTTACTTTAGCTGTTGCAGGTTTGTCCTGTTTCAGTAGGAGTGAAGCTGGAAGAGTTGCAGTATTTTAGCTAATTTGTATTTAGTAACTAGATTTTAAAGCTAGTTTTGTCCCTGCTTAGTTTTGAGTGATAGGTGGCATTAAATTGCTAGAGCCACCAGGCTCCCAGAGCAGCTTCTGTTCTGGAAAATGTAACTTTCTTCTGCAGGAGACCATTTTTTGGGTCAGATTTCTTCCTGTCCCCCTTGGGGATTTCTTTTCTGAAATCCTCCTCCAATAGCTGTTATCTTCTTGTTAAACCCACTTCTCCTTTGGAACATCTTTAGGATCATAGGAAGGTAGGGCTGGAAGGGACCACATGAAGTCATTTAGTCCAGCCCCCTGGCTCAAAACAGGCTTGTCCTTGACCAGCCCATCCCTGCCAAATGTCTAACCTTTCTCTTAAACTTCCAAGGATGGAGAGTCTGTCTTTGTTCCAAGCTGGCCACCTGCATAGCAAGTTCTTCCTAATCTCTAACCTCAATTTCTTCTGCTGTAGCTTGAGACCATTGCTCTTAATACTATCCCCTACAGCCACAGAGAAAAGCACATCTCCATCTTCTCTATAATTGGCCATTTGGGATTTGAAGACTTATTAAATATCCCCCCGAAATCCTCTTTTCTCCAGATTAAGTAACCCTGGTTCTTTCAGCCTTTCTGCGTAAGTTGTTTCCCAGGTCCCTCATCCTGCATGGGACTCCTTAGAAACTGCCCACAGCCTTCTTGATGTGTAGAACCCAAAACTGGACATGGTATTCCAGGTAAGGCCTTACCAGTGCTGAAAAGAACAAAGTGTATTACATTCACTGTTTTTCCCCGGTTCACAAAAGGTGGTCTCCTTAGAAGAAAATCAGGTTTGCAAGGCATAATTTGCTCTCGGTAAATCCATGCTGCTTGTTCCTAGTTGCCTTGCTCTCCTCTAGGTGCTTCACTGAGCTCCTTGAGGACCTGCTCCACTGATCTGCTCATGGAGAAATGATGTGTTAGGGAGAGAGAGAGAGAGAGAGAGAGAGAACATCCCCATAATGTTTTTCCATGCAGAAAAGTACCCTGAAGAGTTAGGTGAAGGTACAGAAGAGAAAGTGTGTTGAAATTTCAGTCTGTCCTAAAGGAAGTTTAGTATCTATAGAAGTACTTTTCCTTCAACAGATCAAGAGTCTTCAAGGCTTTCTTAGGTAAAGTTGAGTTGCACTAAAATGTGTACAGTGTAGAATAGTTATTTCTAATGGGGCCTGAAATCAAGTTCCAATTGTTTCAGTTCTCTATTCAAAGAGGAACATTCCACTTAACTGGAGAGTGACAGGTGAGTTTAATATGATCTACTTTTATTCTAAATGCACATCATTAGAGTTAACCACACATAAGTAGTGTAATTGATGTTAAGAAGCTAAAACTATTCTTAGTGGTTTCCGATTCATGTTTGCAAGGTTATCAGTTTATTACAATAAATTACTGACTCTGGCATTCTTGCACTTCAAAGCCCTAAATCACTAGATAATAAATAAACAAATAAATAAGTGAACTTAGGCCAGAGAGTCAGCAGTCATATTTAATAGCCAAAAACTTTACTTCATTTACAAGATGACTCTTTTGGCTCATGCACTAGGCCTGAGCATCTTACACATCCTGTAGCTTCATTTGCATCTATTTTTTAGGTTCTATGTTCTCAGAGGACTTAATTAAAAGATGCTAAACAGGAAAGTTATGGTATCAGACAGGTATACAGTAAGTTAGCTTGTTTTGCTCTAGTGATTTTAAACCTTCAAATAGAAGTAATATTCTCACTTCCAAGAAGGAAAGGAGTTCTACCTAGAAGGACATTTGTTCAGTTTGAGAGACTCTCAACACAGTTTTGAAAGACTGAAGAATCTCCCTCTGCCATAGACAATTAAAATTGAATGACATGGTGACGTTTCATGCAAGTCCTCATTTTGGGTTGAGAAGCAACAAATTGTATTAGACAGTAATAGCCTGATTTAATAGTAACAATTAGGAAGATCTAACTGGGTCTCCACTGCAGTACAGTGCTGTACAAAAAAGACAGTGATCTTCAAGTGATGACAAAACATTTCAGTGGACAGGTAGGAAAAAGTTAAGATAAGGATGAGAATCCAAAACATTCTTTATTAGATGTTAGTCTTTAGCCTTTTTTTGGTTAGAGCCAGGTACCCCAAAATGACTTTTGAGAACATGGCTTCTGTTGTGGGGGCTTATTAGTATTTTCTGACTGCAAGTCTGAAGCAGCATTGTAAGAGTCTTCTGAAGCCAGAAGATGCATAAAGACACTCATGAGAGAAAAAATGGCTCTCCAGCCAGGTCTAGTACCCATACCCAAGTAGCTGGAACCTGTTTATTAAAAAACACGAAGTTTATATCAAGCCACCCTGCAGAAGAGCCAAGGAAATAACTTCTCTTTACAGGAAAATTTTATTTAAACAGGTTAACTTCGTTTTACATAATGCTTCAGTGCATTCTTTAAAACAAGAGGAAATTATCTCTTTAAAAAGTATTTGTACATAAAGACAACAACTAGGAAATCAATATAGTAATGTTCTGAACTATCCCTAAAACATGCACAATTGCACATAGACTTGTGGGTGGTCATGGTGTGCTAAAGAGAAGAAGGATACTTCACCATAGGTCTTCCCAGATAAGTCACTAGGACTGCAGACACAGATTTCCAGTTAGCTCTGCACTGGCCGACTCTCGCTTAGCCCAACTAGTGACAGAAGTGAACAAGAATAGGGGGTCACCAACATGTCAGATGCCATCTCTTATTGCAGTTGAAAGAGTCAGATCTCAGCTGGCATAAGTCTAACCCAGGCTGGGTTGGGTACCAGTTTGAAACCTTCAAGTCACACTGTGCAGTAGGCAGCAAAGCAAGTTTATGCTGGAGCAGCAGTTTGGTTTTAGTGCATGCTTTCATGGGGACCTAATACAATGTGGCTCTCATGCATTTCCCAAGGCCAGAGAGTGCAAGAGCTGTTCTGTGCATCAAGCCTCAGTATGTGCTTCTGTGATACCAAGTCCAGCCACCAGATTAGGTCTTCCCCACCACCCCTGCAACTTCACTTCTTAAGAACCAGAATTTCTATAGTGGAAAAGCAAGCTAGCACAACAGGACAGTCTGGTGCTAATGGAGTTCAATGTGCATTAAGTCACCCTTTTTTTTTTTTTTTTTTGCAAATTTGCTTTTGGCTCTATTTCTTCTTCCACAGAAAAAAAACAAACCACCATAAAAAAAAAAAAAAAAAAAAAAAACACCAACAAAACACTCAGAAAGAAATCCTGAGCCACTTGAAAGAAATTGGCAAGTCATTCACAGTGCAAAGGGAACATGTTTCTCTGACACACCCCACCAAGCATGGACATGAGCTACCACTTCACTTTTCATAACTGGACTGTGCAGAGGGCAGTCCTATGATGATCAGGGTGTCCAAGACAATGAACTTATAATTGATTATAAAAAACCTTTAATTAGGTGCTAGATAGAGCCAGTCTATGGGATTATTTTTGGCCCTCTGAGCTTCCTACAGCAGCATTAGTCGGGGACCCCTGGCCTTTGGTTAACTTTGGTGCTGTTTCACACTATTCATTAGAATCTAGGATACATGTGTAGACAAGAACCCCCTTAAAAAGGAGGGATTCAAACAGTGAGATTTAGGCAAACTGATGATTCTGTCCCTTTTCTGTATTCAGTGTTTTCAAAACACTTGGCAGTCTACTGGGATGGAAATGCAAAAAACACAGGGCACTTCCCCACCAACATGCATCCTCCCTGGAATCCAGAGCAGCAGTTTGGCCCCAAATCCACTTCATATTAAGTGACACATTTGCACTAAGTTTTAGCCTCCTCCATAATCAAAGTAAAACAGGATAGGAGAGACACACAGACACCCCACAAAATGACAAAGCAGTTAAATTACTGGAACCTTAACCAGCCACAACCATTTCCTTTACTCTATCAACTTAACCATGAAGTAAGAGCCAAGACAACAGGTGGAAAACCATTTCAAATGTGCCCAGTTTATCCCTAATCCCCTTCCCCGGCCTACAGTACAGATCTCCAAGGAGATTCCTCAAGGAAGGGGAGTTCCAGTATGGAAGGGGGACTTTTTCCAAGAACCTCATTTTGGTCTAGCTTGCACTATTCTATTTGTGATGTCGACCAGGATTTGCATCCATGGCTCTTAGATAAAGCCCCAACAACCAGGCTCTGGAGGGGGCAGGGGGGAGCAGGGAAGGCTCTCAGTGAAGTACTGCGAAGGCTTAAGTATGCAGGGAGAACTGGGTCCCCACATATTAGCAAAAGAATAGCCTTTCACCCCTCTCTCCCCCATCCAACATTCACCCACCTTTCACTGGGTTCTCTCCAGCCCTCTCCTCATAGAGAGGGAAGGCAGGCCACTAATACTACCACTCTATTTAGGACACTCACATTAAAGTGCAAAGCCGCATGTATACATGGATGAGCATGCATGTATCCTCCTGAGCCAGCAGCACTGCCCACCCTGCCAAGATGCTCTGTAGAAGACATAAGAACACAAACAAAACAGAACCCATCCCAAAAAAATCCCTTCAAGTAGTTTTAAAACATGCCCCACCCCCCTCAAGGCTCAAGCTGTTCAGGGCCAGGTGACCCAAGGGGGCTGCTTGGGGTGATAAGGCAAAAAATAAGTCTGAAGTCCTGGAAGGATGAAAGAATGAGGTGTCAGTAGTGAAAGACTGAGTTATTCTGTGGGTTGCTCCTCCATACACCCTGGTGATCTCATCCTTGGTTGATCAGCACAAACTGCTTCCATTTATTTTTGCACACAGCTTGGCCAAGTGAGCCCACCGCAGGCAGCCGACACGATGATGTAGATGATGACCTTGGGGAAGAAAGCACTGGTCATGTGGAAGGAAGATCCTACCCAGTAGGGTATAGCACAAGGACAGTAGCTGTCAAACCTGGAGTTTGGAAACTGAAACCATCTCTGCCAGCAACTCCATTTAATGAGTCATTTAAACTCTGCTCCACTTACTCAACTGCAGCACAGAGATAATGACATCCCTATGGCACCAACTGATTGGAGGCTCTACCAAAGTACTTCAACACATACAGCACCTTTAATTATGCCTTCATACTCTCAGATGAAGGATGTTAGAGTACCCAGGCTTATTATTACAGGTGGGTGAGTCAGGACAATTTGTAGATACACAAGACAGAGGTCTGTTTGGAGCAGTCATTAAACAGGAGCATAGGCTTGTCCGGAGATGGTTTATGCCTGCCCTCAGATACTCTCACACCTAGTGGTGGGTCCTAAACTTCACATAAGCCTCAGCTGGATATTTCTATGGGCAGGATTTTGCCATCCCTCTAGTGCTCATCCAACATGAGGACACCAGCAAAGTGCAGGTTCCCAGCCTCAGATGACTCCAGAGGAGTCTACTAGCTATAGGGGCTAGGTGATTCCCCCTTGCAGACTGTTGCTTTGGGAAGGATGGAAGCACAGGCAGGGTGGAGGAAGGAAGTAACACAGAGGGAAAAGTGTTAACACCCAAACCTTCCCTTAAAGGAGGTGGCATTACAATGTTTTGCACTTACAATGGATACTATTATGATGATGATGGTAAGCTTGAGATTCTTCATACACATGGCTCTGGCAAGGTTCCTGCTTGTAGTTTTGAATGTGACAGACTAGAAGAGAGCACAACAACACTACTCAGTCCCCAAGCATCACTGATCACGCCTAGTCCCATAAGATTTAACAATGTCCTAAGGTATTTGGAAGCACTCATTCCCACCCCAAAATCCCTCAGCCAGCAAGCCATGCTGTGTACCTACCTCACTTTTGATCAGGGGATTATTTCATCCAATGGAAGTAAGATTTTGCCACCAGTCTTTAACAAGAACATGGTCCTAGAGCAGTTGAGGCATCATGCTATGAAACCCCAAAATCAGAACGTGTCAGGAAGTCTAGAGTAAGGCTCAAAGTCCACCCACACTAGACCAGCTATAAGTAGGTTTCTGGTCACTGGACTAGCAGTCAAGCACTGCCATCTTGTCCAGCTGCACCACCCTCATGTGTACCGTTTGCTACAGCAATTAACCATGACTAACAGGCCACCCAGGCTCAGGACTGACCTCCAAACTTCTCGTCCAGTAGCAGCTAGACACTGTCTGAGAAGAGGGTCCAGTCTAAGTCTTACCTTTGTACAGACCACTTCTGCAGACTAGTGTAGAAAAAAAGATGTAGAGGGAAGGCAGAGCTCGCATCTCTGAAAGCAAGGTTTGTCAGCTTGGCTTTGAGCCTTGCTTGTAGTCTATACCGTCTTCTGCACAGCTAGCCAGTATTTCCATACTCCTACTCTACAAGCAAGCAGTGGGGTAAGCCACATCAAGCTTATGTGCAACATTTACCTGGTTCTGTTTGCAGATTTGATATCTTAGTATAAAAGGAGGCACTGCATATAGCCCCACCACTGCATAGCAGCTTCATTATGAGTGTAATAGACCAGGGAAAGGAATTTGGCATTTGAAAGTCTTCTTCAATACTTATCTTTTACCAAGGTGTCCACTTAAACAAAAAAAACTTAGAGAATTGAGTATTTATTTATTTTTAAATATAGAGAAACACCCCCCACCCCCCATTCATTTCTCAGAGAGATGGAGATAGAAGGACCTCATCCCAAACTGGTCTCTCAGACTCAAGAGACTGCAGTACCATATCAACTTCAGTTTATGGTATTCTTAGATGTTTTACAGGCATAAAGCATTTGGAACAGGTTAAATCAAGAATCTCTGTAAAAGAGAAAATTGTTGCGTATTCCTTGTACAACATCTTCCAATTGAAAAAACAGCTGAAGAAAGAGAAAGAACTTTAGCAGCACCCTCTACTGGCTGTATTTGAGTTTTCTATAATGCCATTTATTTCCCTTACCTTTAAAGGGCTAGATCTGATCCAATTTCAGTTTGCAGGAACTGAGACTCATGTCTAGCACCACAATTCACAGAAACCAACCAGCAAGAGCCATTCACATATGGCACCATCACCTTACTGTACTTTCCCCTAACAATGTGAAGTTCTGCTTCTGTGAAGATGTGCAGCTACCAGTCTGAACAGCTGGGCATTTAGTTCACATCTGAGGCCAGTCAGGGCCAAGAACTATGCCCCTATAATGAAGGGCATAGATTATGATGATTGGGAACTACAGCATGAAAGGAAAAAACAAACAGACCAGACCCAACCTTTGCCTACTAGGAAGAAATGGAAGGTAAGAAACACCAAGGCCTACATAGACAATTGTGACATGTAGGCAGTAGTGCAGTTTAAGAGGAAGATCCTTTGAGCTGTCACAACCCAAATGAACAGGTGCTAAGCACTTAATGGCATACAAGTCTACCCTTCACTGGGCATCGGTCTACATGTAGAGTACAAAGGTACCTTGAACTACAATGGACAGATCAGGCTCGTCAGATCAGGTCGCACTAGAAGGCAGCCACATGGCTTGTACCAGCTCATCATGCATTGAAGACCAGAACTTAAAGCCCATAAACCTCTTTTGCACTGCTTGTATGTAGCTCCAGCACCTGGGTTTTGTGGCCACACACATTCCCTGCACGATATAAAAGCCCAGATTCTCCTAATCACTAGGGCCACCTATATACATGATGGACCTCTGCTCATTAGCATGCAGAGCTGTTTCAAATCAAGTCTGCTGGACCATGCTAACTAGTGTTCTCCAACAGCCCATCACATTCATTCAGCATCTCTGCGCTTCAAAATGGTAGTGGGGCATTTTAACTAAAGCTTGTCAAATAAGCTTTAGTTAAAGCACCTGTGCTACCATTCTTAGGCACAGGGACACTGAATACATAATGCTGAGGGGGCTTTAATTGGAGCAGCTCTCAAGAGTTGCTTTAATTAAAGCACGCCCCTCCCTGCCATCTGGGAGCACATGTATTGACACTCTAGTATCTTACCATAAAGACCAGTTACCAAAAGCTTCCCCAGCACCCCTTAGACATATCTTCAAACTTACTGAGTCAACAAGATTCTCTGTTTTGTCTATCAGCAGCTCCAGCTTCTCTCCCCTTTGGGCCACTAAGTCTGAGGAAGGAAAAACATACACCAATAATAAGAATCCATGGGATAAGTCAGCTTTCATGGCCCCCTCTCCCCAAGTCTCTTGCTACTACTGCAAGGTCAAGAGGCCTCCCATTGCTATAGTGAGCACTTGTCAGACAACTGAGTGGTACCACAAGCTACCCAACAAACACTACACAAGGGAAGGAGAATGGAGCTACAGGTTATAGAGCTCCACTATGCAAATGTCTGTCCCCCCATTTTGGAAGGGACAACTATACTTTTTCCTTCCCAAAGTAGGCTAGCACCAAGTCCTTAAATAGCCCTCCCCCCCAAAAAACCAGGCTGTATAGGGATTGGTCACTTAAAAAGAACTTGAGGTTTTGAAGGTAGCAACACCCCCCCCCCCCGCCCCCCATGAAGCTTCAAGCCAACCTACAGAACTCCAAAGAAGTGCATGTGAAAAAGAATACAAGCTTGACTCTAGAAACAGTTGACAAGTTAGGAAAAACCCTTGAATTGTTGAGTTATTTTTTACATGGCAGTGCCAAACAACCATGTAGATTTTTAGCCTGGAGGAAGTCATGTTTTTCCAAGTTAAGTCTTGATCCCCAGGTGAAGGACCCTCAAATGCAGCGAGGGATTATGCTCCAAAAATCTTACCCTGAAGAATGACCTATAGTTCAAGGATGTATTGAGGCCAAGTGTTCATGATGCAAAACAAACCCAAGCAGGATTTTGGATAGATTGGCAGTTTTTTTAAACAGCTCTTCAACCTTCAGCTAATACTGATAGCCAAAAAGCAAGCAACTTTTCCTACAGAACAAGTACTTTTGTAAAAAACAAAAACAAAGAAAAAGAAAAAAAAGTAATAAAGTACCTGCTAACCAGGGAAAAATGCTGTATGTAACCAAATTCCTGCTGCACAAAGTGGCAAATAAACCCCGACTTCAAAAACATCAGTCTAACAGCAGCTGCACTGACACTCTTGGAAAAGTGTCTGTACAAGGCATACACAAGAGACCTTGGACAACAAGTGCAGGACAGGAAGTAAAAGCTATATACCTATGTTTCGGACCATGATGCCTTTAAGTTCATCCACTTGAGCTTGTGTCTCTGCCATCGGGTCAGAACCCTTGTTCTCCGAGTGGTATTTCTGTAAGACAAGCAGAGGGAGGCAGTGAAGGAAACAAAGATCACTTCATTCCATCTTAACATTCTCTAGTCTTAATGAGCTTCCTGCCATCAAGGGGAAAAAGAAGGGGTGGGAGGCAGTATACTTTAAAGATTGTATGGGATGGTTTGCCTCAGGCAGAGTTGGACTAGATTAACTCTGGAGGTCACTACCAGCCTTATTTCTCTCAATTGCACCTTTCAGAAGAGCTGATCATACATACCCCTGGGGGATACACCCATCTGTGGAATCCATGTCAAAGTTTTCAACTATCTCCTGATAGGTGGCACACATCTCTAGTCATGCAAGGTGAGATCTTCCAGAGATCCCATAAGTCTGCTGTCAAAAACTGAAGCATCCCAAGCTGATGGGTACTTTTGAGAGAGTCTGACTTCCAACAGATAAGACAAGGGAGTCGACAAGAAGCTAGGTACATGGTCCCAGTCAGCTTCCTGGCTCCAGTCACTAGACCCTTCCTACCCGAAGATGGGAAGGGTAAACAACAACCCAGCATTTCATACTACTTTTATACAGGTGAACCCAGATCTTTTCTTATCAGGTTGGCTTGCAATTCACTCAGTTGGCATCAGGCTGCCAAATGAAGGAAAAAGCATGCAGCTGTGTACTGCAGCTTATTTCAAGGAGCACTGTTTATCCATAGCCTCAGTGCTGGGAAGGTGACTGAAAGGAGCCAGCATCCTTTGAAATAAGAGCTCCAGCAAACAGCTGGACATTCCACAGTCCCATGTAGCCATTTGCTGTTGCTATACCCAACCCCAGCTCATTCACAAACCCTCACACAAGGGGCAAAGAAACAAAAGACTTGTAGTAGATCCCCAGAGTCTTCATAATGTACTCAGCATCTGATCCCCACATGCCAGTTATTCACTTTTAGAGACAGCTCTGAATAGACGGTTAGGTTCCAGTAGTAATAAAAGCAACACAAGCTCAGAAAACTATGACAGATGAACAGAGTCAGCAAGAGCGACTTGACTAAAAACAGACAGTTTGGACCTCCAGGCTGCCTATCCAGTAATCAGATCTACAGAGTAGAGAAACCAGGTCACTGCTTAGATTCTGTTCTTCAGACCAGCTTGGAGAGGGTTTTAAAGAATTCCCCTTTAAAATTATAGCCAGGAAGTTGGTACAGGGCTGGTTCAAGAGCAGCTTCTGAGGAACATTTTATTCCCAGGGTTTCTTGGATAGCATGTGAGCTCCCTTGCTGGCTGTCTTGATCTGTTCTCTCCTAGTGGCCTGCACTTGCTCAACAAGTCTGCAAGCTCAGGGGAACACAGCATTCAGTTTCCAGGTAACTCGGACCACAGCTGGCCTTCCTCTTTCTGAGCCCCCTCCTCAATACTCTGCCAGGAATCCTAGGACTGCAGAATACAGAACAGGTTTGCAACTGGAAACAGACAGTTTAGAGCTGTTAATCTGGTTTGAGATAGCAAGAAAGGAAGAACTTAAAAATGCTTGTACCATCCTGTGCAGTGCTAGATAGCAATGTCACATGACTAGAAACTGCCACCAGGTCATAAGATCAAAGGAAGGAAGACAGCAAGTTTGTATTGTGTGCCTGTCAAACTAATCAGCAAGCCCTCAGTCTCCTTCCTGTTCTCCCTCTAAAGCAGCACTGCTTCTCCTTCTGCCCTCTCCTCACTTCATTGCCAAGATCTGGGTCTTCCAACTCAGCTAAGAATTTAAGCCCATCAGCTTTGCTCTGCAACCAGTCATTTGGCTCCCATGGTTTGTTCATGGAAAATTAGCAGCCTCTAGATTTGACACACCTCCCCCCCAAATTGATTACCTGAGTGATGGCAGGAACCAGGACAACAATATGATGTGCATCATTGATAAACACAAGAACTGAAACTGCTGCCTAAGCAGCAGTACCATCAAGTTTGTCCCAGGGAGATGCTCATTTATACCTGACAGAACAGATGGACCAGTCCGTTAGGCATGGTACCAGATCCTGTAGTCCTACCATCCTTTGCAACAGCTGCACAGATCAAGCCATGCCCCTCCCCTGCCAGCTTCACAGTTTTAAGTAAGGGACTAGATGAACAAGGTTGATGGCTAAAACCCCTAGTGGAGTGGTTCAAGAACCTGTCATGGTGAAACTGCTCTGCATACCTGTTTCCAGGAAGCACATGTGGAGCTGGACTTCAAAGCAGATGTGGGAGAAGGAAGTGCTCCTGCCTTCATTACATTTATCTGATAAAACCAATCTTATTTCCTTTTATGACCAGGTGATCTACCATCTGGACAAGGGAGAAGAGACTGATGTCATAGCTTGGCTTTAAGAAAAAGCCTTTGATCTGGTATCCTCTTAGCAAGAGCGGCCAACTGTGGCCTCACCTTCACCATGGTCTGCTGGCTGCGGAATTGGCTCCGTGGTCGGACCCAGAGGGTCATCATTGACAGAAGTCAATTGTGGTGCGCTGCGACCAGTGGGGTCCCTCAAGGCTCCGTCCTTGGGTCTATACTATTCAACATCTTCATTAAATGATGTGGACATTGGTGTCAGAAGCAGACTGGCCAAGTTCAATGACACCAAACTCTGGGGTAAAGCATCCACACCTGAGGACAGGAGGGTGATCTAAGCTGACCTTGACAGGCTCAGGAAATGGGAAGATGAGAACCTGACGGTGTTCAATACCAAAAAAATGCAAGGTTCTCCACCCTGGGAAGAAAAACCTGCAGCCTGCTTATAGGCTCAGCTACGGACGAAAGGGACTGGGGGGGAGGTCATGACTGACCACAAGATGAACATGAGCCTGCAGAGTGATACTGCAGCTAGTAAAAAGTGAACAAAATGCTGGCTTGCATCCATAGATGCTTCTCAAGCAAATCCCAAGATGTCTCATTCTCCCATTGTACTCAGCCTTGGTGAGGCTGCAGCTAGAGTACTGCGTCCAGTTTTGGGCTCCACAATTCAAGAAGGATGGGGGAGAAGCTTGAGAGAGTCTAGAGAAGAGCCACACGCATGATCAGAGGTCAGGAATACAGACCTTATAATGACAGGCTGAGAGCCATGGGGCTCTTTAGCCTGGAAAAGCGCAGGCTTAGGGCTGATCTGATGGCTGCCTGTAAGTTTAAATCAGGGTGCTCACCAGGATTTGGGGGAACATCCATCTACCAGAGCGCCCCAAGGGATGACAAGGTTGAACAGTCACAAACTCCTGCAAGACCGTTTCAGGCTGGACATAAGGAAGAACTTCTTTACTGTCTGAGCCCCCAAGGTCTGGAATAGACTGCTGCTGGAGGTGGTTCAAGCACCTACTCTAGATGCCTTCAAGAGACATTTGTATGTTTATCTTGCTGGGATGCTATGACTCCTGCTGACTTCCTGCCCCTGGGGCAGGAGGCTGGACTCGAAGATCTTCCAAGGTCCCTTCCAGCCCAAATGTCTATGAAACCTATGAGAACAGGTAAGCTAAGACAGCCCCACAGCAAGTCTCAACCAGGGTACTACTAAATCCAGGAGTTATGGAAGGGTGCCTTGAGTCTATAGAGGTTGAGAACTACAGCTCTAGTGAGTAGGTGATAAGCAGAGTCCCTTCTAAATGGGTAATGATAGAATAGAAGGGATTCATACATGAGCCAGGATAGTCTTGGGGAGATTGAAAGATCTTAAGACCATCACTAAATGCCATGAGATGCAGGACTCCCCTCAACTACACCAGAGTTTGATCAGGAGGTTCCTTAACAGAATTAAATCTGGCCTGGGCTCAGAGGTCTACTAGCTTGGCTTCAGATTAGTAGTTACCTAACGGTAGATATTTTCACTATAGTGAAAACTCCAGCAGAAAGGCCAAGCCCATACTGAGAGTCCCTGAAAAAAAAAAGGTCTACACCAAAATTGAAAAGGACAACCCACAAGATTTGAACTAAGGCAACCTGAAGAAAACATTATCTCATGATAGTTAGGAGGATGAGACAAGCAGATTTGAGCAAGGCGAAAACAAGCCTGAAGACCTAATGGTCGCAGCAGCTTCTATGTCCGAGTCCTGCAGTGTGTCAGTCTAAATGTGATGAAGTAGTCGGAAGAGCCAATCGCACCTTGTCGTGCATCCGTAGGTGCTTCACAAACAGGTTTGGGGAAGTGATTCTCCTACTCTACGCAGCATTGGGTCAGACAGCAGCTGGAGTAGCGTGTCCAGTTCTGGACACCACAGTTCAAGTGGGATATGGACAACCTGGAGATGGCCCAAAGAAGGGCCACTTGCCTGAGTAGAGGCCTGCAGGGAAGGCCCTATGAGGAAAGGCTAAGGGACCGTAACCTCTTCAGCCTCTCCAAGAGAAGGCTGAGAGGGGACCTTGTGGCAGTGTACACATTCATGAGGAGAGAGCAACGTGAAGTAGGTGACAATCTGTTCACCAAGGCACCCCCTGGAATGACAAGGAACAATGGCCATAAGCTATTAGAGAGAAAGTTTAGGAAACAGTTACATTAGGAAAGAGTTCTTCATGGTCAGGGTTGCCAGGATCTGGAATGGGCTCCCAAGGGAGGTGGTGCTCGCCCCATCTTTGGGAGTCTTCAAGAGGAGACTGGACAGGCACCTGGCTAGGATCACATGACCCCAGGGTTGGTAACTTTTCTTGCCTGCCAGGGGCTGGGGGTTGGACTAGATGGCCCACTGAGGTCCCTTCCAACACTATGAATCTATAAATGCAACCACCTCTTGAGGGCAGCATTAGTCTTTGATCTACCAGGCTGTTCTGGTCATCAAAAAAAAAGATTAGTGTACTGTGGCATGTTTGTACAAAATGCAGTTCAAACTCATTAGGAGCTGATAAGCATGGATCTTGGTTTTTTTAAAAAAAAAAAAAAACAAAATAGTCTAATAAAAATCCCAGGCTTTGTGTTTTTCTGAGATTAAATGGACATCACATACACAACCAGACATGCAGTGGCATTTCATTTTAATCATGGGAAAACTGGGTTTTTATTAGAGAGTATGGGATATATTGATATAGGTATCCCATCTATAAGTTTATTAGATTTTTTTTTTTTTTTAAATTAAAGAACTTGGGAGACATAGATATGGGATATAGATATCCCACAGAGGCAGGCTAGACAAGTTTATCTGTCACAATTTGATATATGGAAAAGGGAAGCCTCCAAGCCCCAACACACACGTTATATAATCCATTTCACTATGCATTGGTCATTTGTCCCTTAAGAAACAGTCCTGGTAGTGCACCCTGTTGCACAGATTATTTCCTACTTGCATGGCACATCACCACTTCTAATAGATGCTGCTGGTGTAATTAGGCAAATACCATAACGCAACAACATGAAAAGGGTTGACATAACTAATACCCACTGAAATAAGCATGACTGGCACTCCCTGTAACTAGCTAAAAATAAAGTCCCTTTAGACCTCTCCTTACTGTACTCTCAAAAAATGCATTCACTTTTGACTTAAGTTGGTTTGGGAAATTAAATCTCTGGAAGGGTTTGTACTTTTTCATTTACTGGAGTGAACACTCACATTACTAACCACCATCTGTAAGATAAATGACACGCACCATTTCAGTTAGGCCTACATAAAAAAATAAATAAATAAATAATAAAAAAAATATGCAAGGATGAGTTTAAATAGCCAGGTGTCAAGACTGCAACAGCACCCTTGTTTCCTGTACAGCTGAGAGCACCAAAAGCTGGTTAGACTATAGAGCGCACACAAAAAAACCCCACACAGAATGCACCATGTGGAAATCTGACCGCAAATTCACCTATTTTTATTCCCCAAAAATCTCCCACCCCAACCCCAGCTGGTTTTGGCTATGTTGGGTGTGGATGTCAAGTTAAAACTTGCCCAACTAGGACTGTTAACAGTGACACTGGTGTTGCCACAACCGCTCCAAAGAATCTGAGAACGTAATCAGAGCATGACAGATACAAGCTGGGTACATGAACTACCCAGATGATTTCTCCGATCAGATACAGAAGATACCTTGATACTATCAAGGAGTGCAGCATAGCTTATCCACTACTGGTTCAAAACAAATACATGCCCCAACCAGACAGAAGATATTTTACTGAAAAATGAACTATAGCATAAAAGTTCATGAGGCCCCTCATGTCAGAACATACACACAGACCAGAGCGACCAGTTAGGCTGCCATCAGGCAGTGTCAATCAGTCCTGTTCAAGCCTGCAAATTCAGAGGCAGATAGCCTTAAAGAAGAGTCTGTAGACTCAGGCTTAGGACCATAAGAAGAGCAACTGGGGATGAGGAAAGATGGAAATAGTGTGGGTGCACTAGATGGGTGCAATAGGCTACAAGCTGACCTTGACAGGTTGCAACGGT
>NW_017728924.1:10694689-10721834 GCF_001723895.1 Crocodylus porosus | reverse complement strand
AAGTTAGATGAGCACCTTGCCGGGGTCATCTGACCCCGGTGCTCTTTCCTGCCAAGGCAGGGGGTCGGACTAGATGATCTACCTAGGTCCATTCTGACTCTAGCTACTATGAAGCTATGAAACTATGAAATCCTGCCACCAACACACCTACCCTCTTAAGAAGCATTTAGGCACAGAACAGCAATGCCTGCATGCCTTTTGGAATAGATCCTTCTCAGGCAGGATAGGCTACTGCTGAAGTTATTCTGAAGGAGAGGTAATGAACAAGTCAGTCATTACTTACTAGCCATAACAGAGACAAAATTTGGTCATCACTACTATAATTCCTTTCAGCACCAGAGGTAACAGAAGCCATGTTACAATGGCTCCTCCTCACTTTATGGGGCAGAAAGTCTGACTAGATCTATACAGACTAGAGAAGTTACCCTAAAATTCTAGTGACAAACCTATATTTTGTCAGTGAGAAACTGATAGGTTGTGTCAAGGGAAACAAGGCAACAAAAGTAAATGCATATGTATGTGCAGGAAAGGTGCACCAATATAAAAATTGGTGCCGTATTGGGGATTGGTACCATTAAAAAGGAAAAGTTAACCAGTATCAGCTACACTAGCCAAAAGACCAGTAGCCAATAATGTTAACTGGTAAGTATAAATACGACTTATGGCAGGGGCCCCTGGATGCTACATGTGTGCCGCACGCATGCATGTGGCCAGGAATGCAGATGGGCAGCATGGACAGCAGTACCCTGCAGGTATGTCTGTAGAGGAGAAGGAGTATAGGGGGAAAAAAGGGGGGCAAATTGTGGGCCCCCATAGTGAGGAAGGGAGTGGGGCATGGGCTGGGGGTGCTGCCCAGCCCAGGCAGTGAAAATGGGACCCTGGGGCAGGGAGTGGGACAGAGCTGCAGGCAGCTCATCCAGACGGTACAGTGAGGAGGAGGGATGGGAAGGTAGATAAGCTCCCTACTGCTGCATGCACCCTCTGGGGGGAGGCCTGGGGGGGCACTTGCCCCCCAAATGTGTGGGGGCTTAGGGCTCTACATACTGTCACTTTTGCCCTGGGAGCTGTGCACTGGCTGCACATCTCCTGCCCACCTGGCAACAGGAGGCGCAACTTGCTGCCCACCACCACTGCTGCTGGATGGGCAGGGGATGCATTGCCAGCACATGGGTCCTAAAAAGCATCCTTGTGCTTAAAAATGGTGGTGGTAGTGCTTTTGAACTACAGCTTATTTAACAAGCTTTAAACTCAAGCACCCCTGCCACCATTTTTAAAGCACAAGGACACTGATCCTCTGGAGAAGCCACCTGCAGCTCCACCCCACTCCCTGCCCCAGCTCCACTCCCTCCCTCACTGTGGGGGCTTCAATCTGCCCCCCACTTTTCTTGTGGAAGAAAACAAACACTTACCTGCAGGGAGCTGCTCTCCATGCTGCCCAGATGCATTCCTGCAAATCTGTTATTAGTCATATCAGTATTGGCCGATATGCCTGGTGAATGATTGGCTATTGGTATTGACAAAGTCTTTATTGGTGCACCCCTAATGTCCAGTTACTAGGATCAGTAATGGTCCTACACACAAGGCTGCTGTGAAGTGAAGCAGAAAGCATCTACACACATTCTATACTAACATGCCTTACTGCGAGTTCAAGAACAGCCTGCAATTATTTCCCCATTTCAGATGCTTGGAAAATCCAGAAGCCAGTGCAGTCACTAGTAACATAGCAGGTGTTTGAACAGCATCACTAATGTACATAGGAAAACTTAACTGTATTTCCCACTAGGGCTATTCAAGTACTGCACAAGGTTAATGACCACCATACTCCAAGAGAGGTTTTCCCTCAAAGAGCCGTTTCATACCTGGACCTAAGCACTGCTAACAGATCAGGCTGCCTTGGAATTCTACCGCCAGAAACATTTTGTTTCCAGTGGCTGGGTCTAGCCAGCTGCGCTCCCCATATGGGCAGCTTCATAAAGGACACATACCACAGCCACTCAACAGTGCTGAATAGTGCATAGTGGAGTGATAGGACCAGCGAACTTTGTCAGGGCATTACTCGCTACCTCACTCAAAGCACTCATTGCACTATAGTAGTTTCTATGTCAGCACCTGACCAGCCTGTGCTTACACAGATGGCAAAAGATAGCACATTGGTTAAGCTTGCTCACCAGAAATATAATCCTATAGTAAGAAGCACAAGTGTTTCTGTACTACTGGACATCTGGTAGGCATTGCATGTTACTGGCCTCAGTAGGCAAGAACCCATCAGTGCAGTATGCAGCTTGGTGCTGAGGAATTCATCAGGTGTACAGTCTCAACTGACTAGTATCATCTACTCAACCAACATCTTGCAGGGACACATTACCCTTCCTCCATCTTTTTGCATTTAGAGAGTCCAAGCCAAGATTAAGTAACCCCAGCCCTCTTTAAGTAGTCATCCTGGAAGTAAAGAATACCAAGAACACCATTAGCTCGACATGGTCATGTCTCTACTATGGGGAAGGGGAAAAAAAAAAAAATCACCAACTTATGCAGTTTTAAAGATCAAGCAGCACAGAGAGATTTGTTTTAGCCATCAGTAATTGTCAGCTACAGTACATATGCATCTATTATGGGACAAACAAGGCTACTGACTAGCCAACACTGGTATTACCAGGCCCTGGAAACCATATTTACTGCCTGTGAAGAAGTCAGGACCACAGCTGCAACTAGACAAAAGTGTTTGTAAGGGGGGAGAGAAGGGGTAGAAACAGACCATTTTCTAGATACTTTATACTCACTCTACCTCTGGCACAGCAGTTTTAATAGGACTGAAACAAGAGGTTTCCTATTCTGAGCCAGTAAGCTTTTTTACTATTGCAAATCAGCAGGTCTTAAATCCCCATGTATAGGCCTGACGGCTCACGTGTATTCACGTGATGGGTTTAGAAGCAGGGTGCTATTATTCCACGTCTTCTCAGCAGGAGGCATGTGACGTCTCCAAAGGCACTTTTAGACCAAGACAAAACCCTTTCTTTTTGATCCCTGTTCAGAGTTCAGCTGACCAGCTCAGTTTTGCTATACAAGCTTCTACTACAGGCCTCTTCTACTGCACTTCAAACCACATGAAATCACACCTTTGCTATTCAGGCTTCAGCTGCTCTGTGCTAGTCACCATGTTTATGCCAATGCTCAAGCAGAGGGAATTCTACAGGGAGACTTAACAGAACTAAATGCTTTAAAGTGGTGAGCAAGTCAGAGTTGCACAGAAGTTGCTTTCTCCATTTAATAAAGGTAATGTCTACCTTTAGCTACAGGCTTATCTGAAGCCTTAATGTCTAGGCTGTTTCCCCCTCAGTGGCTGAATGAAGAAATAGTGCAACATTGGGAGAGTCAGCCAGGAATCTTACCAGTTGTGCAGCCAAAACACTGGAGAACTCGCTGTTCATGGCGTATGGCAGGGCTGTTTGTGCTCTTGACCCATATGTGGTCTGAAATCTCTTCTTAGTTTCATTCAGGAAATTGAAGGCTCTGGAACGTTCAAAATCCTAAGAGTTAAAAAAAAAAAACAAAAACAAAACCAAGATGTTCATACCAGACAAACAACCTGAAGTCTCCTCAACACAACTTGTTAGAGAAGAGTCTACCTATAAAGATTCAGGCAGAAGGCAGAGGAGGGAAAATACATAGCCAATTAGAGGGAACCACCACCACTATCAGATGTAAATAGCTGTTATTTTGCTTTGGTCTTTTAATAGTTGGTTATTCACAGATTCCAAATATTGCCAGAGCAGGCACGTTTTATGCCTATTCTTCTACATCTTTTTGAGAAGCGACTGCACAACTCATTTATACTTTGTGTTAAGGGCAAAGTTTAAGCATAATCTAAGGAGGGCAGGGGAAAGCTGCATGAAGGCAGGTGATGGACTGGAATTCAGTCAAGTTTTAGCAGGGCTACTTTCACCTTGGAAAACAAGTAAAACTCACTAAAAGATGGGATCTTTTCACTTAAGAGAAAAGCAGAGATCTGAACCAGCAAGGACAATGAAATAGGGGCCACTGGACAAGGTGACAACATGCTATAGAAAAAAGCAAGAGCCAAATGAAAGTGAGGGTAGTATTTGAACTCTGGGGTTAACTACAGGGGCCATTGCTCTTGAGTCACCAGTGTAAACATGCAGTACCCTCTATGAAGAGCGGCATCTGGGTTTTTTGCCCATCACTGATTTTTGCCAACATGCACAGAGATAAAGCAAAAATTTACAAAGTGCATGTGATGGGTAAAAATGAATTGGGGGAGGGGAAAGAGGGGAGGGAAGAAAAAAGCAGGGGGGAAGAAAAGGGAGATACTTGCGTCATCTGTGATACACAGGTATATAATCCTGTCTTGGCAGATGTAATGAAACAGGTAGCTGCAACAGGAAAAAAAAAAAAAAAGAACAAATTGCATTTAGGAGGAGGTGTCAAATGGGATTTCCAGAGCTTTTGGAAAAAAGGTTTCTTCCATCTTCTTTTGGAAGTAACAGATGAAGTGGAGCAAGGTACTGCCACCCTACAGAAGGGAGTGCAGAACTCAGCTTGAAGCAGCCAGTCTTGTTCACAGCACATGTTGGTTCTGATCTTTGTAGTCTGCAGCATATTTGAGATGGCTGCTATGGGCTATATGACAGATTCAAGCCTACATTTTTATGTATTCCTGGGTCAAGTGAAACAGCTAAACAAAGCAGCATGCACCAGCCCCAGTCCTGTGCACCGAGCCCTGAGCAGGACTAGTCTGGTGCATGTGCAAGTCCAGTTCAGGACACATTGGCAGCATTTCAGGATCTGGTCCACAGGCCATTATCTTGGACACCCCTGGTTTAACAAAAACAAACAAAAAACAACAAACCAACCAAGGGGCTCCTAGGGATAAGACTGAACAACTCATGCAGTGCTATCTGGATTGATATTCAAGTATAGATCCTCTAAGAGCTGCTGGAAGTTACATTAGGTTACAAAGAATGCCAGTTCATCATGGCGATAGGATCACAAGTGGGCTCAGAAAAACAGAAAGGCTCAACTGATTTTATTAAACTGGTTCCAAACACCTACGTTCCACAAACACTACTCAGCAGGTTTTACATACAGACCTTTAATAATCTGGCAGAGGATGCAGTTCACAAAGGAAGTCAAGTGAAAGTCCTTGGAAATGAAAAGCAGGTCACTGCTTTGAGTACTGCATTTATTCCCCAACACCTCCCTCCCCCCTGCCATATTTTACTTAGGCCAATATTTAAGCAAACCCAGTATTGTGCACCATCAGTACCTGTACTGAACATAACCACGTAGAACAGGAAATTTTCCTGGGTTTTAGGTCTATGCACCAAAAAACACTTTGCGTTACACATCTTCTATCCAAAGTTGAAAAAGCCAACTGTCAAGTGTTTAACTGCATTTCATAAATACCTGGGAGAGTGTAACAAGCTAGTCCTGCTCTGCTTTCCCTAGGTTTGTTCTTAAAACATCCCATTAGAAGTTTGGTACATGATGAGAAATTGAGGAGGTTTCAAGTCTCAGGAGCCTGTTCCATTCCTCCCAGAAAGAGTCCACCTCTTACCTCACAAGAAGACCTCTAAGACTCCCATCAGCAGCAGAGGACAGATAGGATGAGACAGCCCAGACATTGAGAACAGCAGTAATAGGGATCCCAGATACCAGAGAGCCTATCTTTTTCAAGATGGCATGCAAGAAGATCAGGAATTCACCCCAAGATCCTGCACTAGCTGGAGCCCCTGCCCTTCAACATCTCTTCACCCAGAGATTGTTGATCATGTCAAAAAAAGGGGAAGAAAAGAGACCCCAAATTTCAGGCCACAAGCTGAACAGTGTCCCTAGCCAAGAAGCACAACAAGCAGAAACAACCTAACTTTTTACAACCTAGAAGGAGATCCAACTGCCTGAATAGGCCACATTCTCTCCCCAGCTCTGGCATTTAAGAAGCTAAGCTGCATCCATCCAGCCTCTTCTGTCCTTTCCATAATCTTCACTTTTTTCGCCTGGGGAGGAAAGGAATTGCTTCCTCCAGCAGGGGAGAATTAAACAAAAACAACCCACCCTTCAGGCACCCAAGTATTTAAATTTTTTTTTTTTAAGATGAAATGAACAGTATACATCTCATTCCCCTCAGGACAGAGGTCTATCTAGCATTCCCATCTTTACAAACCCCTTCTGTCCTGAGCAACTAGACCCAGCAGGAATCGATTGTTGAGAAGGTCAATTCTGCTGCTAGGTTCCACGAGACTAGTCAGTCTAAAGAATCTCAGCATGGAGATAGCCATAGCCATCTCCATAGCCAGAGCTGCAGGAAGTCTGCATCTTGCTTTGCCAAGACAGTCCAACAAAAAATGCTACTGATGTTTAAAGCAATATTCCTCCCTCATCAGCATCACTTGACTACTATCTTGAGACACTCACAAGATTGCTATATCCTCAAGATTAAACTTCATTATTGGCCACAGCCTACAAAGCAGATACTAGAAACTCAGAGCATGCCCCCAAAAATAAAAGAATTTGCAGTGCTCCAAGACCAACTAAGGGCTTCCAACTTGTGCCATGCACTCTGTTGGCTGAGGGATTCCTGTTCATTTGATCTGACTGTTCTCATGTAAGCACAGAGCAGGCAGGCAAGAAACATGGAAAATGAAAGCACACAGGAGCCCAAAATCCATCAGTGATATCTGAGGACCTTCATCAGTTCTCTAGCAACTCAACCTCCCTTCTAAAATGCTGCCAGCTGCATCTCAATCAGTATGTCAATTCAATTCAGCTGGAACACTGAGGATTTTTCTTCATTACATACATAAAATAGGGAGGCACTTCCCTCCTGAGGCTGGTAGTCCGGGATGGATGAGAAGTCATTCAATGAGGGTAGTGCACTGCCCAGGTTGACACGTGTAAAAGAAAGTTTAAGTAATCCACTTTAAACCTTTCATCACATAGATCTTTTTCACATAGCCAAAAGTGCGCATCACCGGTTGCTCTATGGGACAGGCCAAAAGATGCTCAGGAACATTCACAAGAGGTCTAAGCACTCCCTGTATAAAGTTCTGGGTAGCAACATGACATGATAATATCCATGTGACTAGCATCTTGAAGGGATTGATCTCCCACACTGACATCTTCAACTATGCAGCATCTGTAGCTGAGAAAAAGTATTAATAATAAGCACATATGAACAGGTGCTGAACTGTTTTGACTGCAAGAACAAGTCAGCACAAGCCATGTTCCATATCATTTCAGAGACGGACAGACACTCAGCTTTAATTCTCCTGAAATCAAATTCGTTTTCAGATCTTTTTTGCATGATAATCAAAATCTGGATTTTAAAAAGGTAAGAAACAAGCAAGCAGAGTGCATGAGATATACACTTCAGCTCCCCCCACCCACCAACCAAGAACCAGAAATCCAGCCTTTCTACTCCACGTACACCTAGCAAGGCCCTACCCTCTGGCTTCTCCCCAAGCCCAGGAAGGAAAAACATTACTCACTTTCCATGCGAGTAGGTCAATTTGTTGTTCTCCGATGGTATCTTAGCCAGGATCTGCTCTGTCACCTCCAGGAAGTTCCCTCCGCACCAGGCATGTTTAGCAAGGATAGTTGTGCCCCTGGCAACAACGGCAAACAGGATGGCCATGGTTTCACTCTATCTAGAGAGAGAGCGCGCATACATAGACAGGGTTACAACACTTCCCCTACAGAGCCCTTAGGTAAGAACCAGTCTAAACAACATCTTCACAATCCTCAGCATGGTAGAAGTAAAACTGTCTAGTACTTGACAGGTTACCACTACCAACACTAATTCTTCCTTCATCTTCTTCCATCTCCCCTTCGCAGGCTGCTCAGTACAGTAGGTAAGATTATACTGACCTCTAAAAAGGGTTCCAATTCAATGCATCACAAGACAACTTGCAGTTTGCCACCCTCCCACTCCCTTCCTCAACTGAAAGTTTTCAGTTCTCGCAAGATGTCAAAAAACTTAAATTTCACACTTCCCATCTATTTGCATGCTATGAACAATTGACCATGTTCTGCTCATAAAAGAACCAATCTATAGTAACTGGTTTCACCACACATAAGGAGCACAGCTGCAAGATATCCATCATTACAGTAATTACCACAACAGTTTCATAGTTGATAGGGTTGGAAAGGACCTGAGCAGATCATCAAGTCTGACCCCCTGCCATGGGCAGGAAAGGATGCTGGGGGTCAAACAACACCAGATAAGTGATTATCCAGCCTCCTTTTGAAGACCCAAGGTAGGAACAAGCACCATTTGCCTTGGAAGTTGGTTCCAGATCCTAGACACCCCGACTGTGAAGTAGCGCCTCCTGATGACAGAGTAGGTTCAGCCTAGGCGACTTGTGGCTGTTATTCCTAGTTACTCCTGGAAGTACTTGGGGAAGGGGGAAACAGGGTCTCTCCCACTGCCTGCTGGTACCCCCTGGTAAGTTTATAGATGGGCACTAGATCTTCACTCAGCCTTCTCTTGAGGCAGCTAAACAGGTTCAGATCTTGTAGCCTCTCCTCGTAAGGCCTCCCCTGCTGCCCCCCAACCATGCGAGGGGCCCTCCTCTGGACCCTCTCCATGTTGTCCACATCCCTCCTGAAGTGCGGCGCCCAAAACTGGATGCAGTACTCTAACTGCGGCCTGACCAGTGTCGCATAGAGGGGGAGGATCACCCCCTTCGACCTGCTCGTGATGCATCTGTGGATGCACGACAAGGTGCAGTTAGGCTTACTGACCACGTCCTCACATTGGCAGCCTATGTTCACCTTGGAATCAATAATGACTCCAAGATCCTTTTCTGCCTCTGTGCTGATGAGAAGGGAGTTCCCCAGCCTGTAGGTATGGTGCTGGTTCTTCCCCCCCAGGTGCAGCACCTTGCACCTGTCAGTGTTGCATCCCATCCTGTTCTTATCTGCCCACCCTGTAACCTGTCTAGATCTAGTTGCAGCCTCCCTTCTAGCCTGCCCACATCTCAGCGTCATGCACGAATTTGAACAAGG
The DNA here is from genome assembly GCF_001723895.1 of Crocodylus porosus. Taxonomy (NCBI): domain Eukaryota; kingdom Metazoa; phylum Chordata; order Crocodylia; family Crocodylidae; genus Crocodylus; species Crocodylus porosus. The sequence goes on along the minus strand of NW_017728924.1, from coordinate 10,712,810 downwards.
TGCTTTTCACCCCCTTGTCCAAGTTGCTGATAAAAATATTGAACAATACAGGCCCAAGGATCAAGCCCTGGGGAACTCCACTGCCCACATCCCTCCAGGTTGAAAGTAACCCAACCACCAACATAATTCTGTACTCTAAAAAAAATTAACTTTGCTTTCAGAAAGTTTCTTGGTTTTAAGAAGCTAAGCATACAAACAAGCACCTGCTTACAGGTCTGAAGCCATGACACAAGAGACACTAAGCACCTTTTTGCAGATCAACTATAAAACAGACATTTTCAGTGTAGCCTGCTCATCTACATCTCATTCAAGAAGAGTGACCATTCCCCAGCTATCAGAATCCTTGGCAATGTAAAAATCACTGTCTACATTTTCTATTGTATATAGATCACAGTGTGCTGATAACAAGAGCCTGAGGGAATAGGAAAAATACCAGCTACAATATTGGGGAAGATGCACTTAAGTCACTCAGTAGCAGTAGCATTACCTTAAATTTTCATTCCCTGGCACAGCTTAAGAGGTAAGAGCCCAAAGAGTGTGGCAGTGACAACACACCGTTCAGCTGAGTTTTGACAGGCTAGCTAGAATACAGCTACAAATGTAGTCTATGTAAGAGGCTTAGAAGGACAACTACTGACCCTTCAAGGCAATCTTTATTTCTTCACTTCCCACTCTGGGGAGAGTTTTAGTACTGCCCATTTAACTCCTTGTTGAGAACCCCAACTGTAATGCAGAGACATGGCTGGACAAGCCCCAGGATACCCACAATGAACTGTATGCAACTGGAGTGGGGGCAACATAGCGAGTTTTGTGACTGCTGAAAGATCTCGCCCCCATTCACACTAGGAGCAGAGTGTGAACATTTCCATGCCATCCTCCTCCCCATAGGAAGAGGAAGCCTTTTCAACCTCATCATTAGGCTGCAAGACAAGAAACACCAAAACATGCTACTTCAGCCCTAGTCATCCTTCCCTATATACTCAGCTGCCTATCTTCAAATAGCTCCTATTTACAATAGAAAGAGCAACTCAATTCCTCACACATGCAGTCAGAGAAATACTAGAATTGAGATCCAATAATTTCCCCCTGACCTCTGTTATTCTACCCCCTTCCCAGGAAGGCACTGAAACTTGAGTTGTTTTGAGAACAGCTGTGCTCAAAACAGCACAATTCCCTTGCATAAACAGAGCTCTGGAGACTTGAAATGACTCTGGGAAATCCAGAATCACATCAGCCCCTCCTCTCACATGCTGGCAGCAGGGACAGAGTGACCTGATACTACTTGTTCTTCTGTAGCTTCTCTTCAGTCAGCTTCCCCAGCACTGCACAGGGTAATAAGAGACAAGCAAATCCCTAGACATACAGAGACTGGTATTCTCCAGAATACGAGGCTGCCTTTAATTGTAGGATCTGGAAAGCATGTACAGAAGCAGCCATCACCACATTTCTATCCAAGCCTCCAGCACTACTACTACTACAGTACCCCTTTTATGGGCTTCACACTCAAAACACTTAGGTTTATTTGATTATTAATTGTGTTATTGTCTCTCTAGATGAAGTTCCCTTTGTACGAGGCATTCCACAAAAAAATTGCTATTCTGCAGGATTTAAAACTGAATTTGGAATAAGGTTCAGCAAGTGCGTGTGACAACAACAGGGAAGTAGGAAGGCTGACTATATGGTTATACCAGTTAGCAGCTACCTAATTTAGATTAGAGAAGGCGGTTTCAAACTTGATAGAGTTAATCTGATGGCACTGCTCAGAAATGAGGGCTGCCCAGCTCTGCCATCAAGGGGTGCTGGATTTCTTATGGGCATCACAGCAGCACATCTTAAGGAGCATTCACAAAGTACCGTGAATTTACAGATTAACTCACAAAGGCCATTTCATGCATAAGCATCAACAGGATGACAGATGTATGCAAATAGTCAGGCAGTCCACACTGGCACTGCTAGATGAGAAGGGACAGTAGCAGGAAAACTGAACTGGAAAACATCTCAGGGGCTGTCTGATAAGAGACCGAAGATCACGCTCACCGAGGAAGACATTAGGAGTCCCAAAGATTACAGCTGGGAAATCAGTGAAGTCCCAGACAAGAACAAATAATCCATGCTTTGCTTTTATACTGATACCAGAAAAAGTGAGCTATTAGTAAGGCACTAGAACAGGGGTTGACAACATACAGCCCACAGGACAAGAAGACTTTGCCTCTGCCTGCACTCATGTGGAAGCCAACCTGCAAGCAGATGGACTGGGGCTGAAAAAGCCACCTCTTCTCCCCCAGCCCTGCTCTCCAGCTAGTGTGGGTGCAGCTTCCAACCACCGAAGAGCTGAGCAGGAGCTGGGCAGCTTCCAGCTGCTCCTTGCTGCAGGGCAAGGGAGGAAAGCACCAGGAGCAGCAGCGCAGATGTAGCTACCTAGTCCCTGGCACATATTTGGTCTAAACAGAACTTATGCTTGCACCCCAGCAGGGAGGCTATGAAAAGCAGTGCTGGCACCACTGCCAGCTGCCTGGGCCCAGCACTGGCAAACCCCCATTGCTCTAGAGGTGCTACAGCCACCCATGCCAGACTGGAGTTGAGTGGTTCTAGCTTATACCTGAAAGTGTTGCCAGCCCCTGCACCAGGGCTTTTATTACTATAGTCAGCAAACACTTTTTCCTCCCCTTCACTGCACTTGTCCACCAAATTTGCCTTTCCACTTCCCTTTTTACCCTGTAATGGCAAGCTACAGCCCAAATTTAGTACCCTTTCAGCTTCAACGGCTAGAAGGGGAGGGAAGGCTTCACTTTTGTTGTTCTGTGGCTGAGGAGATATTGTAACATGAGAAGCAAAAACAGTTTAACTAGTGCCTCCAGACCAATGGCAGCTTGTTCCATATGCACTTGCTGTTCTTGGGTCCCTCTTGCTAGGTGAACAGGCTCTCCCCCAACCTGTGCCTGCTCATTCCCTCAGTGCTTCAAGAGGACAACTCTAGAACTTCAGTTACAGGACCCTACCCTGTTTTTATATTTTCACAAAACCCATTCTGTTATCTGCAATTTCCTTCTCCCAACATCACTTCCTGCTTCCACTCACTGTGGAGCTAATCAGTTTACCTAGCTGCCTTCAAAAACCAACCGGCTTCAGGAAGAGGGGCTTCTAAATTCTTCTCTCCTAGGGTGCATAATGCACTGTTCTCATCTTTAGTTTGCAAGTACAAGTCTGCAACACAGCTAGTACATTTTTCCAGTTAAAGATCTTCAGAGCTATTTTCTTTTCAAATCTCGTAAGTTGTGTCAGTAAGCAAGGCTCACCACTGTCCCATACAACTATGAAGTAAAGGTAACTGGTCTCCCTACATCCCTTGTTATTTTAGATTCAGAAGCACATCTTGTGCTTAGCAAGAGTCCTTAAAGGCTAAGGAAGCCTTAACTTTTTATCCTTCAGAGGCACCCAATTTCCTTTTAGCCATGTAACGATACAGGTCAATTTTTCAAGCTACTGTATACCACAGACATTTAGGATTTCTTTGCAGGATGGAAAAGGAGACCAGTTACAAAATGGTACAGAATTGTTCATTTGTGAGCAAAGGTTAGGAGAGGCAGCCAAGACTTCCAGCTTGTACTGCTGGCCATTCAGCTCAGGTCAATGCAACCCAAGATTGACCAATCAACAAGGGTAGTTCCTCTCCATATTAAGGAAACAGCATCTACTTCAAGAAAAGACTAAAATTGCACTAACGCCCACCACACTGGGCTATAAAATTACACACACAAAGAAATGTAGACCACCACAATGGGTAGCAATTTAATCAAGCAGGTGAAAGGGCTTAAAAAGGAACTTTAAACATGCCTCCAAGTTGCACCACCTCTTCAGTTTCTGAATCATCTGGCAATGGAAACCTCAGGCAATCAGCTGGAACTCATTCTTGTAAGTCACTTACATGTAGCCTTAGAAGCTTGGTAACCATAACCCATAGTTCCTTCCCATCTACATCTAGAAACACACCTAACCACAAGTCCTATTAGGCAGATGCTCTGCCATGTTATGGGAGAATGGCATGGTGCTTCTGCTACAGAAGCAAGTCTAGGGAAACCCAGGTCCCCAACCTGATCACCTCACAAGTGCCCCTAAATGCCTTGAGACAGGCCCTTCTTGGAGTGGGCTCCCTAACCTCTTACCCAAGATCAAAAACTAGACAAGTGACTCAATTTTTGGTTTAAAGGCTGTTTCTCAAACTAGTATGTTCCTTACGCTATGTCACACTTTTTGAAGGGATACCATAGTAAGATAGGCAAATTTTAGTCAAGGTCTTCATTTTCCTACCTCCTTTGGTCTGAGAAAACTTGAGCCTGTGGATCTACAAAGCACAGCACCTCTTTTGAAGGCACTGCAATTTAATTAAAGAACTTTATTGCTGTAGCTGTTCAGATTCAGTAACCAATATAGAACACCGATGACCACAGGGCTTGAGCATCTATATTTTTATAACATGCTCACCACCATGAAACCCAAGTGCTTATGTAAATTGCCATTATACAGGTCATGGGCCAACTTTAAAAAGCCACATTTCAGGACTAAATAAGTCTTTCAAGCAGGAAAAACTTACACCTTCACTTGTCTGAGGCTTAAGTGGAAGAGCAAGCCAAACTAGAAATAGACCTTTCCTCAAACACAACTGGATCTCTTCAACATCAGTAAAATTCCCCTGTTAATGCTGATGGGGTACAAAAGCAAAACTAAGGTTTTCAACTTAGATTTTACAAGAACATGGCTGTAGAACCACCACATAACTTACTCCTTTCACCAGAGTTAGTAGTAGGCAGCCGACTACAATGCTTGGTAACAGAATGGATAAGGAAACAAAATGACCCAGCAGAAGCAAAGGACATACCAGAGAGCACAGGCCTAGAAGCCAGTAGCCAAGACTCAACTGACTTAAGTGACCTTGGCTAAGTTACCCATGCAGTTTTGATTTCCCCACCTAAGAGAGGCTGAACAAAAGGAATCATTTGCATCTGCAAAACACTTCAGACTGATGAAAGTTGAGATGCAGGCAGTTCTTCTTCCCTTTCCAGCTTCTTTTTACATCTTCAGTGCTCCTGCTGGCTGAAAAGCAAACAGGCTCTTCAGAAATTCAGCAGTCCTTAAAGGTACCCTAAAGAGCCAGCATGAGTCATTGAATCCATGCCTCAGATTTGGAGAAACAGTATATTACTCTGTAGTAATGCCAACCTGGGTAAGATAAAGACTCAAGCCTTTGTCTCTCACTCCAGTGCCATGTCATCACTAAGGCATATTAAGTCATCAGGCTAAACAGAAGACAGTCAGGAAACATACACACCTTTCTCAAACAGTCAGATGACCAAACTACATATGAAAGTCATCTAAGAATTAACCAGACACAGCCAACAGCTACAACTGAAAGGAAACATGGTGGGGAGGAAGAGGGCAGGGAAAGTGTCAGCAGTTGTTTTAGCCTAATATTAAGTTTGGCACACAATACAACTTCGTTACAATAAAGGTCATAGGGCCAGGAGAAAGGGGTGTTTGCTATAAATAAAATAAAAGAGTTAATTTACTATACAATAATCATGTGTGGGGGGGAAGGAGTTCCCACTATTAGAGTTGTTGAAAACCAGGATGCATTATAAAACAGGATTCATTACGAGACTGCAATGCATTTACTTTAAAAGTCAAAAAGCCTCATCTCAAGTGATAAGATGCCCTAAACCTAAACTGAGGGCCCCATGAAGGATCTTGCTACAACTCATTGTACATTCTAAAGCTACATCATTTCTAGATATAATATTCAGGAGTTCCATCATTAGCGCAAGCCTGTTAGTGACAGCATTTAGAAGAAGAAGGCTGTACTTGTAGAATAGTTCTACCGCTGAGTTAACAGGTAGACATTAAAATTGCTTTCATAAAAGCCTACCAAATCTTTGCCTTGAACTAGCAGGGCAATCAACATATTGGGTATTAGAAGGTAGAGACAGAGGATTTGAACTTTGCAGCACTCCCTCCCTAACCTTAGGCTTTTGATTGCGAGTCAGCTGGAATGACTACTTCCATTCTCTCACTTGTCAAGAGAAAGTCTTTCCTCTCACCTCCTCTACTTTCAGTAAAGGCAAATCACTTAACATTTCTAAGTGCTGGTTAAACTTATAACAGGGGTCTTTCAGAGTCAGGAAAATCAAGGATAAATCTTATTTGCATATTTAGATCTAGTAATTGTATACCTAGCTTACAGGCAGACTTATATCCATTATACACCAGCAATGTAGATATAGCCACGCTCTACAAGACCCAAATCAAAGCTTCCTGAACAGAAGATCTGAACCTATTCATTCAGGCTCCAAGTAACATCTATCTTGTTGGAGAGCTTAGGACACACAAAGGCAACAAACTCCCAGCCCAAGATAAGGCAGAAAGGAGTAAGAGGGGGCCTTTGCCATCTCCCTCTCCTCCAGAAGGGCCCTACAGAATTGGGGGGGGGGGGGGGAACAAAAACAAACAAACAAACAAAAAAAAAACCAAAAAAACCCCCCAAAACAAACCCCAGCATCTTAAACGAGTTGGTAGCCCATACAGTCAAAACAGAAATGCAAGTCAGCAAGTAAGCAGAATTGCTGCCTTCTACAAATAACTGAGTTTCCCAGCAGTCTTTGAAAAAAGACCAGATGAAGTAATTCAGGAGACAAGGAAGGCAACAAGAAGTTGTGGGAGACTATGTCTTCTACAACACAGGCTGTCACCCTTACACAGAGAACATAGCCTGGAATGTATTCTTTGGACACGATGAAAATAAGCAGGAGCACTCTAAAAGGCTTGGGTTACAACGAGCTACGACCTAAGGAGTTGAAAAGTTTGGTTCCTGTCCTAGCAAAGGTAAAGGATCACTACAAAAAGAGAACATGACCATTTTTAATTACTCACATATTAAGAGGAGCACAAGAACCTAGGAGGTGCTATTTATTAGATCAGACCATAGGTGCATCTTAGCCAGTCTCCAGCTCACACAGTGACAGGGAGTTGAAGCTGGAAGGGAGAGCAAACGGTGTCTGACCAGGGTGTTTCTTCACTGTCACTCTCACATGCAGCCTCCAGCACTTAGGGCCCAGGAAGTTCCAGCGCAGGGGCTGTAGCCCTCCCTCTTAAGCTCCATAGCTACCGATGCCCTTTTCCTCCAAAAATTTGTCCAATGCCTTTTTGAACCTAGTGAAACTTGCAGTTTCCACAACATCTGGTGGCAATGAGCTCCACACTTTAATGACATACCATGTAAAAAAACTTCCCTGTTAGTTTTAAAATTTACGACCTACTAGATTTATTTTGTGACCTCTTGTTCTTGTATTGAGAGAACATAATAAATCCCCATTTACTTTCTCCTCACCATTTAGTATTTTGTAAATCCTTATGTTCCCCTACAAGTATCTCTTATCAACTGATTAGTCTCTCCTCATATGGAAACTGCTCCATGCTGCTCATCGTCCTTGTCACCCTTCTCTGGGCCTTCTCTAGTTCTTTAGATAGTGTTTGAGGTGAGGGGACCAGAACTGGGCACAAGAGTCAAGATGTAGACACACCAGGGATTTACAACCCGGCAGCAGGGCACTTTCTGTTTTGTTTACAATTCCATTCTTAACAATCCCCAATATAAGACTAAGGATAAAAGCAGAGATAAGAATTTATAGGACATTCACAGAAGGGAGAAAACCCTTTGCTGACAACACCGCCTCAGAAAGCCTGTTGCTCACTAGCTAGCTTCCCACCAAAGCAGGCCTTCACTTGGCTTCTGACTCCTCCAACATAAAAGCCCACGTGCCCAGTCACAAGCTCACCGATTTCCACAGCTCTCTGGTTTTTGCTTCCAGCAACCCAAATGCTAATGCGGGAACATGTTGCTCAATGCAGGTGCCCGGCTACAACACTTGGAGTCTCCTTTCTAGCAGTTGGCTAACACTGGCCTCCCCCAGTTTCACAATCACCTCGGGCTCCAGCATCAGACGACATCACGTCCCCCCCTCCCCATTTCCGTCTCACCTTCCCCTTCCTGAGCCCCGTCCACTTGCCCTCACCAGGCAGCCCCTCCCGCCGCCCAACAGCGACACTGCGCAAGCAGCTGATGGGGGGGGGGGTTGGAAGGCAGCACCCGAGGGGCCGGGGAGCGCCGCGCCGCGCTGCTGGCACAGGACGATGCCGCCCCCGCCCCCGCAGCCCCAGGCTCACCCCGGCCGGCAGGCAGCAGTGAAAGGGGTGCAGCAAGGGTCCCCCGCCCGCCGCGCTGTTTATCTGCTCCCGCCCCCTCGCCGCGGCGTTCGCTCCTCCCGGCCGGCACGTGCACTTCCGCCAAGGGCGCTCTCGACGCCGCGGGGGCTCCTGGGAAATGTAGTTCGAGAGGGGGCAGAGAGCGAGGCGGCTTCCGCGTGCCCCGCGCTGCCTACTGGGAAGCGGCCCCCGTCTGGGCCACCGCGCTGCCCGCTAGGAAGGGTAGTTCAGGTGGCGGGTGGGGCCAAGCGCCAGCTGCCGGCCGGGGCGGGCCGCACGCAGCTTCCGAGTTCAGGCGCCGCGGCGACCCGGGGCCCAGGCGAAGCGGGCGCTCAGCTTCGGCCTCCCTCCGAGTCCCTGTGACGTCTCGATTGGACCGCGCCCGAGAACGTGACGTCAGGGGCGACCTCACGTCTGCTATGTGAAATGCAGCCTCGAAGGCGTGTTGGTGGCGGGAGCTGAAGCGGTCGGGCTTCGGCCTTTCGGGAGCGTTTCAGCTGGGCGCCCCGCGGCCTCCGAGCGGGCCGGGTAGGCCCTGGGCTGGGGTGATCCGGGTGCCTGGCCTGCGGGCGGTTCCAGGCCAACGGCTACCAGCAGTGCGGGCCCGGTCCCGCGGCACGGCCCCTCGATGCCCCTGCGCTGTCAGATAAGGCCCCAGGTTGTGGGAGCAGGTCCCCAAATTGCCTCCAGCCCCACCCCCGTGCCTGGATCTGTGCCGGACTCCCCTGCTCCCCGGCCGAGCCGGCTGCAGCCCACGTGGCTCGCCAAAGGGCCACGAAGTTGGCAGCAGGGGAGCCACGTCCGGTGCCGTTTCCCCCGGCTCCGCCCTTGCACCTCACGGCCCAGCCAAATCGGAAACTGAGCAGCGGGCGCGGGACCCGGCGAGGCTCCGCGTCCCGGGCCAGAGGACGAAAGGCCCTTGGCGCTCTCCCACAGCGATCGCGGCAGATCCCGCGACTCCGGGAGCTGGGGCTTCCCCGAGACCGGAGGCCCCAGTCCGGACTACAGCTCCCAGCGGCCCCGGCGCTGGAGGGCTCGGTCCAGGCAGGCGCCCGCCCCGCGCGCCGCAGCCATGGCCGAGGAGGCGGAGAGGAAGCCGGTGCTGGAGACGGTGAGTGCGGGCAGCTGCTGCCCCCGGCGCAGGGCGGAGCCGCCGCGCGGAGCGGGACCCGCTCTGCTCCAGGGGCCGAGACCCGAGCGCGGGGCTGCGCGCGCGGCCCCGGCGTCGCCCCCGCGCCACGTGGTCGCCTCCCCCAGGGCTGTGACCACCCTCGGGGGGGCCGTGTCTTGTCGCCCAGTCAAGGGGTCGGTTTCACGCTGGTTCTAGCTGTCTTTGAATGAGGGCCGGGCGGGGCTAGGAGCTGGAGGTAGACAAGCTGCCGCTGTAGCCAGCAAGCGGCTTGGCCCAGGGAGGAGCCCGGCCCGGTTAATTTTCCTAAAGAGTCTGAGCACAGTTACAGCAGGTTTGAGGCTCATAAGGTCTTTTGCAACTAGGAGGCAACTTCCTGCTCTTCTAGTATCTGTCACCTACCTCCATGACCTATTTTATGAATAAGGGGATTTTTTAAATGCAAGTTAAACGTTCCCAACGTTGCTAATTAAGGTGTGGAAAATCTAGCCCTTCATCTAACATGTGCTTTGGAAAGGAGTGAGCGAGACGGTGGAGGAGCGGAGACTAGCTATAGAGCTGCGGGGGTGTTGCACATCTGCTTCTAATCTCTCGCTTGTTGTTATTTTGGAGAGAGTGGGTGCATCTACATGAGACGCTAACAGCCTAATAATGCTGTCTAGTAGCCCATCACAGCAGAAACAGTGCCAATACACTACTGCCCAGTATTATTAGGCTACTGCACAGTAACGCCACTAAAAAGGTGTTTGGAGCTACTGTTACTGCACATTTATTTAGTACTTGATTGTGTACCCATCCTCTTGCAAAATATGAAACAACATAACCAGAAAGAAACAGTTCATAGAGGTGTACTGATACATTGGTCCAATATCAAATCTGCACTCATATAAAAAAAAATTGACTATCAGAAATTGGCTTTTTTGCCCGATGTGGCAGTGCAGCATGTGGGTGGTGAGGAGCACAGCCTGGCAGCTTGCAGAGCTGCATCCAGCTGGTAAGTCTGTTGTGGTGGAAGGGGAGGGCGGTGGGAAGAGCTGGGGGCGGGCAGGGTGCAGATCCATGCCCCTATGGTGAGGCTGGGGCTGGGGCTGGGGCAGGGCACAGGACAGACCTGTGGCTTGTTCGAGGTGGGGCAGAGGCTCCCATCCCTGTGCACACCCCAGGAGGGCACAGGTGGGACGTGTGCCCCCCAGATCTGTGTGGGGAGGGGTGGGCTGCCACTGCAGGGTGGGACCAGGGCTGCTTTGGGCTCTTCCCGGCAGGGGCTGGGCCAAGCTGTAATCAGGGCACTGGGTTGGGGGGGCTATGGTGAACTTTGGGGTGGCTGCAGCCCCCCCCACCATAACCCCCTCCCAGTGCTGCTGCTGCCCACCCCAAGCACAGCCCAGCCCAGCCCAGCCCCTGCTGGGAAGAGCCTGGCGCAGCCCCTGCTCCAGCCCTCAGCAGCAGCCCCCTCCTCCCCACACAGATGTGGGGCCACATGCACCCCTGTGTCCTTCTGGGGTGCTCTCAGCAGCAGGAGTGCCCCCTCCTTGCACCCCCCAGGCAAGCCACGGTTCCATCCCGTGTCCCACCCTGCCCTGGCTGGGCAGCATCTGCCCCAGCCCCACTCCCTCCCTTACCACAGGGGCCTTGATCTGCCCCTGCCATGCCCCTTCCCCTCCACCTCCCCCCTTCCATCACACAGACTTACCAGCTGGACGCTGCTGAGCTGTGTATCAGAAATCAGATTGTATCAGCTGATATGCTTCTTTAAGTATCATTTGTTGGTATCAGCCCAAAAAATCTCTCTTGGATGCACCTCTTTACCATCAGACAACTTCAAGGTAAATAGACTGCTCAAACTTTTATCTGACCTTAATTTGCACAAAATGAACTTTGCCAACCAGGAGAGATTCTACCAGGGTTGGGCAATTACTTCAGGCGGAGGGCCGCTTACTGAGTTTTGGCAAGCAATCGAAAGCCGCATGACAGGCACCCAGGGGCAGATAAATATTAATTTTCTAAATTTTTTAGGGGCCCCATAGGCAGGATAGAATGGCCTGGCGGTCTGGCCCACAGGCTGCATTTTGCCTACCCCTGTGACTTATACCTTCAACTGTCCTGTGAAATATGAATTTGCATTTCCACCTGTCCTGTGAAATATGAATTTGCATTTGGAGAAATTTTACAATCTTTGCATTCTCCTATGCCTGAAAAAGCATGTGAATAAAGAAATTTTTTTTGCAAATATCTTGTTGACCTAATAAGATATCACCTCTACCCAGAGTTCTGATTCCAGTAACCTAAATCCGGTTGAAACAGCCCCTCTTGGAAAAAATGTCTATTGGAGCTGAGACTGGTATGAGAATTATGTAGTTAATTTTAATTGATCCAACTCCGCAGTGGTACAGTTTAATGGTTAATGCATGCTTCTAAAAATTCAATACACGTGTATGGGGGGAAATTGCATTCCTTTGCAGTAGTGAATTACTGGGCGGTCAGTGCATCCCTGCATGTAAGGAAAGAATTTTTTTTTCTCTGGGATTTGCAGAAGCACTGGGGGGCCATCCAGACCCGCATTCAGGTTCATAGTCTACCAGTGAAAGTTGAGGGTGTTATCTGTCCACATCTGTCTCAGGATAGGAGCTGTTTGCTAAAAGAAAATAGACTGTTAGTTACCTGCTTCTCCTCTGCTTAGTGGCAAGGTGTGGTAATAGCTCTGTGTTGTATGCATTACCAAGAGAGAGCTGCAGATCTGGTCATCTTGCACCTAGTGTAATTCACAGAAATGTATAAAACCAATGTCAGTTCTCCCAGGGATTGTTTTTGTTTGCATGCTCATCCCCTGTAATAAGCGGTTTGTCAAGAGGTGTGAAAGAATGATTCAGAGTTAGGATTTCTTTTCTCCTCTTTAGAAACAAGAATAACTGTCCAGTGTTTCTCTGCACCACAGTCTGTGATGCCAGTTTGTTCTGGTAACATCTTTTATGTTGCTAAATAATATTGCTGACAAGTTAACAAGGTAGATTTGATTTAACTCAAATCAATTTTAAAGTGTCATTTAAATCATGATTTAAATCACTGGTCAGGAAGCCTCGATTTAATCATTGTTTTCTACAAAAAGTGCATCCTTGTTTGCAACCTTAATGCATATAATCTACAGCTCAGAGATAGATGGAGGTTTCATTTTTAGAAGGTACACACAATATTTTTTAAAGCAGTGATTTATTTTGATACTTTTCAGATTAACTGAATTATGATTTGGTTTTCTGAAGTAGCTGCAAAATTATTTTATTTACCACAGCTAATTGAAGCAGATACTCATGAAGTCATTGGGAAGTGAGCTATCTCCAATTCACTAGATTACTCATGGATATTTGGGGGATATTTTTGCCATGTTGTATTAGGAGGACAACAACAACCATCACCAAAAACAACAGACACGTACATTGGTGTTTTAGTTAAATAAAACAAGCTTACGCATTTTGGATATTTTTCTTCAACAACAAACATACATATTTATTTTAACAAAACAAATTATGTATTTTTGAATTTTTAACTATTTTAGTTATAAATATGAAATGTGTTTTTTAACAAAAATTAAATAGATTATTTCAGCCAGGTCAGTATGATAAACTTAAAGTATTTGCATAGAGACAGTAGGGCTGATGGGTAGGTCTCATCTCCATATACTGCTGTTAATAAAGATGTTATCTTGGGAGATACAACTCCACAGTTAGAGAACTGAAATGCTTAGATGGGATCTTCTAGATTGAGCACTGAGTCCCATTAGGTTCACTTGTTTTCTTTCGTCTTTACTAACCTATAGAGGAGCTTCTGGGAACCCCATAAGATTGGGCCCCTAATATAGTCCATGGCCTCTTGTGACCTATTTATAAAATCTTTTCTAAAAAGGTTACATTAATATATTGTCTCAAATAGTATAAAAATACAAGTTATAGTCCATATTCCATGGTATCATCTTTGAGCTTTAACATATCTTAAAGTAAAACCACTTTTATATAGGTGTATTTTTTTTAAAAAAGCATCGGAACAAAAAACATCAACACGATTAAATTTTTAAAAATCTCATTTAAATAAAAAATAGTTTTTTAAATTAAATTTTATTTTTTTAATCACAATTTTAAACCTACCCTGCAAGTTAAAATTGCTAACCAATGGACAGAGAGGGGGAGAGGAATCAAGAGGAGAAAAAAAGCTGTGTTTGTGAAAGTGGATGGAGTAGAAAGAACCAAGAAGTTGCCTCTCACTTTGATTCCTTAAAATATTTGAATTGTGGTTGGATCATGGAAGGCTTGTCAGACGGGGAATATGAACGATGAATCCAGTCAGGCTGACCTATTCCCAAACCGCCTCAGATAGGTGCCTCGAGTGTCTTCTTGCAAACTTTCAGTGAAGAATATTCTCCAAGTTTCCTAGACAGCATATTCCATTGTCCTTTTTCTTAATAGGTGGACAGCATTTTCCTAAGGTTGGACCTGAATTGAGTTTGCTGCAGTTTAAACCCATTGCCATGTCTCCTGCCCTTTGTGACAATGCTTCTCAGTTTTCTTTATGGCAGCCTTTCAAATATTTGAAATGGAGTTAAGTCAGGACAAGTTAGGACTAACATTACCTAAAAAAAAGCCTTCCTTTTAAGGAGAGTTGCTGAACTCCTGTGAAAACCAGGCCTAGAGCTCATGAATGACTGGTGTCTTCTGAGATTGGGGCGGGGGGGAACGACCTCATTTGTAGGCGGCAGCATCAGTGGTGAGTGGGAAGAGCGGGGGTGGGGGAGTGAGCGGTGACCACCCACAGAAGCTGGCGGCAGTGTCAACAGCGGCCAATCTCGGGGGGGGCACGTACCCCCCCGTGCTTGCCTTATGAGTTGCCTATGCTAGAGCTTGCCCCAGGTGATCAGTTTGATGACCACCAAAACTTTGTTGTGGTGGATATTTGCCCTGCACTCTAGATAAGAGGTTCTCTACCTTTGTAGACACAAAGCACCCTCATTAAACTCAAGGCTGTGTTCAGTTTTAGGCACCCGATTACAGAAAGGATGTGCACAAACTGAAGTGAGTCCAGCAGAGGGCAACAAAAATGGTGAGGGGGCTGAGGGACATGACTTGGGAAGAAAGACTGAGGGAACTGGGCTTATTTAATCTAGAAAAGAGAAGAAGGGGGTGGGGTTGGGATTTAATAGCAGCCTTCAACTACCTGAAGGAGGGTTTGAAGAAGGATGGAGCTGGACTCTTCTCAGTGGTGGTGGGTGACAGAACAAGGATAAATGGTCTCAAGTTGCAGCAAGGGAAGTTTAGGTTACATATTAGGAAGAATTTTCTCACTAGGAAGGTAGTAAAACACTGGAACAGGTTACCCAGAGAGGTAGAGGAATCTCCATCCTTGGACATTTTCAAAAGGTGGCTAGACAAAGCCTTGGCTGGGATGATCTCGTTGGGGATAGTCCTGCTTTGAGCAGGGGGTTGGACTAGATGTCCTTCTGAGGACCCTTCCAACCCTCATTTTGTATTATTCTAAGGCATTGCTTGGAAAATGCCTCAGCTTTCACTCTTTACTCCTGGTTGAGAATCATGGCTCTAGACAGACATGTGTTGGCAAGGTTGTTCACCTGTGGCAGGACGTCTAACAGAGCTGTGTTTTTGCTGTTGAACTCAGCTTCTTTTCTTATTTTAACTTGGTGGGCACCAACAAGATAAGCCCTGAACCCTCCTAGTGCCACTCAAATCTCCTTCCCAGCCTAATCTGTTCTGCTTTCTGCTTCCTTCACTATGTTCCCTGCCTGACTTGCTGCTTTGCTTTTTGCTTCCTGCCCTGTCTGTCTCTGTGCTGCCTGTCCCTGCTCTGATGTGCTACATGCCACACACAAGCTTACCATGCCACACAGGTTGGCCACCCTTGCTTTTAACTGTTGTAACTTGTTGCTCCCATAAAAGGCAGGAGGTGGCAGCAGAGCCTGCAGTTGCTGTGCTGGCAGTCCTTTACCAGTACCTTGCTTGTTGAGCAGGCAGTAATTTATTACTCTCTGCGTGGCTTTGCTAGTGGGAAGGGGACAGCCAAAATGTAAGTAGCTGTATCAGGGAAACAACTGGTTTCTTTCAGTAGTGTTTGGTTTTCATTGAATGGTTTTCAGAAGAAACAATAGTCATGTGGTCAGTAATTGTTCTTACAGAAGGCCTGATCCTGCAGATCTTTCCTCACATGAGTCACTGTTGCTCATGCAGTCGCTGCAGTTAATGCCAGTGGGCTGTGGAGAGAAGAAAGACTGAGGCAGCCAACCACATGTTGTGATCTCCAATGGCCAGATGTTATGCAGACCTGTATATAATAAAATAAAGAAAGGGGACTGAGCTTGGTGGCTCCGTGAAAGATAGCAGGGCATCTAGGGTCAGACGTAGACCCTGCTTCCCACCTAATCACTCTTTTACTTTCATACAAGATAACTTACGGTTAAAGTGACCTTTTAGACTTCCCAACATGAACCCTGGTAAAGACAAACGGTTCATATAGATACCTTGTCTAGCCAGTCTGATCTCTCTTTGTGCAGTGCTAATGCATCCATCACTGCGGTATCTGGGCACCAAGCATGATGTTAAATAATTCATAATCATAAATTACTACCCCTCCTAAGCAGGAAAAAATTTTATATGATGAGAGGTTGCAGCGATTAAGGTAGTTTAGCCAGAAGAGGCTAATCATGCTTGAGGCATGGGCTGTCAGGATTGAGGGCTAAATCCTGACCTTGCTGGAGGGGATACCTTGAATAATCTAAGGAGGGATGGGGATCTTTTCTGTCTCTAATGTCTTTTGGGAGCTGGAGAGGGCTTGATTGATGATTGTGCATTTTAGAACCCTCCTTTTTGGCAGCAGAATTGCACCACATCTGCCAGGGAGACTTCTGCCACGTAGCCCCTGCACTCCCCACTTCTTCCCCTGGCTGCCATGGACCCTTCAGCAGCTGTTGTCCTCTGTGGGTGCACGTCCTTCTTTGGTGGCCCAGCTGCTGAGTGGAGCCATGTGGGGCTGCCAGAAGCATGTGGGCGTGCATGTTTTCTAGTGGCGGAGCAAGGGGAGTATGGGCAAGCCCTTAGAAGCTTAGAGAAATCCCACTTTGTGCCTCAGGGCACAAACTAGTTGTTTTGAGGCCTGGAAAGCAGTCAGTCCTGTGTACAGCACAGTACAGTTTAAGAGGTATGCTACCTGAGGGAGGGGTGTTTGTTTGCCTTCCTCCACATCATCAGGTAATGGCCACTGCCACAGGTGGATACCTGACAAGGTGGACCTATAGTCTAATGAGCTGTGACAAAACTTGCATCTCTGTGAAGTCCTGAAAATACATCAAAGGGATCTTTGTGGAAAATGGGAGAGAAAATCAAGGTTCTGTGAACCAGACACGTTCAGCACAGCTTGTTCCCTGCACTTGCATGAAACTGTGGGCCTCTGGCTTTTATCTGCTGGATCAATGCACTAGTTTCTCACAGTGCAATAGGTACACAGAAAAGCTAAATTCACTGTAGTGTCTTGCCTAAATTATTGCCTTCTCCATCCGCTTCAAGAACTCTGGCCTGGGCTCCCTCAGTCACTGGACTGAGCATGCATTTCACGTGTAGTATTCATAACCCCCTGTTGTGGTGTTAAAATAATCGTTGCTACATCCGTTGCAGTGGGAGCATTTTGTAAAGTGATGTCACTGACAGCAGTCTATTAAATTCATGGCAGTTCCATTTTAAAATCCTGTTTCTCCAGCATTTATCACTAAGTTTCAAAGATTTGGCCTGGAAGACCATGTATATATTTTGGCATAGGAAAGCTCGATTTATCCCTAATGACAAGAAAGATCGTCTTATGGGAAAGCACTAAATCAGGGCTCAAGAGATGTGGGTTCAGTGACGAGCTTTGTTACAGATTCCCTGTGTGACTGGATTGACCATTAAATCCCTCATTGCTTCAATTTTTCATCTGTAAAACAGACATAATAATCTTCCTCTTCTCCTATCCTTTGTTGGGTTTGAACCCTTTGGGGCAGAAGTCAACTCTCACCACATGTCCATTCATTGCCCAAAACATTAGGGCTCAGAGCATGTTTAGGGACTCTGAGCCCTTTCTCTTCTTTTCAGGGCCCTTTGCAAGGCTTATCTGTTCTCTCCAACTCCTTGCAAAAGGGTTGGTTGAAGAGTAATGTGATAAGCTGACAAGGGAAATTGGTTAGAGAGAAGGGACTGGCTTAAATGGGCTGCTTACACCCTGGCAGCTGGGACTGGATGTGTGAAGGACAGGCAATTAGAGCTTGTCCTTCAGTTTGGTGCAGTTCAAAGACGACACAGGTACCTGTAACCTTGGAAAAAAGGCTTTTGACTACTGATTTACACTAGTAATGTCATTACTCTCATACAAGTCTTTACAGCCATTTAGGGCTAGGCTGGGAAAAAATACCCGTGGCTTTCAGGGAAAAAATGGGAGGGGAGGGCATTAGGCCTTAGGACTACAGGAGGAGACTGGGAGTCAGCTTGCTTCTCACCAGTGTTACCGGTTCCCCAGCTGGCCTATGACAGTGGTGCTCACCTTTTTCTCCAGTGGGCTGGATGCTCAGTGCCTGGTCTGACTGCAGCTAGATGGTGGTTCTGATCCAGTGCCCAGGGCCAGTGCAGCAACCACCATCCAGCCATATGGAGGGGGGTGAGGAAGGGACTGGCTTGAGCCCAACCCCGTTGTGGGGCGGGGGGCTTTACCCAGCTCTGA
>NW_017728924.1:10675593-10694589 GCF_001723895.1 Crocodylus porosus | reverse complement strand
GGGAGGGACTTGACCTGGCCCCCCAGGGGCATGGCCTGGCATCAGCCCAGCCCTGCAAGGGAAAATGGGGCAGTCTTGGGGGCACAGAAGGAAGGGGCATGGCCCATCCCAACCCTGTAGGGGGAAAGAGGTGCAGCCTGACTCTAACTGGGCATCACAGGGCTTGGGGTTTGGTAATTTGGCAGGTGTGAGGGTGGCCATATTTATGGCCATTGCTTCCCTGCTGCCAAATTTTTGGACCTGTCGGGAGTCCTGCAGGCCAGATGCAGTGGCTCCACAGGCCATATTTGCCCGTGGGCTGGAGGTTGAGCACCCCGGGCCTATGATAAGTCGTTTATGTCTTGTTATTCTATTCCAAGAAAGTTTCTTCTATCAAGTTCAGGTAGGCTTTCTGCCTTAATTTCCTCTTCCATAAAACTGAAGATGATATTTCTCTTCCCTTTTGAGAGGGAGGAGTTTTGAGGCTTTATTTATTGATGATTGTGAAGTGCTATAAGATCCCTTGATGAAAGGGGCTCTGTAAATGCAAAGAATTTATTGTAATCGTGATGTTGTTGTTGAGTCACACCACCAGGAGTTGCTGGGCTTTCTGAATTCTGTAGTCTAGCAGACCTTAGCCATCGGTCCCCTTCTCTGACAAAACAGTGTGCAATTTGCCCTTCTTTTTTATAACGTCAAGTACGCTTTTTGTAATATCTGCTTTGGAAGACTATTGTAACTTTTGGGTGTCATTGTGTGATGGGAAATGAAGGGGATTGTGAAACTTCTGGAGTGACTAAGATCAGGTTGTGGGCAGGATGTGAAAGATCAGTGCTTTGTAGCCCTGGCTCTACACTTAACCTTGAAGCATCTCTCTGAGGCACAGAGAGGAAACGACTGGGGATGTCTGGGCTCATCAGGCTCCACAGCAGCTATACTTAGCCTGGAGAGAGGTCAGAGGCACAGCAGTGAGCTGATGGCTGGAAGATTAATTAGGTGCTTTGTTGGGTTTGGAAACAATCCCAAACCCAAACCGGCTTTATTGGAGCTTTTAGCACTTGGTGCTATTGCCAGGTGTCTGAACAAAAAGTGCTGGGAAGATTATGAATCTACTCCTGTGCACAGCCTGGCAGAGCACCTCGAGATCTGCTGGTGTTAGAGTGGGAGAGGAAAACACTTAACTTCTCACTGGATCATTCCTAGTGTATGAACATTCACACTCCCACTGTTTTCCATAGGCCTAGCTTTTGTCCGGAGAATCCAGATTTTACTTTGCCCCATTGAAAAGCAAACCTTCTCTCATGATTTTTCATGTTGCCCAGGTGCTTCCACTCTGAACTGAGCTAGAATGGGTTAGATGCATGCGACTGTGCTTTGAGTAGGGGCTCAGGCTAGGTGACTTCGTCAGGTCCTTTTCTAGCCCTGTTTTTCTATGATTCTCTCCTTTTCATTGTGGGACCATTCGGATAGGGTTCCAGATGAATTGTGCTCTTTGCGCTCAGTTGTGTGCAATTTCTCTAATATAGGCCCAGCCCTAGTTGCTTCAGAGGGGGTCTTCAGTCAGCTGGGACATAACCATACATTTGTGATCTTCTTAGTTTTTCTTTTTTTATTGGTGGCAGGTCCAGGCAGAAGGGACAGATGGAAACTGTGTCACGTTTGTGTTGCATGATGAGGACCACACACTTGGCAACTCCCTCCGTTACATGATCATGAAGAAGTAAGTGGAGTCCTTAAAACTAGTACAATGTGAGGGCAAAGTGCCCTGTCTCCCCTGTAACTAGCTTCTAATACCCGACATCATCGAGCCCCTTCGTCACTGGATGAATACTACAAAACTGCGTCCACACATATTGATTAGGTCCTTTAAATAAGTGTACTTTGACTGCCTTGTGTCTCCTTTGAAATGAGTGTCTACAGGAAGGGTAATAGGAAAAGCCAGTGTTCGAGTGTTAGAGAAGCTAATTTTGCACTTGCGAATGCCAGTTTTGCACTGGGAGCCAGATTCTTATGCTTCATCAGTCAAAGACCAGGAAAAGGCTTATCTGGGTCAGGCATTTACTATTTGTGAGGAGCTCCCAGTTCAAGAATTATACCTCTAAAATTGTTAGAGGAGAATTTTATTTTGTGAATAATTTCAAATGACAACGTGCAATTATCATCTGAGCTGCTCACAGACAAATTGCCTTCAACAAAATAACAATAAGCTATTCACTAGGAATTACATTCTGTACTCTGTACAGTGTTCTCTGAATGCAGCCTCCGGGGCAGGAGGACAGATATCAGTTGGACCCACAGCACAAAAAAGTGAGAAGTCTTGACCAAGAGAGCAAAGCAAATCCTTAAAGCGGCCAATGGCCCTCAGGATACAAGGGATTCAGCTGCAGGAAATAGCTGAGGAGTTCAGATCCCTGACTGCCATTCCCCCACTTTCAACCATTCTTTACATGTCCTAAGGCCAGGGTGACAACTTGAATGGTCCCAGGCTCTGGCTGTATTGCCCCAGTCAGACCATAAATTTCATTCACATGGTGACTTCAGCAGGGGTGCATGAACTTGCTTCCATATCCATTCCATCTTGGAATCCACTGCACCTGATAAGTCACCTGCTCTTCTGCATGGTCAAGCCAAGGGCTGGGTGTGAAAACTAATTGCTTTAGGAACATATTGAGTTAGGTCTGAGTAGCTATACTGATTTCAGTAGTACCTTAAAATTGTGCATCTCCACAGTTGGCTCTGAGAGCCCACCAGTGCTTCATCTCTGCCTTTCTCTGCCCCATAGCCCTGAAGTGGAGTTCTGTGGTTATTGCATCACTCATCCCTCTGAAAGCAAAATTAACTTCAGGATCCAGACTAGAGGTATGGTGTAGCTGGGTTTCCTTTGGGCCTGTGGTAGTTGTTCTGTTGCAGTTCCCCTTGTCATGTTAGACCCTGACACCGGGAATCTTCATAATGGAGGAGAAAAAGTCTTTATATTCTTCCTCTGGGCATCTTTGATCCCACCTCCTCTGCCAGGCAGCTACAGCTGGGAGAGTAGGCAGGGAGGCAGCTACCTGAACCGTGAATGCAGTTCTGAGGTGTAGTAATAGAGCTGGTCTCTCTCTGCATTCCTGCAGCGCAGAGGTGTCCTCTGCAGGAACGTGGTGACCTGGGGAACAGCGAGGACAAGACTTTGCTTAGCCTTGGACATTCCACCTGGTATCGCTCCTCCTCCCCCACCCCCATTCTCTTCTTGAGGTGTCCCCTTCCTAGTTAGATCCTTAGACAGGATTCAGCTACAGTAAACCAAAGATGCAGTAGTTTATAGAGCTGGATGGGCCTATATTGCTTGTTGAAGAAGAGTAAAGTATTAAATGTGGCCCATGGTGGGGGACCTTTTTTTGTGCACTATTGTACATTCCCCAGAATCTGTGTTGATGCCTTCAGGGCTTGCTAGGAGCTGTACCTGCCATTGCAAGAGTAATGCTGGCAAGATACTTCATTACCACTGTTCAGTAGCTTCTGATATTATTAATTGTAAGAATATTATCCAAACCTTTTAAAACCTTAGCTAAGATCTGAGACTTGTTCCCCAGGTCACAATACTCCAGTTCTGCAGCTGTGAGCACTGATTGCATAAAAGAGTAGAACCTATGCAAGAGCATGTCAGGCTTTCCCTGCTGGGGGGCATTACATCTGACTTGCCGTTGTAGGAATGTGAGTGATTTCAGTCTCTCTGGTCTGTTCAGCCCATGTATTCCCTCTCATGATTGCTGGGGGGAGGTGTGGTGGCAGGCAGGAGTATAATGTGCCTGCTGATGCACTGGGAACTGGCCCAGATCCTTACCTTATGAGGTCCGCTAAAGAGATCTTTGGTCAAGTCATTACACACCTGGGCTAGCCTCCCTGGTCCCCTGATGGAGCCAGTCAGGCCCCACCCATGTTTAATGAATGTTGGATTTTTTTATTTTTTTTTTCTGAAGGGGGGATCCCAGCTGTTGAGCCATTCCGGAAAGGGCTGACGGATTTGATGGACGTCTGCCACCATATGCTCAGCACATTCGAGGTGAGGTCACTGTTCCACGTTGAAAAGATTCTGGGCCCCTTCCCTCTCTTGAAGTAACTAGCTATGTCAGTTGACAGACAGAAGATCACATTTTCACCCAAGGATCTTGGTGGTTAAACATTTTCGAAGTGAGTCCTGCCTTGGTCTCTTGGTGAGATCAGTTAATACATGGAAATACTGTGGTATTGTATCTAGAGCAACAGTGAGGAGTCAAGAGACTTGAGTTCCCTGACCAACCTTTAATTGCTGCCTGCCCTTAGGGAAATCACATGGTCTCTTTCTGATTTAGTTTGCCTACCTATAAAATCTTCCTTCACCATCTTACCAGGATAGGCTTCATTGGCAATAAACTGGGAACTGGAATCTGTTCAACCTTTGCTCACCCCTTCCCCAAAGTTGAATGGACTTAAGATCTGCAGAGGAAGGGTCCAGTTCTGTTCCTGTTGAAGTCGCTGACAGTAGTGACAGCAGCTTCAGTGGGGACTGGGTTCTGAATGAGCTCCCAAGTCAGTTGGCAAGACACCTGTATCGATAGACTGGCTGATCCTGAGGCCAGGAGATGCTGCCCAGCCTTCCCAGCAGTGATTGCATGTTATACTGAGAAATAAAACAGCCATTTCTTGGAGCAACTTAAGCTTGTGAGTCTCTTTCCATCTTGAGACCTACATTGATCCTCCACTGTTTACAAGTGGGAGCTCCAGGTAAGCAAAAATGTTGCCCTTTTCCTTTGCCTTAGGTGATGTGTTATGAATCAGAGGTTCACATGAAGAACATGGTGTGTGGGGTTGCTTTCCTTTTAATTAAGCAGTCGTATACCTGTGACATTCATTTTCCGTTCTCATTTATAGGCGAGCGTGAAGGAATACAAGGCCCAGAAGGAGACAGAAATGGATTAGCCCCATCAGATGGACGTGTGTGTGTGTATATAGGGTTTATTTACACTTAATGGGAAGAGGTTTATTTTTTATGGCAGTTCTGAAGACCACCTTGCAGTTTCTCTAATAAACAATGTAGAGCACAGACCACATCACGTTCCACTCCATTTGAATTCAACGTGGATATGGGAAAAAAGAGTTTCTGCGGGCCTGATTCTGATGTCCTCTGTGTTGTTTTTATTCCCTCATTTTCCCCTGTGTCAGGGAGAATAAAATTAAGCTCAATGCATTTGTAGATAGAACAGTTATGTCAGTTCTTTCTTCCTTTAACCTGTAGGAACCTGAAGTCATATTTCTGCATGAATCCATATTCCTAACACCTAGCAGGGCAGGGAGCTGCAGCCCTTATTGTGCTCCAGGTATTACTGTTGCTATAAGAAGCAATATTCCAGCTCAGATGTCAGGCACATGTAGGGTTTGCACTGAGCCAAAAGCACACCTGCAAGCTTTACTAGTACTTCTCAGCTAAACCCAGCAGCTTGTGCAGAAATCGAGGGGTTTCTTTGTTAAAACAAAACCAGTAAAGAAAATATTCTAGATCTCACTGTTACTTAGAAAATACGTCGCCTGAAAACAGAAGTGTTGGTGTATGCCTGAGTCATCCGATGAAATGTGTACTGTGTGTGACTCGCTGCTTGAGCCAGATGAACGAAACATCTTGCAGGGTTTTATCCAATAAGGTAAAGATCACCTGCATCTCCCAAATTCCTAAGATACTGAAGACACCTCTGCTCGTTTCAGCACTGCATAACTGTAAAGCCCAGCAGTGCCACTTTAAATGTGAACACTGGTCATCTTTTCTAGCAGAAAGAGCACTAAGCTACTCTAGGACTGTTGTGCATTTCAGTGGAGTCGTCATCTTTAAAGATCAAAATGCTTTTGTTTTTTTTACAGTGCACAGTGGCTACAGGTATGAAGATATGGTCTTGATTGGTGTCTGTTGACATCTTGTCCACTATAGCATTACATATAAAAAGTGTAATGTAGTATAAAATCAATACCTATCAGTTTACCTATCAAGAGTGAAGTGATCATTTTTAACCCCTCAGATCACTGACTCTTGCTAAGATGCTTGCACTGGAGGGAGAGAGGGAGATGTGTGGAGACACCAAAGGAACACAAGAGCTAGAAGGACAAGTTGGAACTCTGTTAAGTATTTAGCACACTTCCCTCACCCCTTGCCCATTAGTAAGAAACACCCAGAGTCTTTCCTTTCAAACATGAATATGTTTTATTAACATGCAGAAGAGAAGAGGGACATAAAATGTGGTCTGTTATAAATAAAATGTTTCTTTCAAATACAAATTGACACACTTCATCCCTGTGATGGGTTGGCAGTGCTTTGCTTTCACAGATGGTTTTCCTGGTTTTCAAAGTAAGATTCCTTTCTCTCCCTATCCACTGCAGTAGGCTCATCTTGTCCTTTTCAATGTGATGCAAGGTTGTGGCAAGCCATTGGCTTGGAAGGGCATAGCAGGCTATTGACATTTTTTCTATCTACAGCGCTGTCCATTGACATTGCTGAGACTCTTCTTGTGAAAGACCTGATTTCCAGATGGGTTTGGGGCACACCTGGGGTGAGTTTGATAGTCCCTGCCTGATTAGTTCCTGGCCAGTGCCCAACTGAGCTGTGTAAGGGGGAATTTGCACAGTCCCCATCTGCCTCTAGATGGCACTGTTTGTCCCTCCTGGTCACCAACTTCACTAACACAAATGAAAGGGAGACCTTAAAAATAAGTATTTTAACAAGCAGGAAGGCAGTTTCCCTGGAGGGTAAAATACAGGGACTGACTCACACACAAGCTCATCCCATGACTACTCAGCTGAGAAGTCCTACAGGCAACAGACAAGAGAACAAAACCCTTGTAGTTCTAATAATCTGAAACCCAGTTGGCTCTTGGCAGCTGATGGATGAGTTCCTAGGATTTCTTGAGATGCATGGACGTGACCCTTTTTGAGCCATATGTTTGGTTGTAAGGCCCTCCTTGTCTTCTCTGAACTTCCTTCTAACAGGGAAGAAAGGGTGCTTGCTCTCTTAATGATACCATGTGCCCCCCCCAGAACGGATGGAGAGTCAATGGAAATGGGATCTCACAGCATGTGGCTATGTCATGGCATTAGCACTTTGCTAGTAATCAAAACTTGAGTCTGCAAAACAGATTCCATTATAACTCCGTGTTCATAACTTTCTTGAAATGTTTCCTTTTAGCTTGAATCTTTCTGGGTTGAGTTTCAGCCCAAAGGTGCTATTTAAAGTTGGAGAAATTGCAGCCATATCCATCTGAGATATAGAAGGGTTAAAATGCTAGAGCATCCTACTGGATCTAATAACTTTTTTCCATGTACTATTGGCTGAACTTTGAGATTAGTTGTGCTTGAAGCAAGAGTTTGAGGGAGCTACAGTGGAATGCAAGGGAATAACTGCACTTGGGGATACTGATGCCCTCATTAAACAAGCATGCAGCTGGGGCATCAGAATGCAGAGCTGGAGTTAACTCGCGGTAGTCAATTTGTTGTAATATTTATAACGAGTGGTTCTGAGACTGTTTTGAAACATTTAAAATGAAAATGTTGATGTGGGTGCAACTGCTAATGTGGAAATGATTAAAAGTGCTCCTGTAGGATGAAAAGGAATACGATTGGTTTCCCCTCTGTGTCTGACTGATTGATAAATACAGTTATCTGCAGTTCTTCTGTTATGTCTGAAATCTGTCTGTTCTGAACAACAAACAGTTGACATCTCTTTCCAGTACCCCAAAAGCATGGAGCGGCTATTGAAAGTATGGGCTATTCTGTATTTTTGACACCTCCAAAATGTTGTTAACATCTTCAGAGCTGTCTAGGAGATTTAGATGCTCAATTCCCATTGACATTTATGGGAGCCATGCATTAATTTACCTAGCCCTACATGCACATAGGGCATGACACAGCAAGGGTTGCCCTAAAATGAAACTGAACCGCAAGCTGAAATTGGTTGTCGTTTTATTTAAAGTTGGGAGGAGTTCAAGATGTATTGTCTGAGGTACCTTTCCATAACAGGTTAATGATGGACTCTGGACACTTTGCCTGTGTACTGTCAGGATAAGGCCCATTTCTTCCAAATTGTTGCTATTTACCGAATAAGCTTCCTTCCTTCATCTGTGTTTTTTTTTTCTTGCCTCTCCTCTTTGTTCCAAACATCATCACAGCTCTCAGCTTGGATGTGCCCAAGCTGCCATTCTTCATCTTATTCACTGGCAAGTGCTCCACAAGCCAGAACACCATGTACCCTTTCCACAATCCCATACCCTTGAAGCACTAAGCACTTTGTCCTCATTTAATGTCTCCATCACTCTTGGATCAAGAGAAATAGCCCTTGTTACCATCTTTATGAAGTGACTTACTGTCCCCTTCATCCATCCC
Organism: Crocodylus porosus; assembly: GCF_001723895.1. NCBI lineage: Eukaryota > Metazoa > Chordata > Crocodylia > Crocodylidae > Crocodylus > Crocodylus porosus. Next base: position 10,686,228 of record NW_017728924.1, on the reverse strand, counting down.
GTATTCTGCAGTGCTCTTGTGTCAGAGGCAGCCTCCTTTCTGACTGCCGTTCCCATGATCTTCACATCAGGGAGATTCTGGCTCTTGCCAGCTCCAGTTTTTTATGTGACTTGTTCGTAAGTACAACCCTGTGATCTTGGCATGCCAGGATCAGACTGGAAACAACTGCCTGAAAATCAGCCAGCGCATGGTTCAGGATGTGAACTGCTACAAGGGTCAAGAAACAGGTAGGCAGGAAGAAGGCAAATCAAGCTGTGGATACCTGTATGCACTAATGGGGTTCTCACACTGGGCAACTGTGCTGTTGTGTATCTATTGCTCACTGTGCTTCAGATTGTTTATTGAGGTGCTTTTTGCTGACCTCAAGGCCAGCAGCCTTTCCTGCAGCATCACCTCACTTGTCCCCAGTGCCACCACAATTGTCAAATGCCACTTGCATCCTTTCCTTTTCCATAGGAACAAAGCTGCATGTTTTTCTTGTGCCACTGGTTCTGCAGTGCTTCCCTCGTCTTCAGCTTTCCCCTGCTCTCTTTTCTGTTGCATCATTCCCTGCAATTAGAAATTCCTATCTGCTCTGTGTCCTGAACAAGGTGACTTACCCTAACTACAGATAGTCATCAGGTAATCTACTGGGCATTAATGGAGAGCTCAGTTTAACCCTACTTCAGATTCCAGAGTCTAGGACAGGGTATATGCAGATTAAAGCAGTCGGAGGTTAGATCAGAGGCTGAATGGGAAGGAAGAGAATGAGGTTTATATACAGTACATATATACAACACAATCATTTCAGTTCCCCAGCAAACTGAATAACTATAAGAGATGTCAGAACCTTGACAGAAATAAGGATGTTTCAAAAATAACTTCTATTGAGAAAGTGGCATCTACCCTGGAATGTTTCAGCTTTAAAATCTTTGTCATCTGATGTTTGATGAATCTGCGTTCTACCGTCTGCCACTACAAACGCAAAATTGCACGTAGTATCTCAAGAAAATGATATATACTGACAACTGATCTTTTCTAAGGCCTGTGAAAATAATTTTAGAAGGTTGAATATTTTAGGAAAATTCTATATACCATATTTCAAGCAGCTCCAATATTCCTCTAATTACTCAGTAATTCCATCATGCTTGAAATTATGGCCTAGGACAACTGGATTTACAAACCCTGACCGCAGCATAGAGTACCTATGACTGTATCAACCATTACAAATGGCCTGGATCATGTTTTTCTGTATAAAATGCAGAAATGGCATAGTTGTCAGTATATCATCACCTCATTCCAAGGTAGAGCCTTGTCTCAGTATGGACACAAGGGAAAGAATCCACGGAAATGAAATAACAATCACCATCAGTAGCCAATCTGCATTGTCCTGAGGGGAGTCTCTGAACTGTGTCCTTGAGGGTGACCTATTAGTGAAAGAAACTTCCAAATCATGGTTCCTCTATCTCTTGAAATCTTCAGCTCTAGATATTTTAGTTAAATACAAGTTACTGGGCTCAGTGCGGGAGGAACTGAAGGAAATTCTCTGGCCTGTGTTACACAGGATGTCAGTCCAGATGATCTAATAGTCCCTTACAAGTCTACACTGTGGAGTACTCCTTTGTCTAAGTTCCTGGGCAGAGTGTTGCTCAGCACCAGTGGTGCTCAGCAATTCCTTTCCCCCTACAGTTCACTGAGAAATTGTATGCCATGAACTTCCTGTCTCCAAGTACAGATCTGTCCACAGCACAACACCAACAGAGCTTCTGTTCTAAAGAGGGCCAGGACTGGGACACTGTATAGTGATGCAAATCAGGCTTAAGTGAAAAGCTGGTAGAGTGGAAGACTAGATAAAGAAATCAGGACACTGCCTGGTCCTAGCCCCACCTTAATTCTAGCCAGTGTTGCCATTCCCTTGCTTGCATTTACAAACAGCAATGTAAAATGGACCTAGCTGGCTTCTTCAGCTCTCGCAATAGAAGATGCAATGAAAAGAAGCTACCCTATAGAAGGGAGGGGAGAAGCTACAGTAGGCAATATATATATAGCCTACACACACACACGCACGTGTGTGTGTATGTATAAGCTATAATTTCAAATAAAAAAACAGGTTCTTAACCCTGATACTACTATGAATATAACATCCCCTAAGAAGCTTTATTATATACATGCCATTGCCATTATTACAATATAGACACAAAGGGTGAACTTCATCCCCTGAGTAAACAGCCAGCAGGAAATGTGAATCCAATGGGCTCCAATAGAACTTAAGTGGTAAGTAGGGTTGGAGCTGGCTCTTTGCCACTGGGTGAATTTCATTTCTAGCAATTGTGTCCCAGCAGCAAAGAGGGGAAGGTGAAGTGCTGGTGATGCAGCTACATCAGCTTTGCTTTGGGTTCTTGAATCAAATCTGGAAATGAGAATTCACTTTCCCCTGCTGACATCCCTTGTCAGTTTCAGTGTGAGATCAATCCCAGCACCCCTTGCCCCATAGCTGGAGAGGAATGGTCCCAGGGTCACTCATCTTTCTCTTTGTGGATTTAAAAACCAAATTATCCTTAGAGGAGTGCAGAAAAGATCATAAATGAAAGAAAGAACAGGGAGGTTTAGGTTTGCAGTTATGGCCCAGGCTATGGCTGAGCTCTGGGTTGTGTTAAAGTGGGGAGTGAAGCTCCTGCTGTTTCCAGCAGCTGTAATATGAAGGTGAATGATTCAGACCCATCCAGGAAATGACTGAGAGTGAGAGAGATGTCTCCTTTCATCTCTTGCGGTGCTGTCTCTCATCCTCTCCCTCTCCCCATTGATTTCTGTATCTTTAGGAAGAGCTGTACTTGTTACTCAAGTGGGAGCTGCTCCGGTCCAGACCGAGTTCCTGCCCATTGGCTTTCCACTTCCCAACAGACCCTTTATCATCCGTTGGTGTGATGCTCAGGGTCGGTCTCTGGCACCAGCAGCACAGACAGGACTGTGAAGAGCCAGAGAGAGATTAGGAGCCTGGACTGTGGGAGAAAGCAGGGGGAAATATTCCCCTAAGAATATCAGTGCAGGAAAGATGTCTTGTGATTAAATAACTAGAAGGGTTTTGGCCTGGGAAAAAGTATCAATGCAGATACCTAAGGACTCCTTAAAATAAGAATCAGGTGTCCAAATACCTTTAGTTACCTCTGAAAACCTCAGCTGTTCTTTACAGACAGATAGGAAACATAGCTGCAAGAGATGTGGAGTCAATTTCTTTCCCTGCTACTGGGCACATCTACACATGCATTAATGCAATGTTGTTACTGTGCATTAGGTTTAGTACTTGTAATAACAGGTACTAACTCAATGCACAGTAACTGGTGCTACTGTGCAGTACTGCTGGTGCATGCTCTTTTAGTGATGCTAATGTATAGTAGGCTAATTCTACCATGCAGTAGCTCATTAGCACAGCTTTTGCTGTGAAGCACTAATTGCACCGTAGAATTAGTCTACTGTGTATTTAGCATCTTGTGTAGGTGTGCCCACTGACTCCACGCACAATCTTGAGCAAGTCACTTTAACTGTCTTGCCCATCTGTCACAGCTGAATCCTTGTTCTTATCTATTTAAGTTTTGTATCTTCATTAACATTAATCTGGGTGAAATTTTAATGTGGAATAGTGCTTCTGGATTGACTCCCTGTGAGAAGGTGCCAGAGCTAGAGTACTTTTGTCTATTCAGGTATAACTGAATCTGATTTCAAAGGTTTAGTCCAGAAGAGCTATTCTGGATTATAATCCCCATGTAGACAAACCCTTAGATTGTACATTTTTCTATGTGCTAAGTACAGTACCTAGAACAAAAGGCTTTGAACTTGGTTCAGTGCCTCAGTACACTACTGAAATATAATTATTCTACCAATGGCAGATAATTTAGGGGATTAGTTTAGGACTAGATTGTGCAAACCTTACTCACATGAGCAATGACATCAAATCCCATAGGACCATACTTAGAAGAGTAAGTGCTCACCAGAGTAAGACTTGCCCACTCCAACCTTTGTTTGCAAATTACCTAGAAACAGGCTTGGATTTAATTACATCTGAAATTATTTGATGAACACTTTGCATGAAGGTATCTCAGTCCCTGGGTTATCTGTTCACCATTTACCTCTGCTGTTAGCTCGAGGAAAGGTAAAAATTAAACTTGGCTTGTTTCCACATGTCCTTTTATATCACATTTCAGTGTTTCCAATGCTCCCAGCCTTGCTGGTATGGTAAACAGTGTTAGTCACAGTTTGTTCTGGATTGAGCCTCTTCACTCTGCTTCACAGTCTTGTCAAGCTGAGCAAGGATGTGGGTATGGGAGCATCAGTAACACCATTTGGGACCCTCTCCTCTGCCATAAAAAATAGCTGACTGTTTGCTTCAACTAGGTCATTCCCCAAAGGGAAGCTGATACTTCAGTGACTCCACTGAGAGGCAGTGTTATCTACCAAATGGCACTGCACCTGGGTATCAGGAGATGCAAGTTCTGTTTGTGGCTCTGTCACTGATCTGCTGTGTGCCCTTTGCCAAGCCACTTCCCCATCTCTGTACCTCTGTTTCTCCTCATCTTTTCTCTGCTTGTCTGTTTATAACATTTGAAGGCTCTTTGGGACAGAGACTTTATCCCTCTGAGTATTTGAACAGTCCCCAACACAATATTGCTTAGGACTTGTAGGTGCAAGTCATATAAGTATTAACCGTCTTTCCAAGGCTCAACCCTTAATCTGAGGAAGAAAAATCCTGCTTTAGGCTTTGGCTAACCTCCACAGGATTCCACTACCTCTCTCAGGAGCTAAGGTGGGCAGTGCCATGGGGCACTTTGACTACTGGCACCTGCAGTGAGTCACTGAAATTACTTCCTACCTGAAAGCAGTTCTTGAATTTCCTGCTGACAAAGTAGAGAGCCACAGGATTGATGCAGGAGTTCAGAGAGGCCATGCTGATGCCAAAGTAATCCATGACCAGGAGGAAACTGGGAGGAGAGAGGAGAGGATGCTAGATGTGGTAGAAAAATTCTAAACACAAAATAAGAAGTTTCCACAGTGCACCAACCTGTTGCTCTGTCTGGCTCCTAGCAGACATTATATTTAAGATGTGATTAACCAATTAACAGCATTTTACTTAATAACCTGGACACATGTTCATGTAATTAATGGCATTATAATGTGGGAAATAAGCCACAAAATATTTTACAAAATATGTGTAATAATTTTGTGGCTAATTTCCATCATGCCTTAAATTGAGCGTATGACAGATTCCCTGCCATGCAGCCTGATGCCAGCTGTATGATGGGGCTCTGGGACTGGCCCTAGTGCAGTCCTGAAGCTAGGACCCACAATCAGCTGTCTGTTGGTAAGTCCCAGCCCCAGGACTGGACTAGAGTGAGTTCAAGACTCCAGTGCAGTCCTGGGGCTGGGACTGCCAAACAGCTGATTGTTGGTCCCAGCTCCAGGACCACACTGGTTCACTGGGCACCTGGTTTTCTACTTGTTGGTCCAGGGGGAGTGTAGAATAATGGCTTCTTGCACTGGCAGGTAGTAACAGTGCAACTGAGATCTGTTCCTTGATCCTAACATCATGTGTGCCCTGGTTCAGTCCAGTACTGGGAACTTTACCTTTGCAATTGCAAGCCAAGGCGGGGGACTTTGACTAGGGTATGCCAGTGCTCCTTTACTTGGGATCATTTGAGCATATATTGACAACCTTTACAGAAGCAAGACATTGTCTGTCACAGTTCTCCTGCTTTCTCTGTGCCAGGTTATGATGTTATATCTGTGTTGTGTCAGGGTTGATAGTAGTTTTATGTAGAGTTTAGATAATGAATTCTATAAGATGGTTTGGATAGGGATGCTCCTGCCTCAGACAGAGGGTTAGATTAGATGACCTCTGGAGGTCCCTTCCAGCCAGTGCCATGGCAAGGAAGTGATGCCCAGGGCAAAGTCTGCAGCAGAAGCCCACCCTCATCCCGCACACAGATCCAGGGGGCACCCAACCCCCCCATGCTTGCCTTGGAGTACATGCAGTGGCAGGAGCCGCCCTCCCTCCATCCCCGTGTCCCCCCAGACGAGCCACTTATGGCTCCATCCCATACCCCACCCCAGCTGGGCAGCGCCTATTGGCGCCCCTTAACTTTGGTGCCCAGGGCAGTAACCCCACTGCCCCCCCACCCTTACTATGGCACTGCTTCCAGCCTTACTTCTCTGTGATCACAAGTTTTAAGTGCAGTACAGTAGCAAAGGTCATTTTTTTGGTAGCCCCTACCTGAGCAGCTCACATCGGTTGGGGTCTGTCTGATCATAGATAGTCTTCTTTAGGATCCTGCTGAGGTGGAGAGGCAGCCAGCAGAGGGCGAAGATCACCACTAGGCAGAACACCGTCTTAGCAACTTCCCGGCGCTAAAACGCATGAGTAAGAACATGCTGGTCAGCGCATGCTGAGAGTGAGTGTGAACTAGAGGAACAAGAGGGCACCAACTAGTGCACTCCTTTCAAATCCACAGGTGCCCCCTGTAGCACCAGCATGTTCTCAAAATGGTAGCAATCATTGCACAATGCTAATAAGGGCTCATGGCTCCTTTGGATGTCTATGTGATCCCTTTTGATTCTGTTACACTGAAGCTTGTATTACTGGACACTCAGAGAAACCCTGAGTGATGTGGGAGGGAGAGCACAGTACAAGCAGGACAAAACATTGGTGGCTTGGAATACCCTATGTGCAGCCCAAGTGAGCGACATTGGGTGAACGCATACTCAAAAGCCCTGCAAGCACACATCATCAATGGAAAGCCTTCCACTGGCTTCAGTCAAGCCAATGGTGAGCGTAATTGCTCACACAGTGGAGGGGAAAGATCTGTGGCAGCATCCACCATAGTCTCCCTTAACCCCCTAGACAAGGGTTGTCCAATGGACTGCATGTGGCCTGCAAGGGGTTAAATTGTGGCCCATGCAGTTGCAGGAGCCTCTGCATTGGCAGTGCTCGGAAATTCAGGGAGCATATGCCACCACCATTTCCCCCTCCTCCCTCCCAAGACTCCTTTTTCGGCAACCAGATTTGGGGTCTTCAGTCAACACTGCTAGCTCAAATCACTGGCTAATGCAGTGGCTCCAGCAGCTGTTGCTCTTGTGGCAAAGGTGAGTCATCTAGCCTGTGAGAAGCCCTGTGGGCTGAATTCAGCCCACAGAGCCAAGAAAGTTGGACAGCACTGCTCTACACATGTCCAAAGATAAGGGAATTTACAAGAATGAGAAAATAAGTATTGGAGCTGAGCATCAGAGCTGACCACTGTCCTGGTGCAGCAAGCTTGAGTCCAATATTCCTCCCAGTCAATGGAAAGCTACTAGGAGGTCTGAACACACAAGGGCCAGCCATTGCAACCAATGAAACAGTGACATCTTTGCAACCTGTTTCTGCTGTAATAATGAATCATGTATTTAACCAGCAGGCAATCGAGAACATTTAGAGATGTACTTTAGAGCCCTTGGCTTCCCATATACAGTCAGCCTGAGACAGAATAATGATGCACTGTTACTCTTGCATGCAGGTATTTTTAACTATTACCTGGGTAACCCTCAAATGTATCCGTGGAACGAGCAATCACAGACCACAGTAATGGGGAGACAGAGACCCAGTCATACCTGGGGATGGGTTCTATACCCAGGTATCCCTTTTTGTCCTGTGTTGTAGGAGGGGAAAGTTTATGACTTTACTGTTTGCAGTAGGGGAAGCACTCTACAGATTGATTCATTTACTCTTCCCAGGAGACTATCTGTGAACTTTGCTTCCCTTCAAATACAGTAAAGCATTTTCTCGTGGATGCTCAATTTGTGCTTTTCAAGTACACATGATATTAGTAAATCAGAACAGATGTTTGCTTGGTTTTTTGTCTTCTGTCATATGGGATAGCTACCAACTCAGGACAGTGGTGGGGAAAAAACTGAAGACAACTGTGCAGTAGTACCAGACAGCTTGAATGCCTGGATAGATGGGGACAAGGCCAGGACCAGGTGGACTTATAAAGAGGCATAGGTATCAACTGGCCTGATAGAGAAGAGTCAGAGGAAACAAAGTAGAGGAGCAGTACTGAGAGCTGACACAGCAAAATGAGGACAGCAATTCAGTGGAAACAAGTCTCCACCATCAATGACATTGCAAACAGAAAAGAGGACTAGTTTGAAAAGCAGTGGGCTTGAAGGACTGTGAGACCTAGCCGGGGCGGATGTTGAAAGCCATGTCCCTGCACTGAGCTATGCGTCTTTAACTCCAGCATTCAGAGAATGCCAGTAAAAAAGAAACAGCATTATATGTTGAAAGGAAGGATGTAGGAACCCGCATGGAACCTGAAAGAAGGTATAGGTTGCAGGAAGGGATAGTTGGAATAGGCACCAGGAAGCACCTCTGTGTGTGTGCCTGGCTGGAACACTAGCAGCGCTTGAAGCATCTCTCTGTATAGTGCTGTTAATAAAGAACTAGTTTAGTTTAAGAAACACAGTGCCTCTCATATAATAATGTGAGAGTTGCCCAGCCTGTGGCACATTAAATAAGGAGAGCTACTGCCTATGAAGTTCTAAACGTCACCAGTGGTCTGACTTACCCCTGTCAAAAGTGTCATTAAAATGAGCCTGAGTCTCCTCTTCTTTCACTGGTGTAAATCATACTTACAGCAGTGTAAAATTCAGTGTAAATGAGACCAGGGACAGGCCTGTGTTTACAAAATCCTTGTCTGAGCCTAAGGCACTCTAAAGAGCCTTGCTTCACCTGCCTATCCTTGTATATACTTCTAAGTATTTACCTGGAGATGAAAGGTTAAATGTTGAAAATGACAAAACGTGAAACTATGGGGAAAGTTATGACCATGTAACCATTGTTGATCCAGGCAAACTCAGTGAGCTCTGAAATGTATATAGCTAGTGGCCACAGGTCCTGGTGTAAATTTGCATAGCTCCATTGTCTTCTACTTCATTGACTTGAGTGGAATGAAGTAACTTTGTACTCATTAATACTGGGGCCAGTATGTGTCTATATTCTCTCTGCAGCTTACTTGGCAGATGGCTTGGTTCCCTTTCCTGGTTTTCTTACCCGTTTCATGTGGTCATTGAGGGCTATTCTCATGCCATTTCTCTTGCTTAGCATCTCACAGGACATGAGGGTGTAGAAGACACCGGTGCATGCCAGAGGCAGGCAGAAATAGAAGCCAAAAAGCCACCAGTCCTTCACATCTCGGTAGAACTGCATGCAGAACAGAAGAGTCATGAGGAATGACGGAAATAATCAGACTGGATCCCAGGGTCCAACTAGTCCTGCCTCTGACTGGCCAAATTAGACCCTTCCAAGGAAGGGCAATCATGAGAGGTGCAAGTCTTACATTCATCTCAGCCCATGTGAAATCACTGGACACTGGCTTGGGAGGTTTGGCTTAGAGGTGAGCATAAATCCCAACAAATTGGAGCCTGAGCGAATGTGGCTGTCGATCTAGATGACAAGTCCTGATTTAGCTCCTGTCTCTCCAACAGGCTGAACCAAATCTCTGGTTCACCTGCCAACCAGTTAATAGTAAGGTACCAGGGCATGTCTATGCGAGATGCTCTGTTGCTGTAGCAATGAGCTATGGTGATGTAGCTCATCATTACACTGATATAATGTTGGTGGGCAGTAACCATAATGCCACCACCACTGCTCAGTACCAACAAGCTACTGCACAGGAGGGTCAAAAATGACCCATGCGCCACTGGGACTGCATAGTCAGGGGCACATGCAGACATGCCCACTGTGACCCAAATGGGCATGTAAGCCAAATCCTAGACCTTTCCAAACTTTGCCCAATCCTGTTATCCCCTGCCTTGTTCTGAGGACCAGGAGAAGGTGGATACCATCCACTTCTGCAGCCATGCCTGGGATGAAAACTTAGACGTGCCTGGGCCCCCACCCCATCACATCACCCTGCAGGCAGAGGAGGGAGTGGTGTACTCACCATTGTGAAGCTGGACTTCTGTTCAGAGGACAGCATGCAGACCCAGAGAATCTGCTCACGGTAGTTCAGCTCCACCATGTCAAAGGCAATGGCTTCAGGGACAGCCAGGACAATAGCCACAGCCCAGATCAGCATCACCTCGACTGCCTTCCACATGGGGATTCCTATCCCTTGGATTCGGCTCCAAGAGGCCACCGCTCTGTACCTGCCAAAGAGACATGAATGCAAAGGGAGGTTGTTCCCTTCCCTTCACGCTCTGTACCTCACCTGCAGGAGCATCAGGAGAGCAGAAAGTAGCAAGAAAAGGGCCGGATCAAAAGGACTACAAAGGGATGGATTAAAGTAGCCCCAAGCCAATTTTAACTTCCACATTTCTCCATCTCCCCTTCAGGTGTGTTAAACCAAATTACACTCTCTTGGATGTTAGTAAGGGACTGTCTGTGTGAGCCTGAGTCTAACTTCCAGTATATTAAACTCTTCTCTGACTTTGGCTTGGAGGAGCCATGGGGTGTGTGACAGTAAATGGCCACACTATGATTAAACCAAGGTGATGCACCTGGGGAGGAAGAACCAGCACCATACCTACAGGCTGGGGAACTCCCTTCTCATCAGCACAGAGGCAGAAAAGGATCTTGGAGTCATCATTGATGCCAAGATGAACATGGGCCAGCAGTGTGGGGATGCAGTC
>NW_017728924.1:10652580-10675493 GCF_001723895.1 Crocodylus porosus | reverse complement strand
CCGCACTTCAGGAGGGACGTGGACAACATGGAGCGGGTCCAGAGGAGGGCCACTCGCATGATCGGGGGGCAGCAGGGCAGGCTACGGGACCTGAACCTGTTCAGCCTCCCCAAGAGAAGGCTGGGGGGGGATCTAGTGGCCCGTTACAAACTAGTCAGAGGAGACCAGCAGGCATTGGGGGAGTCTCTGTTCCCCGAGCACTACCAGGAGTGACTAGAAATAACTGTCACAAGCTGGCAGAGGGTAAATTCAGATTAGACATCAGGAGGTGCTACTTCACTGTCAGGGCGGCTAGGATCTGGAATCAGCTTCCAAGAGAAGTGGTGCTGGCTCCTACCCTGGGGGTCTTTAAGACAAGGCTAGACAATCACCTTGCTGGGGTTGTTTGACCCTAGTACTCTTTGCTGCCATGGCAGGGGGTCAGACTTGATGATCTGCTCAGGTCCCTTCTGACCCTACTGACTATGAAACTATAAACTGGTTCAGCTGGAGAATGTGGTGATGGTGGTGATAGGTATGTTACCTGTCTATGCTGAGTGCACAGAGACTGAGGACAGTGATGCCCACAGAGGCCTTCTGAATGAATGGGACCAGCTTGCACACTTGCACTCCAAATGGCCAGTCTTCTGCCAGGAGCTGAGAAGAGTGGTGGAGGAAGCATATGTGATTAATAGACATGTTAGGCTTTTTTTCAGTATCAGAGAGTTGTCTTCAGGGCGGTAACTGCCCATGAAGGTAAGGCAAAATCATTAGAAAGCTTACATGTCCCCCCTTTGGCAGTCTACAAATAGGATTGTAGGACCACTATTTATATTGTTAACCAGACCTGTTCCAAGAGCATGGATGTAAAAGGATGGTCACATGTGCTGGTAATGGACCCAATGCCAATATGTGAACCCATACACTGGCGTTTTGGGGTCAGATGTATAGAACTCGGATTTGAATCCTTTAGGCCTAAGGCTTTTGGGTCTGGGCTGGATTCCTAATTAAAGAGACATATTTTTCAGAGGGAGCAAGAATTTTGCAAAACCGGCTCCTGAATTTCAATGTAATTACATTCAAACCCAGACCAAATTCAGTCTTGCATCCAAACTTGAATGTGAATATCAACATACGTCTTAATACCAGTTTTTTTGTTGCAATACTAGCTACAATAGACAATATTTCATTGCCTGAGACTAGGAAAATAAGCAATGGCCAACTTTCTAAGAAGTAACCAGTGACATGAATATAGGTTAGGAGGTGTCTTGGCCATGATGGCTGAAAGGGACCTTGGGGTTATGGTTAAACACAGGATGAACATGAGCCGCCAGCATGACACTGTAGTCAACACAGCTAATAGCATACTGGGATGCATTAGCTGACATGTTACGAGCAGGGCTAAGAAAGTGATACTTCCTCTCTACTCGGTGCTGGTGAGACCCCAGCTGGAGTACGGTGTCCAGTTCTGGACGCTGCACTTCAAAAAACGTGTGGAGAATCTTGAAAGGGTCCAGAGAAGGGCCACAAGAATGATTAAGGTCCTGGAGGACAAACCTTATGAGGAAAAACTAAGGGATCTGGGACTGTTCAGCCTGGGGAAGAGAAGGCTGAGGGGGGACTTGGCGGCCATCTATAAGTATGTAAGGGTTGAATATCAGGAGTTGAGAGAAAAACTGTTCATGAAGGTGCCCCAGGGGAGGACAAGGAGCAATGGCCATAAGCTGTTAGAGGATGGTTTCAGGTTGGATGTATGGAAGAACTTCTTTACCATAAGGGTGACCAGAATCTGGAATAGACTTCCCAAGGAAGTGGTGCAACCTTGCAAGTCTTCAAAAAGGAGACTGGACAGACACCTTCCTGGGATCATTTGATTTCAGCAGTATTCCTGCCCAGAGTAGGGGGGTTGGGCTCAATGATCTTTTGAGGTTCCTTCCAGCCCTTAATTTCTAGGATTCTATGATACTATGTAATTCTTCATTTTTTGGAAGTCACTGGTCAGACTCAGACAAGTCAGGAAAGAAAGCTTCATCTAGGACTAGTTCTTAATTGAACTCAAGGAGATCAGGATTTAGCCAACAAAGGAGGAACTAACAAAAATAACAATGTTGATTCTACCACAGGCCAAATTTTGCTTCCTTTACCCACTTGATGCTAGTAAAGGTACATGCTTGAGTAAAGTAAGCAGAATTGGCCTCCCACAGCCACCTATAACAGATTCTCCCTGCTTCCTGTCCATCGGTGACAATGGGGCTGAATGAAGTCTTGCCCTCGTTTTATTGTCTGCACTTCACTAAACTTCACAACTTCTGGTTTATATTCATGGTAACTAGGATTCCCGGGGGGGGACACTTTTTTCTAAAATCATGAACAATGTGTGCCCCTGGAGGCTGGGGAGCGGGGCATGGTGGCCACCTGCAGGCGGTGGCAGAGGGGGCGTGGAGGTGGCGAGTGGGGAGCTCCTGCAGGTGGCTGCAGTGGTGGCAGTGGCAGTGGCAAGCGCCGACCTGCAGTCAGTGACCACCCACAGATGCCGCCAGCAGCATCAGCAGCAATTGGCAACTCCTCACAGATGCTGCCGCCGGTGTCAGCTGTGAGTGCAGGGATGGTGGTGAGTGGCAACTGCCCACAGGCGCTGCTGGCAGCATCGGCAGCAGCCAATCACAGGGCATGCACCGCCAATCCTAGGGTGTGCATGTGCACCCCCTACTTGTTACTTCACCCCAGAAACTCAGTGGCATTACACTGAGTTCACCCCACAGTACTTATTTAGCATACTACCTGGCACTAATGTAATAAAACTGCATACTTATGATGGGTTGTTATGATAATTTATAACTGAACATAACCATTTGAAATCCAATTATTGGGCTGACTGACTCAGGATTATACTGGCAAAAATCATTTCTGTGCATTACAGAATTGAATTTCATGCATGCATGCAAAAAAGAAAGAATTAGTGCAACTTGAAGTCTGAGATTTTAATTTCATAGAAGTCAGGAAATTCAGTTAAGCAACCAGAACTTTGTGCCTGTTAAGTGTGTACTGAACAGCATGTTTAGGCTATGGCCATAGATTTATAACCATGACAGGCCTGTACCTTTCAGTGCTTTAACTGGTGTTAATCAGGGGCAATCATAGCTAGGAAGAGTGAATAGTATACTATACTGAGACTCAGAAGATATGGATTCAGTTCCTTGCTCTGCTGCATGCTCCTTCTCTGTGGACTTGAAGAAGGCACTACTGGAGGCTGGATCTACCAGTTGTGATGGGTTTTGGAACTAACAGTGGATTAAGATTTGTTGGGGCTCTGGGCTCCAGTGGGAGGAGGGGCCCCTTCCTCTCCTGGTGCTGTCACTGCCAAGGCACAGGCCTTTGTGCCACCCGAGGGAGTCTGGAGTGACCTGGCTGGGCTGGAGCCAGGGTGACACATACCTGCCTCTCCTCCCTGCTCCCTGCTACCCCCCACAGCTGGAGTGGAGCAAGGACAGATGGGGGCTGCCTGCTGTGGGCTCAGGGCTCTCCACCCTGCTGCCTTTTCCCTGGGGGCTGCAGCACAGCTTGCCACTCCCACTGCTGCCTGGCAGGCAGGGGGTGCACAGCTAGCATGGAGTCCCTGGGGCAAAGGCAGCAGGGCAAGGAGACCCAAGCTCACAGCAGGCAGCCTGCACCCACCCTGCATACAAATCCAAGGGGGCACGTGCCCTTCCTCTGCCCCCCATGCCTCCCATGGGGGGTACACACAGCAGCAGTGAGCTGACCCCCCCCCCCGACACACACACACACCCTGGACAAGCCACCCATGGCTCTGTCCTGCTCTCTGACTCAGCCCTAGGTCCCATGTATCACTCAAGCTGGGAGGTGCCTCCAGCACTAGCTCCAGTCCCTGCCCCTACCCCACTCCCTCCCTGACAGTGGGAGCCTTGATCTGCCCCCCATACCTCTTCCCCCAATATACTTACCTGCAGGAAGCTGCTCTCCAGGCTGCCCAGCTGCGTTCCAAGCCATGTGCATGTACACAGTGCCCTCTGCATCTCACTCCCAGCAGCCCCTTACAGGCTAGAACCCCCCCCTTTCCCATGGGAACCCAGGCATGCAGGGGGCCCCTGATTAGCAGGGGCTTCTGGCCCTGGGCCTCACCACCCCATGTATTAATCCAGCTATGTTTGGAATAGGTACATATTCTCACCATTTTTAATAGGGGAATATCCATTAATGTTGTTTGAAATCCATGGTGGTGAAAGCATAGCAGTCACCTAGGTTTAGCCTACTGGGATAACCTCAGCCCATATTGCGATAACTCTGATTTCCCCTTTTCTCTGTCCACTGGATTTTCCTATGTTACTTACGCTCCTTCATCCCGCCAGGAGTCCCTTTCCTAGAAACTTGGCTATCCATTCTGCCACCCATGCCACTGCTCACCTCCTTATCAACTACCAACCTCACATTCAAGCCTCCCACCATCCACTGTTCCCTCTGCCATGCAGGTACTTTGCATTGTCAAGCCCCTGCTTAGGGGGGCCTGATCTCAAAGGGCCACTGACATTAGCAGAAAGACTCTCACTGAATTCAGCAGGCTCTGGATCAACATTACTGATGAACAAAACTGAGCAGGGACCGGATCAACCCCCACAACCAGGACCCCCTCAGGCCCCAGGGGAGGCGCACCCAGGCCTAGGGTCATTGAGGACCTAGTCAGGGAACTTTTGGAGGGACTGGACGTATTTAAATCAGCTGGTCCAGACAATCTCCACCCCAGAGTGCTGAAGGAATTAGCTGAGGTCATTGCAGGACCCCTGGCATGGCTTTACGAGCACTCGTGGTGCTCTGGTGTGGTGCCAGAGGACTGGAAGAGGGCCAACGTGGTTCCCATCTTCAAAAAAGGGAGGAAGGAGGACCCAGGAAACTATAGGCCGGTTAGTCTTACCTCAATCCTGGGTAAGCTTTTAGAGAGAATTATCCTGGCGCATGTCTGCGAGGGGCCAGCCAGGGAGGCTATGCTTAGGGGCAACCAACATGGGTTCATTAGGGTCCTGTCAGACCAACCTGGTGGCCTTCTACGACCAGGTCACCAAATCCTTAGACGCAGGAAAAGCAGTGGATGTAGTCTTTCTGGACTTTCGGAAGGCCTTCAACACTGTCTCTCACCCTGTTCTCATTAAAAAACTAGGGGACTGTGGTGCCGACACCTACACAGTCAAATGGGTTGCCAACTGGCTGGAGGGCCGCACCCAGAGAGTGGTGGTGGACGGGTCTTATTCGACCTGGAGGGATGTGGGCAGTAGGGTCCCCCAGGGCTCGATTCTCGGGCCTGCACTGTTCAGCATCTTCATCAGTGACTTGGACGAGGGGGGTAAAAAGCACCCTGTTCAAATTTGCTGATGAGAACAGGATGAGTTTCAACACTGACAAGTACATGGTGCTGCACCTGGGGAGGAAGAACCAGCACCATACCTACAGGCTGGGGAATTCCCTTCTCATCAGTGCAGAGACAGAAAAGGATCTTGGAGGCATCATTGATGCCAAGATGAACGTGGGCCGACAGTGTGGGGAAGCAGTCAGAAAGGCCAACCACACCTTGTCATGCACCCACAGATGCATCTCGAGCAGGTCCATGGAGGTGATCCCCCCCTCTATGCGGCACTGGCCAGGCCGCAGCTGGAGTACTGCATCCAGTTCTGGGCGCCACACTTCAGGAGGGATGTGGACAACATGGAGAGGGTCCAGAGGAGGGCCACTTGCATGATTGGGGGCAGTGGGGCAGGCCCTACGAGGAGAGGCTACGGGACCTGAACCTTTTCAGCCTCCACAAGAGAAGGCTGAGGGGGGATCTAGCAGCTGTTTACGAACTATTCAGGGGGAATCAGCAAGCATTGGGGGAGTCCCTGTTCCCCCGAGCACTACTGGAGTAACTAGGAATAACGGTCACAAGCTGGCAGAGGGTAGATTTAGGCTAGATATCAGGAGGTGCTACGTCACTGTCAGGGCGGCTAGGATCTGGAACCAACTTCCAAGCAAAGTGGTGTTGGCTCCTACCCTGGGGGTCTTTAAGAGGAGGCTAGGTGAACACCTTGCTGGGGTCATTTGACCCCAGCACTTTTTCCTGCCATGGCAGGGGGTCGGACTCGATGATCTGCTTAGGTCCCTTCCAACCCTACTCTACCAACTATGAAACTATGAAAACAAATGCACCTTCCTGTGAGCCACCTCTAGTCGTCCTCAGCTATCTTACCCCTCTCATACACCACACATAGTATGTTTACTTATTGTGGTATCTGTGTATTCTATGTTGCAGGCTCTTTGGGACAGGGAATTTAGGCTGCTTTACAGAAATGAAATGCCAGGTGCTCCAAGAATGCTATACAGTCATGACCGCTACTAATAAATGATCACTGAGACTTGATGATAAATACTTGCATTCAGCCTGCAAACCCCAGAGGGACACAGTATCCATGTGGTTTTACCCAGATATCTTCATTATGGCCCTACTATATCAGGCTTCCCTAGCCCAAGCTCTACCCATGCAGCGCCATCCTCCCTAGTGGTATCCCATCCTACTGTACTTCTGGGCCCCCACACAACACTACACAGTATCTGTGTCCTGAGCTGCAGCAGCTCTGGTGTTTCACTCTCAAGACAATTCTGCCAGTGCATCTACCAGCTGTGACAGCCCCTGTCCTACAGTCCTGAGACTAAGTTGCCAAATAGGATCTAGGGTAGAATTCACTAAACTCATCTGGACATTTGGCAACAGCTGAAAATTGAACATAGATCTCCAGAGCACACAGTCTCATGGAATAACCCACTGGAAATAGAGCTTTCTAAGGGACAGAGCTACTGTTTCAGTCTCTGTATATGCCTGCTAGGGGCCTGGTGATTTGTAGCAGATAAACTGATGTGCAATTCAAAGCACTGGATTGCTTTAGCAAGTTGGCAGAGTCCCCTAAACTGTGGCTGGACACTACAGGTCAGACTCTGTTTGCCTCTGATCTCATAGGGCTTGTCTACACAGCCTCCCACCTAAACAAGGACCATTGCCTATAAAATAAGCTCCATCTATCTGCATGCACCAGAGACTGGCAGTGCAGTAGAGTAGACAGCTCAGTGCTGGAGGGGGCCACTGAGGTCTATTCTCAGTCTACTCTGCCTCACTGCCAGCTCTGGTGAGCCTAACTGGGTGGGAAATATTTTATTAGCAATGGACAGAGCTGTATAGACACTTCCATAGTGTCACCACAAGCAGCCACAAGGCACATATCCCACAGGTTGCTTCTGCTGAGATTCAAACTGGCACTCTCACAGTTTAGACTAGAGGCAACAATTCTGGAAGCTGAACTGAGATGAAACTCCCTGCGGCACTGTGTCAAGGACCAGATCTTCCTCAGCTACTGCATGTGAGTTGCTGAAGCCAGCACAAGGCGGGGGAAAGTTGCCATCCTTATAGACGGGGAGTGCAGGGAGCCCTGCTTGTGACGCATTAGCTGATGCATCACAAGCAGGGCTAAGAAAGTGATACTTCCTTTCTACTCAGTGCTGGTGAGACCTCAGCTGAAGCACTGTGTCCAGAAGAGGTCAGGCCAGCTGCACTGAGAAATCAGGCTGCCCAGTCCTCTGCACACTGCGAAAGCTCCAAGACACAAATCTTTGCTGAGCTGCCATTGGATACAACTGCCTGGGTTTCCTCCTCAGGGCAGTGCCTCAATGCTGGGTGACCTGTGGTGTGAAGGAGACAAGACACAGGCAGCCATAGAGTTGATTGTAATCTGACTCCTCTCCAGTGACTGTCCAACCTTGATTGCCGTCCCCCTAGTACAGCCTGTTTAGTGGGTGCGGAAGACCAGGACTCTGATCACTCCATGCGACCTAGCCCCAACTTCTGCAGGGCTTTGCTGCCTTTCTGAGATTCCTCCTTCCAGGGTTCATGTACAGGCAGCCTCTTGGCTGGGCCACAGGTGAACCTCCACGCCTGTCTCTTCAGAAGAGCTCCTTCACCAGTCTCCCTCACTTGGTTGTTCTCTGCTCTTAACTAACATGGGGCTTGCTGCCAATTCAGCAGCCATTCAATTCAGCTCCTAGTACGAAGGAAGTTCACATGACTCAAACCTTGTGTGAGGATTCACAGACTACAAAGATGAAAGCGATAATTGCAACTATTCAGTCTGGCCTCCTGTGTAACACAGGCCCTATTACTGCCATTAATTAGTTTGAACTAAAGTGTAGCTTTAAAAAAACATATCTAGTCATGACTGAAAAGTCTCCAGTGACTGAGAACCCACCACAACCCTTGGTAAAATTGTGCCTATGATTACTCTCTTTCGTGATATATTTGCACCCTAGTTTTAACTAGTCTGGACTGTTGATTAGCATAAGACCAAGAAGGGGTCCCTAAAAGCACTCTATTATGTATATATGCTGGACAGTGAATCTCCATTAACACTAACATTGTTGAGTTCTATCTGTGAGTTTTTAATCCATTGAACATGCACCCTGTTGATTTCCTATAATGTTAACCCAGTGCTGCTCGAACTCTTGACCCCACAGGCCATAGGAAAGACGTGAGGCAGGTCCATGGATCAGATTTAGCCTTGCACACAAGGATGAAGCCCCCCCATGGACCCAGATAGTGCCCTACGCCAACCTCCTGCACTGGGATTGAGCCCTGGGCTTCTGCACTCTAGGATCCTGCCCTGGTGCCCCATGTCGTCCCTGCCTGCTGGGGTCAGTACCTAGAGCCAGTGTCAAGCTCATCCACCAGGATCTAGCCCTGGGGCCTTGCACTGCCCCCAAGTCCTGGGATCTGGCCCTGAGGCTTGGCACTGCTCTCTCCTGGCCCTCTGTACCAGGATCAGACCCCATACCGCTCGCATGCCATGATCAGGTCTGGGCTGCCCACTGACCAGCCCCATGTGGTAGGATAAGGCCCTGTGCTGCCCCCAGAAATTTGGCAGTCAGGAAGCAGTGACATTGCTCCTCCACTGCCAAATTTTTGAACCCATGGGGAGCCCTATAGGCTGGGTGACATGGCACCAGGGGCCAGATCTGGCCTGTATGCCAGGTCTTGAGCACTCCTGGTTTTAACCTCTTATTGAAAATGTGGTGCAGTATCAAGTCAAAAGCTTCAGAGAAGTCCTATATTACATGACTACTACTATTTTTATCAACCAAATTCAGAATCACTAAAAAAGTATCAAGTTAGGGTGAAGGGTAAACTTAATGGACATTTTAGAATTAACAAGAGTAATATTTGGCTCAACTGGAATAAGCTAAACTGTGCATTGTGGGATCATAATATATTTTTTTCTCGGAGGCTTTAAGCAGTGATTTAGAGGGGTTAAGTTTAATTAAATGTTCACACACAAACACTCAGCCTCTCACAAACTCATGCACAGTCTTTATCTGAGAATATACCTTGTTTGTCATGAATAACAGTGTAGCCTTTTTTTTAAAGCCACTGATCTCAAAGTGAAAAAAGGAAAGGAAAGCATTATTGCCATCATTCTGTTTTGCAGATGGGAAAACTGAGCAATGGAGAGGAGAAGTAACATGTATAGAAATAATATCAGGCAGAAACATGGGAACTTATCTCAGGTTTCCTGATTCTCCCTCTTACGTATGAAACCTAGGATTATGCTGGCTACCTCGTGACTACCTACCTACCAGGGCTTTACTGTATCAGGCTGTATACAAACACATAGTATGAAAATGTCTGTGGAAAAGAGCTTTCTCCCAGAATAGATGAGGAAAGCATATTGTACATGACCTGTCCACAGAAGGTTAGTGGCAGAGTTGGAAATAGAATTCTGGTTTTCTGGGCCCCAGCTCAGTGACTTTTTCATTGGGTAACACTGTTTTTCCTGATTTGCAATCAATAATCAGATGTATATCATAGCCACCTGCTAAACCAAGTTAGGTATTTAAATTATGCTGCAGTATCTCAGCACCTTCATTTGATAAAGTTCCCCTTGCCACTTTCCCCAAATTTCAATATCATGGCATATGGTGTTAGTGCCTCATCATGCTTACCTTGTATACATTGATTGGAAGAGCTATAAGGATGTAGAGAAGGTCCCCCAAGGCCAAGCTAGCAATGAGGACATTAGGTCCATTTCTCATGCATTTGTTCTTGTAAATGATCCTCAGCAGTGTAGAGTTCCCAATGATGCCCACCATAAAGATGGTACAGGACACAATGGTATTGATGTACTTGAAGATGTGTCTGATTTCAGCAGGCTTTACACACATAGGAGGCAGTGCTGGCTGTGGCTGGGCATTCCCAGGAAAGTCATCTGACTGGTTGGAGGGGACTGTAGCATCCTGTAATAATCTTGACTGAACAAGACTGTAGGCCTGCTCCTGGCCAAGAACCTCAAATGGTACAGTACTGTCCTTGAAGTTTCTTGGTGTCTGACCACAGACACCTGAGAAAAAGCAAGTCAGGCACATGGCTAGTGCCACAGAGGCTGGGATTCTAGCCATTGTTGACTGAGTCTCAGACCCCCTCCAGATTCTTATATGTATATTTGCTTGCAGTGCTAAAATGTTCTTGCTTGGTCTTAGCTTTACCTGTAGAGAATGAGGCAAAAACACATTATCAGGGGAACAGGAAACTTGATAAAATTGAACAAAAGAACTAAGTGCTTCACTGGCGGAACCACATTGTCATTTTCATTACTCTTGAGATAACAGATTAAGGTCTGGATTTTTAAAGTTACCTAACCTCTTCTACAATCAATGAAAATTCAATACCTTTAAGAATCTGAAACTACGTGACTTACTCAAGGCCATCAAACAAAGAATTGAACGTGCCTTTCCAAAAACACAGATTAATAACCTGTCTACTAAATCATTCCTCATCTTCAGCATATTTGGTAACACTTCATATTAACCCATCTTAACTACCATCTATGGCAACAATGTACTGTAATAGTCTCTGGAGGAGTGTTGGGGTCCCAATGGCATTCAACCCAGCTCCCTTTAATGTTGATGCAGGTATTCCCTTTGACCCTGGAAGGTTCTGAATTTGGCCGTTGGTGAGGTATCAGGATGGATATTTACTAAACATCCCAGCTATGTAAGGCACCCACAAAGCAGACAAATAACTATTTTTTATCATAACCCTTGTAGATTTTAGATACCATACAATTCTCCTTTGTGCCAAGAGAAAAGTCCTGGTAAGATATGCTTACAAGCTGTGCTGGGAATATAGGACAGGATTTTTTGTATGTTATATTTACAGCAGACATCTCATACCAATTAATGTGGTGGGAGAGTATTTTTCCCTCCATCTATATAGTTTTTAATTGAACAGCTTCATTTCAGAATATCCTATAACGTTCAATTAAATACTGAATGATGTAAAGCTCCCTAAGCTACACTCTTTTTTGACTAGTGAGAACACAGTAATGGGGCTCTCATCTTGATCATTGTCCTAGGCACTCCAAAATGCACCTATACATCAGCAGAGATGACTGCACTTTACAGGTCACAGTCACGTCTTTGAAAGAACATTTAGTACATCAATACCACCGTCCACCTAAGGATCTCAACACATTTTCCAGTCATTAATCCGTTCAAAATCACTGTGCTCAAAGCAGTAAGTAGGTATTGCAGAGACAGAAGCTGCCACAGAGAAAACTCGATAGCACATGACTTCTCAAAGCTCACACAGCAAGTCCATGGCAGAGCCAAGAATAGAATATAGGTCTTCTGACTAGAGTTGGATAAAAATGGCTTTCCCAGCATGCAAACATTTTTGCAATTTTGAAAGTTCCTTTGTTACACATTGGGATGAAATCAGGATCTCCCTAAGATTCTTTGCAGAGAGAGACCCTTGCCACCTCAGAACAGCCAGTAGTCCAGTAACTAAGCACTCAGGATGTAGCGAGCAAAGTGCAAGGTCTAAGCCAAAGCAGGGACTTGAACCTGAGTTTTCTCTGGGTTACTGGCTATCTAGAATGAGTGAACAAGTCTCTTACTCTTAACTGTTGATTCTGACTGGAAATTCCATCTTGGACTCAAGAAACCTTTGTTGCAGGAAAATATGTAAATTCCTATGAAAAGTTTGTTTTAACTAATCTAAAAATTCCTCACCAGCTATATTTCTGACTCTGCACCTGGATTCTTACCCCCATGCCCATCCTACTTCCTGTTTTTGCTTATTGAAATTATAGAGTAACTTTTAGACATTCAATATACATCTGTCATGGAGCATAGATGTAACAAATCTAAATGTCTAGCATGTGCCAGTTGTTACCTTGCTGATGATACAAGGGATGGATGATTGACAGACATGAACGTCACCTTCTACATTAACACTGTGCCCATGCACCTGATCCCTTTTCCAGTGACATCAATGGGAGATTTCCATTAACTTCTGGAGGAGTCAGGGTCCTCTTCATCACCTCTAGCAAGTTGCTGTTAACCTATGTGACCCATTTATAACATGGATATCAAGAATCTCAGCTGGTGTAGAGGTGGAAATAAACCATATGAAAATGTGATGGAAGGAGTCCAGGAAAGGGAACTGAGTGGGAGCATCAAGCTGAAGACCAGGGACTATGATGGATACAAAAATAGTGTGTTTCTTGGTCTCAGACTGGGGAGACAGAGAGGGAGCAGGCAGACCAAGTATGGGGTGGTGCAGGAAGAGAAAAACAAAGAAAAGATCAGGGACACAAAATGGGGACAGAGTAATGAGGGCATGAGAGATATACATGAGGAAACAGAGGAGGGATCTATGTTACATGTTGGTGTTGCACTTGGAGATACGAAGAGGAGGATAGGGGAAGACAGAGTGCTTAAAGAGTCTACGTAGATAAAAGGCTCTTGCCTGTCCTTTGCTCCATTTCATTCCATCACACTTACTTATACCCTGCCAGGCAAGCTTAATCAATTCTATCTTTTTATCATCCTTTAATCAGATCCGTGGCAGTTTAAATTGTAAACATCCAACTTTGGGAAGGAGATCATAACGCTGGTTTCTATTGATATGCTGAATATAGATGCTAAAATATTAATCAAATCCTTTAATCATAGCTAGAATGGACCTGAAAAGTGAGGCTGGAGAATTTAAAGTGCCATGAATTTGTTAAAGAAGCAAAGGGAACAGAAATATAATACCCCTTTAAAGAAAATTCTTTTGTATTTTGCCTCCTTATGTGGAGAAGAGAGGCTTGGATATGTTTCGACTAAAAAGAAGCTGTGGACCCCATCCTTTTTTTCAGCAGCTACTGACTGGAATGTTTCTACATGCTAAAATAGTCACAATAATGACATTTTATATGCCTAGTGTCTTTCATCCATAAGGATTCCAAAGGAGTTTACAAATATAACTACTGCATTACTGTTCCCAGTGGCCTACCAGGCACTGTACCCTAGGAGGGAACAGTGGTAACAGCAGTCGCAGCAGGGACTGGGACAGCTGTGGCAGTGGTGGTGCTGCCATTTTTGTGTTCCTTCTAAGTGGGCACCTGAAGCTGGTGCTCCACTATATCCAATATATCTATATAAACTATATCCATGCCATGTATCTCTAGGGTGAAGGGCAGCAACTGGTAAACCACAGAACAGTTTAGGAAAGGAAGAAAGTCATATTGCAAAGAATTATTGGATTAACGCTTGGTCTAATCCTCTTTCCAGACTATACCTGTTTTTATCCAGTGACTGTAATATAACATGGAACTACACCCCCCACCCCAGCTAAGATCTGTAACTAGTAGGTTCAGTTAGGTCCTTGCTTGCTCTCTTTCTGGCCCATGGAATATTGCATTCAGTGATGCATAGTGAACAGTGTCCTCCTCTTGGACTCTGCTATAGCTGGGTGAGTAGGACACCTGCATGGGAGGTTGGAGATCTGGATTTGAACAATCTCAGACTAAAGAAGGAACTGAACCAGGGTTCTTCTATTTCCTAGGCAAGTTTGCTAACCACTAAGCTATTCATCTGAAAGGGAGGCACTCTCACCAACTGTGTTTTAAAAAGAGTGGGCCCTGCTTGGCTCTTTCAAGGAATCCTTGTAGGTATTTACCACAGTGGTAGGTTCTGGTTTCAGTGTCCCATGTGAATGGAGGTGCTTCCCTTGCAGCCCTGGTTCAGGCACCTAAACTGCAGGAAGTGGAGGGAGTTCTGACATATGCCAAGCTTGTTTCTCTTGCTCATGCAGCATATAAGGCTTTGGATTGCCCTTCTGAGGCACCTCATTCTCCCTACTTGCTATAGGCGGCACCTCAGTCCAGGTTCTGGATTCAGTTCTGGCACCCTGGGCACTGCAATGCCTAACATGTAGACAGAGCTGCCCCTAGGGGTGTGCAGGGCCCGTGGCATATCAGCCTGTGTGAGGGAGTGATGTGGCAAGTGGCTGGAGCGCAGAGCGGGGGGCGGGGGGGCTCTAACCAACTTGTGGAGTCAAGTGCTGTCAGCACTGAGACAGCTTTGTGAGAGACCACTAGGAGCAACATGAGTGACTATGTGAGTTAGATGTCATCAGGGTTAGGTGGCAACCAAGCAGCAGTTTTGAGAATATTGATGGCTCTAAAATAGTGGATTTAGGTACCAAAACAGCAGAGGTACAGTAGCAATTTCAGCACCCTGGGCAGATATGCCAGAGAGCAGGGAGTACAGGGCTGCTGCTATCTCTGGACGCCTCCCACAACCAGGCTGGTGGCCCCTCACTTCTCCCTAGTTAAACTAATACGGAAGAGGCATAGATGTACCTAAATACCTTTGAGACAGAATCTCTCTTTCAAGGAACAACACAAGATCTTTAATGACCTCATGTTCTGTCTCCTTGGTTTTATATCACATCCATAAGATGGCAGCATTTAATCAAACAATATTATATACCTGAAATTTTCACTTTTTGATATTACCTTTTTAAAAGTGCTTTAGTGACAGGAGTTTTGTGGTAAGCTGACTTACTATAAAAGATATTCCATGTCACCCTCTGGTGGCTATTCCACTTATTAGAATAATAGCTTATTAGTGCTGCCAGCTAATAGGGTCACTCTTTTTAGTTCAAGTGCTAGAAGTCTTTGCTTTCAAGCAAATGGTCAAAGATTCCAGGATGATTGATAGTGGAGGATCATTACAAATATATCTTTACAGTCTGAAAGGCTTTTACTAGCTCTCAGTCAGAGAGCTGAGCTGCACAGACTAAACACAGCTATATTATATCCTCTACCCATTAATGTACCTGAGTCATGCTATAACATGCTGTCCCTTTCTGCTCTCCCAGCCTTAAGTCCTGCAAAACATACGCAGATATGCAACTCCAATGAGTTCAGTCAGATTCTTTGTACAGGCCAGAGTTCCAGAAACAGGCAGTTCTAACGACCCACAAGATACTTGCAAAGCAATTACCAAAAAATTACCTCTATTTCCTCTTAGCCTAAAAAGTCTGAAAATTATTTACATTTCAAGGCTCTTCAGTTTGCTTGCAGTGTTGGACTGTTGGTCTGAAGTAAATATTCCCTGTGTTCGAAGAGGGCACCATCATCATCACCACTGCATCTTTAGAAGACCAGTGGGCAGGACCTGGTCCAGAGAATGCTTTTTCTCTATGAAGCTCAAAATACTTAACAAAGGGAGGGAAGTACTGTCCTCATTATACATATGGGGAAACTGAGGCCCAGAGAGGGGAAGAAACTTGCCCAGTGATACACACTAAGTCTGTGGCAGAGGCAGAAATAGAATTCACTGAATTATGCTGCTTCCTCATGTTAAAAATAATCTTTCTTGATCCTGCTAATAACTTCATCAACCATCATATTAATGTATTATTTAAATTTTCCTGTTAGAAAGCATAATAGAAAATAATTTAACACAGTGCTATAGACATTCAAGACCATTAGGTAGACATTTCTCTAAAACATCAAGAATTTAAGGAGGAATGAGCCACTTCCCACAGAATCTTATTGAATCCAATAATTATATATATTCATGTACAGAAATCTATAACTTGGCTTAAAAATGTATCCAATAGTTAGTGTTCCCTACACAATCCTAAGAGTCTTTCTCATAACGGGTCCTTTTATTGTTCCTTCTATTATTTCATTATTTTATAAAGGTTCCTTTCTTTTTATTTTTCATATAGCTTCCATTATTCTCATAATGGTTCTTTTAATCATGTTTTTTTTCCATTTACTTTTTTCATTTCACTCAGATCAGACAATGAAAATACACCAGTCACTACCAGCCCATTGTTAGAGTCTCATGCTCTGGTTAAATATCGCAATGTTTGGGTTGTCAACATCACAGGGAACGTTTATGTGGTAAACAAAGCTTTTGAAATTTATAAAATTAAATGATGCCAACACTGCTACTAGTATACAGTTTTGTAAAAAAAAACCCATGCATGCACCCCCCCCCCCCATGTTTGGCCAGACCCTAGGGCTCATGGAATAATGTTGATTTTAATCAGCCAAAATTGTAATTAAATTATTTGTCACGTTTTTTTATACATACTGTGAAACATACCCATTCAGGGTTAAAGGAGACCCTCTATTTCATCTGATACACTTAAATACTAGAGTGGGACCCTCATATTGGGAAAAAAAATCATGCAAATAACTATACCAATGACCAACTCCCTACATCTCTCTGATCAGTCTACCTGAGAGTCTACTAAGAACATAAATGAATCTACAAAAAATCATGGTTCAACCATGCTCCTGAGATGGGCTTCACTGAAACAGTTTTCAGATAGGAAGCTTAACACATATGTGGCTTTTTCCAGTACCCCATTCAGAATACTAACTTCTAAAAGGTGTCAGATAGCCAAAGCCAGGACTTTAAGACTTTCTTTGGGATAAGAACAGGAGAATCCACTAGATTCTTAGTTAAGACTTTCACCTTGACACAGCCACTACCTTATCCCTCTGCCACGTGTCAACCCGCCACAATCAGGGAGACAGCACTATGTACCTGTTTCATTCAACAGCACTGCAAGTGTATGGGGATGTCCTTGCTAGAGGGCCCTGACACATTATGAGACAAACCTTTTCTGAAGGTAACTTTTTACTGTGAAAAAATAATGTTTAAAAAAGATTATTTCATGTCCCCAGATGTCCCTTTGCTCTGAGTGCAACCTGGTTCGTAAACGAATGGGGGAAATAAAGGGTTTGCTATAACCTGTACCAAGTTCCCTTTTTTTGTCCCTATGCAGCTGAAGAACACCTTGATTGGTCTTTTTTTTCAGTTTGTCACACAACATATAGATGCAGAGGGAATGACAGACAAGCATGCAAAAGTTATTTCTTTTCTGAAAAGTTATTTCTGAAAAGCTATGAAATCAGTTGTTGATTTAATGTTTTGCAAATCACTCCATGAAACAATAAAGCCTTCCTCAGAAATAAATTACCTTCCTTTGTCCTTATGAACTTGGAAGCTCCTTGGATTAAGTTCATTCACGCTAATGGTTCCTTTTTCCTGAGTAGACTGCTGGGCTTCTTCTGGAGACCCCAGTGAGACCCACAGATTTTAGATTCTGGAGTTTGCTTTAATGTGCGTGGTGATCTTGAGGACGTTGCTGCCTGCACTCTTACTGAAATGGTTTTGAATGGAGTGGTTAGTTATATAGAGAATCCCTAGGCTTCCTCCTCTAACCAATGGTTGAAGGCCAGGGCAGAGACAGAGGAGGAGGGGGAAGTGAGATAAACACAAGGCAGCTCATAAGGGAGATGAAAATAATAAATAAATAGAGCTTTAGGCAGGAAAAAGCAGAGATGGCCAGGGAAGGGACCCATGGGGGAGGGGGACTGGGATAGAAGGCTCATGATTTCAAGAAGGGTGGCTAGTCTGCTGCTGCACTGTCACATTTTTAATGGGTCCTGACTTGCTCTGTTGTTTAGTCTGCTTTCAAAATTAAAGCTACAGCCCTGTGCCAAGCATCTTTAGAAGAAGGATGCTAGAGAAAAAAAATCCCTATTTGCAAAGGGCTATGTGAAGCCACTTGCTCCCAGAAGAGATTTCTGTGATTGGCTTCTTCCCACTTAACCAGGAACACATCATCAGAATGTGCCCCTTGTGCAACTGGACTGACCCTGATATGAAGTTGATATGTAGTTGAACTCTAAATTGGTGTCAGTGTCCAAGTCAGAGTGGTTTAAGACAGGATCCTCATGATCCAGGTACTACAGCCAGGAATCCTAATGGAGAAGGGCGTCAGACAAGCAGGTAGCAGCTCTGCAGGCTGGTTCACTTGTGTGGCAGGGCACTTGCAGTGCCTGCCACTTTAAGGGTTGAGTCAAGCAGCTGGCAGGTGCTCGATTGCAGCAGCCATTTTAAAACACTGGCTGCCTATATAAACACAGCACCTGGCTGAGCTGCATGAAATATTTAGCAGGTAGGAGCTGGAGGCTTTTGGGCCTGGGTATGACTTGAAACTGCATCCTGCTGGGGAAGGGTGGCTTGGTGGGGCTTCTGGTGGTGCAGGAGTCCCGAGGAAATGCCAGGCCAGTTACCTCCCTGGTGAAAGATGAGGAGGGGCACCTTAACCCCAGCCCTATCTTTGGGTGGGCTTTAGAGGCAAGAGTGAGGCCAGGTATGGCTGTAGCCACCTGAGCCCATGAGGTGGGGTGTAAGAAGCCAGGGCATGAGTGTAGTGTGGCCAGACATGGCAAATGGAGTGTCACCTGAGCCTATGGGGGTGGTGGACCCTGAGGCCCTGAGTGAGGGCAGTGTAGTGAGGCCCTAAGGAAGAATGTGGAGTTGTGGCCTCACACACAGTAGGATTGAATGGGAGTAGGCCTGAAGGACTGTGCTTGAAGGGGGTTGAATAGGGCTGAACTAGCTGTAAGCTTTAACAGGGCCAGCCCTGTTAGCAGCTGATTTGGAAGATGATGAGCAGACCCCAGGGTGGGGTGTGGTGCATAGGTCCTAGAGAGAGCCTGGTAGGAACCTCATGTGAGGGGAGTAGGCCAAAGTATGTCTTCAGATGCCTGAGGCTGTAGTTTCGGCCACAGGCTGAGTAGGGGGCTCAGCAAGAGCCAGAGGGGTAAGTCCTGACCGTGGTAAGTCCTCCACTACTAGGAGGCTGAGTGTGGCTCAAAATAAGACCTGTAGCATGTGCAATGACCTACTCCTCCAGGGGGAGAGTGAGAGTCCCTGTGAGACCCTGGAGCACCAGTCGTGGTATGGGTTAAGAATATCATGTAGAACACTATGTGGATGCCATCTGTGAAGCATGGACTGGTGTAGGGAAGGTTGGAGCTGTAGATGGTGCCCCCTGGCATTGGGGCATGTAATGGGCAGTCTCCCACACTATACCAACAGGTTATGGAAACAACAAAGTCATGGCAGGACAGAATGGGCAGATTACCCATAGAGCAGGTGGGTAGGCTGCCATGAGACCTGAGCATGGCCCCAGTTACAACTTGAAAGGAAGATGAAGCATACAAGAGCAAGAGGAATCCACCTAGAGAAGCTAAGAGCAGGATGTGTAGTGGGAAGAAGGAAAACTCGGTTGTAACAAATATACAAGAGATGCTTTATTGAGGCTGCAGGAGGCAAACCAACCCAGTGGTTCATTCTGCATCTCTCCACGCACACTGTGTTTTCCCATATAAGGGGAAGTACTGGAAGTATATGGCTGCTCTAAGTATATCAACATATCAACCCACTCACTGCCAATATGTAACTGCAGCCACGGATAGCGTCTCTTCAGTAGAGAAGCCTAGCATCAAATTATCCTCCTAAAAGCCACATGCTCTAGTAGTAGCTAGCGCTCCTAAAGTATATCATAGAATCCTGGCAAACAGATAGATGGACCTTTTGAGAGATCATTTACTCCAGTATTTCCCAATCTTTTCCAGCCCATGCACATTTACATTAACAGAAGTTTTCAATGGCACACCTGTTAAGGCATTTCCCTATACTTACAAACTTACTGTAGCTCATCACTGTGGCAAAATTCCATGGCACAGCTGTTCAGAAGCTCATGAACTGAACATCCCCCACAGCCAACACATGCACAATAGATTAATTTCCTTCTGCTTGGTTGGTTCTCTCTCCCCCACAAACAACACATGTGCAAGTCTATGCCTGTCATCAATGTGGCTTATTTGTTAGAGCTAGGCTGCTGGAGAAGTTTCTTCTCATTCCAAAATTCTCATGGCACACCAGGGAGCTTTTTGTGGCACACTGGTTGAAAATCCCTGCATCCTTCTGCCTCAAGGGAGACTCAATTATGTCTAAAACAATTCCCAACAGATATTTGCCTTTCGTTTTATTAGAAAACTCCATTGCTAGGGACTCTACAACCTCAGAAGTAACCTGGTGCTGGTAGTTAACTATTCTTAAAGTTGCAAAGTTTTTCTTGATATCTAACCTAGATCTCCAAATTGTAATTATACATAAGCCCATTACTTCTTTTAAAGTTAGTGGACATAGAAAACTATTTATACCTTATGTCTCCCCTCAGTCTTCACCAGACTAAACAAACCCAGGTCTTTCACTGTTTTCTCATAGGTCATATTTTCTAGGCCTCTGTTCATTTTTGTTGTTCTCCTCTGGACTCTCTCCAATTGATCTGTTTTCCTTGAATCGTAGTGCTGCAAACTGGTCAGAATATCCCAGCTTATTCCTCAGTGCTGAGAATAGTGGAAGAGCTATATCACACATCTTGCATACAATATTTCTGTTTATACATCCCCATATAGCATGAACATTTTTTGAGACGACATTGTCACCTCGTTGCAGTTTGTGATCTTTCTCTGCAGAACTGCTGACTAGCCATCCATTCCCCATTGTATATTTGTACAGTTGATTATTTCTACTTAAGTGTAATATTTTATATTTGTCCTTATTGAATTTCATTCTGCTTCTTTCAAACTGTCTGTCCAACTTGTCAAGAAAATTTTCAATACTATTTTTTCCCTCCAAAATGCTTGCAATGCCTCCAAACTTCATTATATGCAAATATAATAAGACTTTTTCCCATTCCATCATCCTAGTTATTAATGAAAATACTGAACAGCACTGAATGCAGGACAGGCTCCTAAAGACCCCGACTTGATGCATCCTTCCAGCTTGAGAGTGAGTTACTGATAACTATTCTGTGAGTGTAGCGTTCTAGCTAATAATGTACCCACATTCCTTTAATTTCCTTTAGATGATATTTATCTGGTTTATTTATGAGGAAATTGTGTGGGACAGTGTCAAAAGAAATTCTAGACATATCACATCTGTTGTTTCTGTTGTATCCTTAGCCCTTGTTACTTTACCACAGAAAGAAATTAGGTTCGTTCAACATGACTTGTGTTGTTCCTATTTATTACTTAATTATAAGTGCTTTCAAATAAACTTTTTGCAACCTGGAGTTAGGTTATTTGGTCCTTAATTCCTTGGGTTCTCTTCCCCCTTTTTAAAAACAGGCACTATATGTTGATCCTTTTCTCATAAGTCTTTAACTTGGGCAATTATTTTGTGCAGAGAGCCGCTTACTGAGTTTGGGCAAGCTGTTGAGGGCTGGATGGGTAGCCCTGCCCCTTAACACATGCCCTACCCACTGTCACCATTTTGTGACTGGAAGTCCTGCCCCCTAACCTCTGACCATTGCCACCAGAAGTCCCTCCCCTTGCCCCTGGAAGTAATCCTTTCAGCAAGGGTTTGCTGTCTTGGAACCAAAAAAATACCAAATTATATTCTAAAAGAAAACATCTACAACATTCATTAATTTGATTTTAAAAACTATTTTTGTCCTGATTTACATGTGTGTTTGTGTGTGTGTGTAGTGTATATAGAGGTGATTGCACAAGAGCTTAAAATGAAGTCTTACTCTTGTATGTTGAGTGGGGGTGGGTATAGGTTTGTGGGGGACTGTAGGTGTGTGGGTATGTGGGGTGTTGCGGAGGGCATGGGATATCTGTGGGGGCGGATAGGTATGAGCATGTGGCTATGGGGTTTTGTGTGGTGTGGGTGGCTATGGGGTTTTTGAGGGGCTGTACAGGGGAGGGTGACTGGGGTGTGTAAGTGGGTGTAGATGTGGGGTTCACATGTATAATAGTGTGAGGGGGTATGGGTGCATGTGTATGGTAAGGTGTGCATGTGGGACTCACCCTGCAAACATGCATACATCCCCCTCTGGCCCTGCCACACTACAAACACCCACACACTCCCTCCCACTTCTGGCCCTGTGGTAACGGCACGGTCCACGCTCCCTGGTTTGGTGATGCAGCGTGGGGGCAGGGAAATGGCTGGGGGTGGAGCAGTGCTAGGCTGCTCGGTCCTGCCAGCTCCCCCTGGGTCCTACTGCCCCTTGCTCCTGTCATCTTTGACAGGCAGCCAGGAGCAAATAAATATGAACTTACTAATTTTTTTAGGGGCCCTGTGGGCTGGATAGAATGGCCGTATTTTGCCTGCCCCTGCTCTAAGTAGTTCTTTCCCTGCTCTAGCCTAAGTTCTTGCCTCTTATTACTAACTACCATTTGATTAAAGTTAATAATTGTAGTGAAGCATGAAGCAAAATAGCCTTGAAACATTTCAGTTTTCCTGTCTTGGGGAATGCTGAAAAGGGCTATTTACATATTGGATCACTGGTGCCTCCAGCCGAGCACTTTGGCAAAATAGATAACTATGAACAACTACTTCTTTAAAGTTACAGCATGCAAAATATAAGAAAGAAGGAAACAACCCCAAAGTCCCTCTAAAGTTATCTTCTCTAACACAGCAGAGATCAACACTAACAGGACTCAGGGATCGTCTTCTAAACTCCAATTAGCATCTATCCATGGAAAATCACATCTATATGATTTGGGTGCAGATTGCTGGGCTTCTTAATAGATTTCATAGACATCAGGGCTGGAAGGGACCTCGGGAGATCATCGAGTCCAGCCCCCTGCCCAAAGGGCAGAAAGTCAGCAGGGGTCATAGGATCCCAGCAAGATAAGCATCCAATTTACTCTTGAAGGTGTTCAATGTAGGTGCTTGAACCACCTCCG
>NW_017728924.1:10646340-10651930 GCF_001723895.1 Crocodylus porosus | reverse complement strand
TAGAAGGAAATGAGATTGGTCAAACAAGACCTACCTGCAACAAACCCGTGCTGGCTGTCCCTTAGGATGTTAGCCTGGGCCAGTCCATCAAGGATGGCCTCCTTAATAGACTTAATGACATTCATTCTCATTGTGCCAAGAGGTGAGGCTGACTCCAAACCAGATGCTTCCATGAGCAGATGAGTTTAGCTGAACACTGCAGGACATAGCTCTCTCCCGGTCTCTTTGGCTCACCTTGGCCCACTTTGCTGGTAGCCCCGCTCTCTCTGTTGCAATCTCATACAATTTTCTCACCTATTTAGCAATTTAGGCTCAAAACATATTCCCTTCCCTGCTCCATGGGATTGTTGATGATGAAAGAAACCCAAATGATATAGCATTGACTCATCAAAAAGAAAAAACAATCACACACTAATCTGCCTTGAGTCAGTAGAATGTTAATTGCATTCAAGGACAGGGGTTCAAGACTCTTACAAAGGAACCTTTTTCCATGTGAAACACAACTATTTCTGTGTTTCACTACAAACTCCATATTCAGACTAAGAATCAGCTGAAATAATTCACCAAAAATACATATGCCTTCTGGGATGACTGCAGGAGGATGGACAGTCAGGAGGCTGTGGTGGTTGGCTCCCAGCATGTTGGACCTCTGTGCCATATGGGTCCTTGGGTCTGAAGAGTCTCCTGTGTTATTTCTTTCTTAGCTTCTCTGTGGCATTGCCTGGGCAAAGACAGCTTATGTTACCCCTTCATGAAAGTTGGATTTTGTGGGCCAGCTGCTCTGAGCTTACAAGACCAGTGGTGATCCCCTAGAACACCCCAATGCCTTAAGCAAACCCTTTCCCACAGTCCTGTGGCCACTGAAAGAAAACACCACGAGTACTGAAGTGATGATCATCTGACATCAACTCTGTTGGGCCAGCCATGTTATCCAGATATCTGACTCCAAAAGCAAGTTTTATTCTCCTAGTTCATTCAAGGCATATGCTCAAGAGGAGGGCAGACAAAGCACTTCAGGGATGTCCTCAAAGCTAACTTAAAAAATGCAATGTCAGTCTCAGCTCATGTGAAGGTATTGCCCAGAACCACCTCAAATAGAAGAAAAGTCAGCTGCAGAGATCTCAGTAGTTTGAAATGTCATGAAAACAACAGGAGATGGAAAAGCAGGAGCAGCAGAAAAAATGTGTCCTGGACCAAATCAAGAATCCAGTATCACCCACCCCACCTGGAAACACATGTCTGAGCTGCAGTAGAGTCTGTTGATCCCAGATGGACCTCATCAGCTATCTTTGGGTCCAGCGTCAGCTTCGGCACCGGTCAGTTGCCTGGATTTCAAGGCAACTGGAGCCCCAGACCCTGTTGTCTGGCATCTCTCTCTCCCTGAGAGAGATGCTCCTATAAACTCTGAAATGCAGGCAGCTGGGGATTGATCATCTCCAGCCCAGTGCAAGGACGCTGCTTCCCCTACTCCAGGTGCAGGCGCAGTGCCTGCAGCGATGCTCCTACCAGCCTCTGGAGTTACCACCTGTCTGGTGTGCTCCCTGCCAGCTTTCTACCTCTCTCTACCCTGCCTGCCGGCATCCAGTGGGGTTTTTAAACTTCCAGCGGCAGCGTCCCCAGCCACTGCAATTAGCCTGGTGCTCCCACACCTCAGGAGCATCTGTTTAAAGAGCTTGCACAGCTGCGGCTCCAGTTCTGGCTCCGGCTGTGCTCCAAAAGCTAAGCTTCCTGGGGTGTGGGGGGCCTGTTTAAAGAGCTGTTCCATTTCATCAAAACTGTTTCACTGTTTTAACGTTTCACCCATAAGCTATAATGGGGAAGCATAAAATTGCCTGTAACTTGGACATTTCGTACCTGATTTGGATGAAACTTGCAGGGATGGTAGCCCCTCCTGAGGGCACGAAGTCTGCCAAGTTTGAAAGAGATAGGTGCAGAGATTTCTATAAAAATGCATCTCAAGGTGTTGACAAGCAGGAGCTGGGGAGCAGGAGCAGCCACCTGTGATCCAGCATGCAGATCGGGGGCCTGCACTCCCAGGAGGAGTCCAGGAGAGCCCCCGCAGCCCTCCTAGGGGTGTGGGCAGACCCCTGATCTGCCTTGCAGATGACAGGAGGCTGCTTCTGCTGCCTGGGACTGGCGGTGGGCACAACCCGCACCCAGTGCTGGGAAGATTGGTGCTGCCACTGGCCCTAGGCAGCAGAACCAGCCTCCTGTCATCCAACAGGCAGATTGGGAGGGCTGCAGGGGCTCTGCCAGACTCCTCCCAGGGGTGCAGGCCCCAGTCTGCCAGCTGGATAACAGGAGGCAGCTCCTGCTGTTTGGGGCCAGTGGCAGCACAGATCTTCCCGGTGCTGGGCGCAGGGTGTGCCCAGTGCCAGTCCCAAGTGGCAGGAACAGCATCCTGTGATCTGGCAGGCAGATTGAGAGCCCAAACCCCCAGGAGAAGTCAGGCAAAAACCTGCAGCCCACCTGGAGGTGCGAGCAGGAGGCTGCCACTGCCACCTGGAACCTGCACTGGGCGCAGCCTGCACTGGGCACAGCTCCATAGAGCTGAACCCAATGGAGGGAGAGAGAGTGCAGCCCTGGCACTGCACTCCAATTCCCCTCACTGGTCTCAGTTTCACGGGGCTGTGAGCCACTGGGAGCTGAGCCTGGTGGAAGGAAGTGGAGCCAATCAGAGCACAGGGGCAGCTCTGCCCACCTCCTGCCACTGGGCTGCACTCCGATCTGCTCTGCCAGCCCTGTGAAGCTCAGCCCGGTGGCAGGAGGTGGGTACAGCTAGTGCTGTGCTTCGCCTCCTGCCATCTGCTCGAGTTTCATGGGGCTGTGAGCCACTGGGAGCTGAGCCTGGTGGAAGGAAGTGGAGCCAATCAGAGCACAGGGGCAGCTCTGCCCACCTCCTGCCACTGGGCTGCACTCCGATCTGCTCTGCCAGCCCTGTGAAGCTCAGCCCGGTGGCAGGAGGTGGGTACAGCTAGTGCTGTGCTTCGCCTCCTGCCATCTGCTCGAGTTTCATGGGGCTGTGAGCCACTGGGAGCTGAGCCCAGTGGAGGTAGGTGGAGCACAGCCCTTTGAAATGAAATGAAACACTATTCCATCAAAATGTTGAAAATGAAGACAAAGCAGAATGGTGCGGTTTCACACAGCCCTACCTGGCGGAGTCTGGCTTGTTGCCAGTGTGGTTCCAGGCAGTCCGGCTCTACTTTTCAGCAGTGTGTGCTGCCCCAGGTTTTTTTTTTCTGTGGGTTTTTTTACCCCTGAATATCCAGGGTCAAAAATACCCACAGGGAAAAAAAACAGAGCAGCATATGCATGGGCAGTGTGCCTTTGCAGTGTGGAGAACAGCTGACTGTGTGGTATGTGGTGTTGTAGATTTGTTTGCAGTGGCACATACCACATGGCTGCCCTTGTCTGGACACACCCACAGATACCAATCCCTTCCTATCTCCTGCATACAAGGTATAGGAGGTAATACACAGTACAGGACAGTCGTAAAACAGAAGGGAATTCATAGCT
The DNA here is from genome assembly GCF_001723895.1 of Crocodylus porosus. NCBI lineage: Eukaryota > Metazoa > Chordata > Crocodylia > Crocodylidae > Crocodylus > Crocodylus porosus. The sequence goes on along the minus strand of NW_017728924.1, from coordinate 10,648,414 downwards.
CACATGAAAAATCTTAAGTTGTCCACAGACAGATCCCCCAGGTCATCAGAGTTCTTCTTTGACTTTTCCTGGCATTACTCTTGATAGTTCTCTGACTTCCATGGCCATTAGTTAAAACCAACTGCCAAACTACTGTATTTTCCTGCATACAACACAGATACTTTAAAAAAAAAAAAAAAGCTGCTAGAAATCAACATGTGCACTATATGCGAGAAAATACTGTAGAAGCTGTTTCCGCCCCTTTGCTGACTGAAAGCAAGAGTAAAGTTTGCACATAATTCACAGGGAGCAGAAGAATGAGAAGGCTCAGCTCCATAGCTGCTACTACTCACGTGTTACAAGGAAAGATCTTTTTTTCTTTTCATTCTACCCTTCAAAAACAGAGTGCATATCTTATTCCAGGGTACTATGAATGTGGCAAAATATGGTAATCTACATGGCAGCAATGCCTGATTTACCTGAGGATTTAATGCTGAAACTTGCATACTTCTGTCCTTGCTCTCCTTTATACATCAGTAGAATATTATGCTCCAGGCTGAGCTTTCTTGCCCCACATGAGACTGGTTGACTTGGAATTCCATGAGACCATATCCATCACATAAAGGGCCCTATAGCTCCACACCTCTACACCAGTTACTAGTGTTAAGTAACACTGCTCCATTGCATATCCACTATAAAGATGCTTCCACTGAAATGGTAGTAAAAACCAAAGCTCCCTTAAACTCCAGTTGTATCTAGATTTTTTTAACCTCTTCCAGTTTGGCTCAGATCCCAATACGTGCTATGATCAGCAAATTATCTTGTTAAAATTAAAATGAAAAATGAAAACATAATGTTAAAATGGATGCAAATCTTTAAATTAGATTAAATGAGAAGATAGAAGAGACAAATCAAGTCTCTTTAAGGAACTGAAAAAATTAAATTTCCTGATTGAAGAAAATGAGCAAGACCAAAGCAATAAGGAACAGATCTTGAAACTAATAAAATACTTCTAGTTCCAAGACTGACACACAGAGATCAAACTATGGGTAGATGGAGCCAACAGTTACAAGCAGTCAAAACTTGATATTTTTAGTATTTTTAATGTAACACAACACAAGATGCTACATGAATGCCTGCTTCTCAGTTGACTCCAATAACATTAAAAACTGTGGTTTTGCTTTCTCATTCCTTTCCCATTAAAAATGCTCTGATTTGCTCCTACAATATCTGTGCTCCTTATGAATGAACATCAAAAGGTCGTGAGTCATGAATTATGTAAGTAATTAAATGTGAGTATATTTATCCTATCAGGGCCTTATTGCTGAATTGTCCAAAGCTCTCTTATCTGGGCTGGAAACCTCACTTGCTGAAGGAGTTTTTTAAGAGATTGCTGATGCACCTCTTCAAGGCAGAATAAACCACCAAAGTGTCCTTCAGTGAGAGAGTTTGCTGCTTCTAGATTTGATTGTGGAACCAGTCAGTAGGAAGATGTGGAAATGAAAGGTAACTCAGTATAACCTCCAAGGTTTTGTCTGTTTGGATGCGAGTTTGAGAGGGTTTTAGTGTATCTACCCTACAATAATGGCCGATATCTGTGAATATATAATGATAGTAATACTATTATGTGCATATAAAGCACAGCTCCTGTGTTGTCCTTGCCTAACTCAGCAAAAGGGTCATTCCATGCTGTTGCCATGTTAAGAATATGGAGCAGCAGGGTTGGAACATGGATGTTCCGATGAACATGACCTGCTAGGTCACCTTTTGAAGACTATTACTTGCTACCACAAGTTAAATCAGCTCATGAGATTGTTTCAGTTTGTGCCAAGAGCAGTTCAGTCCCCAAGAATCTCCAGGAGCAGGTGACAAAAAAACAGTGAAGCATCTCCTGCAGAGTTGTTATGCCTAGTTTGATAGTTTCATAGTTGGTAGGGTCAGAAGGGACCTGAGCAGATCATCAAGTCCGACCCTCTGCCGTGGCAGGAAAGAGTACTGGGGTCAAATGACCCCAGCAAGGTGTTCGCCTAGCCTCCTCTTAAAGACCCCCAGGGTAGGAGCCTGCACCACTTCTCTTGGAAGTTGGTTCCAGATT
>NW_017728924.1:10636372-10646329 GCF_001723895.1 Crocodylus porosus | reverse complement strand
GAGCTGACTTAAGAATTCCTGGTCTAGCTCCTCCCCTTGGTTGGGAGGTCTGTAGTAGACACCCACCGTTAAGTCTCTTTCCCCTCGACTGCCTTGTATTCTAACCCAGAGCACTTCAGTGTGCCCCTCCTCTGACTCTGTGCTACCTGGTAAGGAGTAATACACATCCTCAACGTAGAGCGCCACACCTCTTCCTTTCCTCCCTGTCCTGTCCCTCCTGTACAGCCTATAGCCCTTGATATTCACTGCCCAGTCATGCATTGGGTCCACTACGTTTTAGTGAGCTCCACTATGTCTGGGTTGGTGTCAGCTAGCAGGAGGGTAAGTTCCTCCTGCTTGTTTCTCATACTATGAGCGTTTGTGTAGAGGCATTTGAGGCCTCCTGTGTATGTGTGCACTGGCCCCCTAATCACAGCATTGCCCTGGCCCCTGTTGCTTACCTGTGTATATGTTCCGCTCGTCAGTCTAGGCTGGGCTGTACTTGTGAGTGCTGCTAGGTTTAGCGGTCCAAGGCTTCCTCTTCCCTTGTCTTCCCCTTCCCCCGGCGAGCCTAGTTTAAAGCCTGCCGGAGGAGATCCACCAACCTAGAAGAGAACACACGCTTACCTTTAGGGGAAAGGTGGAGCCCATCCTACCCAAGCATGTCTTTCGTCGTGATGTGTGGGTCGTTGTCAAGGAAGCCAAAGCCTGTCTCAAGACACCATTCCCAAAGCCCCCAGTTGGTCTCCGCAATGCAAGTTTCATGCCGTCTACCATGTCCGCTCACTGGTAGAACAGAAGAGAAAACCACCTGTGCACCTATCTCCTTCAGCACCCCCCTCAGAGCGTGGTAGTCCGCCATCAAGTGATCAGGGCTTCTCCTGGCCACATCATTAATACCCACATGGTATACCTGGCAATTTAGACTAAGCCCCCTCTCTTTTGATCGGTCCATTTTCAAAATGAGAATAAAAAGGCACCATGCTCAGCACATGGGTGACTGTGATGTGGGACGAAAAAGAGGGCTGTGAAGAGCTGGTAGAGCTGGCCAGTGAGGTGGAGCTGTTGCTCTGGAAGAGCCCAAAGCCTTCTCATCAGTACTGTACATTACAAAAATTACATTTTGGAAGAAGAAAAACAGAATTTTTTAAAAGAAGTATCCACTCCAATTTCCTAAGTTTTCCAGACTTTTTGGCAACCCATGAAATGCTGCTGAGCCAAGGAGCATGAAAGTCCATATACCTTGCTTCCCAGAATGTTTGCCAAGAAGATAGCAGATAGCCCAGCTGCTGGCCTCACTTCCATCCAAAGTTTCAGTAGAAATGATGCAACATTTCAATCCTGTTGAATCAGCATTTTTCAACAGAAAACCATTTAATTGGAAAAGCTTTGACCAACCCTAACCCTTTACACTACCCTGGATTAGCATCCCCTTCAGCTGGTTGATGCATCAAAACAGATTTATCTCTGAAAGTGAAAAGAAGTAAGTAATGGCAAATGCCAAATTTCACACATAGCACTGTTCAATTTTAATTAAAAAAATGTAATGCCTGAAAAAAAAATACACCCCAAACTATTTTTCATTTGAAAATCAGAATATTTCAGCTTAAAACTATGGGTTTTTTCAATTCAGAAATGTCATTGTGGTACCTCATAGGAGTTGTAGCTGACTCAAATTCCCATTCTCTATGAATGAGCTGGACTTCATTTTCCCCACATTACATGGTTATGCAATTCCCATGATATACCTCTCCCTCAGCCCTTCACAAACAAAGATTATGGTGTGGCCCAGGTGACTGGGGATCCTGGGGGCATGAGGCAGCTGAAGGAGAACTTCCACAAGCCCCCACAGTATCATTTTCAAATTGAAATGATTTGTTTGCATTTTTCACTGAAAATTTTAAATGGTCTTCAAGGGAAAGACATGTTCAGTTAGCCCCAATTAAATCCAAGTTTGCTTTATTTCCAGTCCAGAGGCCTAACTACCAGGGTCTATGCTCTGCATGGCAGCAGAAGCAAGGCAGGGACTGGGCTGGTAATAACATCAGTTGTAGTTCTTGTGCTCCTATAAGTGGGAGGTAGGGCCGGCATCCTTGGTATGCTGTGGCCTTTCAAGTGCTGACTGGCTTATTAGCAAAGGGTGCAGGTGCTGCCCAAACTAGCACTGGTGTGTGCCGCAGTTGGAAACTGGAGGCTCTGTTCATGCCAAGTTGGCCTAAGCCGCCTAGAAATACTTTGGGAAGGAAGGAGCTCCTGATTTTTATCTTTGTATGTCAGCTTAACACAAAGAAGGAAGAAAGAAAATCCAGCTGAAACCAGTCCTTCTATGAAAAGGGCAGTGAGAGGGAATTTGTGGCTTGGAAGGAAAATAACAGAGCCATAGAGGAATGAAGACTTCAGAGTAATTAGCTGAAACCAATGTAATTTACTCTCCACTTTGACTGAAATGTTTGTTAACAGTGAAGCATGAAGTCAGAAAGTAAACACTTCCGAGTGGGAAAGATATGCATGACTGTTAGATCAATCTCCAAAGGCTGCATGAGAACTAAGAGGATGTGTTTAGGAGTTCAGATAGCGGAGAAGTGGGCATTGGCCTTCAGATAGTTAGACTAGAACTCAGGTTTCCTACACCCAGTATTAAAAAACCAGTTGCATCAAACTGTTCAACTAGGGCTTTGGCTAGTTCAGAGAGCCAGGTGGGCTGAGGAGCCAGGGAAAGGCAGCTGGGGAGCTGGAAGGGTTGGCAAGAAGACTGACTGACTAGCTTGCTTGTTCCCTGCCTGAAATTTTTTGGTGGAATTGACACAGTCCCGTGAAATCTGTCAATTCTGTTGAATCAGCATTTTGCAACAGAACATTATTACAAGAGAACATTGTCGACCAGCTATACCAGCAAACGCTTTGATAGGAGAACACCAGGGAAGGTCTAGAGGTTTTTTACAGTAGCAGTGGCGACCACTGCCTGAGTCCAGAGATGCCTAGCTGCTGGACATCTTCTTTCAGTCAGACATTATTTATGTCCCAGATCCTTGCTATCCTTAATGACCCCACAGTGCTATTTGTAAGGGTAGGAATGCCCTGATACCATGGCCAAATTCAAAGAGTTAATTAGCTTCTCCTTCCCTACATTCCTGCTCCAATTTAAACAGGATACAGTGTTCTGTGTTTCTCCTGGTACTCAATGGTTTTCACATTTGTGAACCACTAAACAACTGCCACGGTTCACAGTAGAAGAGGCAAAAATACAGGGCCAGATTTTTTTCTTTTTTAGGCGCTCATACTTAATTGTGTTTTCAGGCTGCTCTAACTTCGCTTGAAGTACTAATCAAGCACACAACAGCCAGCAGTTTGGAAAAGCAGAAAGGTGGTTCCAAGTATCCCCTTAAACCCGAACTACAGCATGTGCTCCTTAACTGCATAAAAAGTATGTGGCCACAGACTATAAGGCGCTCTAGACAGAAAGGTGCTGGAAACATGTATATAGTCATAGAAAGAAGACAAAACTTACTATTTATTTTCTGTTGTTGAAAAAGTTTGGAAAAGCAAGACTGTAACTCTCATTTAATTGGCTTGATAACAGCAGGCTAAAACAACATGATTTATTAGCTGGAAATCTTACCCAGGGATTGTCATCTAGTAAAAAAAAAAAAATCACCTGAGACAATTCATTAGATTGGTTAAAAATGAGCAAAGAGGGTGCAAAATGGCTGGATAATTTCCCAGTTCAGGTTAAAGCAAAAAAGATATTCTACTTAACATTGGTTAGGCTAATATTTTTTTCTCTGGGAAAATAAAAGGAATTCTGTGTCTTCTTCTCAGTCTCAGAAGAATAAAACAAATCTTTCTAATGAAAAAATGGAAATATTTCTTCAAAAAAAGGAAGTTTCCCCACAACTTTTCAATGGAATCAAAAAGCCATTTTCTGTTCAAAGAAAATTGTGGCAACACATATTTGCCCAGCACTAGTTACAACCTTAAATAAAGAGCAGCTTTTCTGCCTGACAATGACTCATATTATGCACTAGATGAGTGTGAAATGCATTTTTTCATTGTATGGCTTGCAGCTTGAAAGGTACCAGTGCTAATGCCATAGCTTTTACAAACTTGTTTCACCCTCAACCCCTTTATTTATACAGATTCCTTTAGCAACAGATCTGTGCTCTGTATCTGGAAGAATGACTGTTTCTTTTGCTTTTCTCTCAAGCTTTGGCATTACCCTCTAATTAATACGACTTTCAAACTGCCTTGTGTTTATTCCTTCTGTTTGTCCCCATAATTAAGAGATTGTCATTACAGCTTATATAAGCATATTATGTAGCTACCCTATTTAGCTTTGTTTTCTAGTTAGCTTATTATCACACACATTCTGGCAAGCTTAGTTATCCTTTTGGCCCTTGTAGCATCTGTTTCATGTTCTATCACCCTGCAAGTTATGGGTCATAAATCATATCACTGTGTAACTTGCTCCATTGCAAAACTTCTTTTAATAACCAGATGCTATTTAGATTTGTTATCCAATGTCATTTGCTGATTACCTTTGTCATATCTAATGTGCCAAATTCCTTTCCTCTTATGATAGTGTCAGAGTGATGCTGTAGTCATGATGATCCAGGAATTATAGTCCAGGAAGTATCTATCTTGAAGCCCAAGATGCTGCATTTCCATTGATATCAGTACCTGAGCTAACTATCTTAGATATATTTCCATGTTGCAGCAATTGCTTCTCACTGCAGTGTAGATGTATCCTAACAGAGAATAAGGGAGAAGAAAGGTAAAAGGCTGGAATAGGACAGTGCCTAACACAGGCTGTCTAAAATTTGGGATACTTAATATGGTGAAAAGAAGAGTCTGAATGGAAGTTTTGCTCTCAACACCTGTGAATAAAGAGACTTTTCTGATAAACAAGAATATACATGTGGTATAGCACTTATCTCTGGATTATTCACAGCTCTAGTTGATCAGAAAAGCAGGGAGCCATGGAAATAATTCAGTGGAACAACACAGATAACTGGTTTAAACTCAGTGAAGGAGAAAGGTTTCTAGTGTACCAAAATAGAAGTTTCTGGGAAGCTCTCAAGAGAGATTTTCAGCATAGACGAACAATTGTTCCAAGCTATCTGCTGTGGTCTCTCAGAACTGAGGAGGGTTTCATCTTGGTTACATGACTAGGAACCTACCAAATTCACGGCGGAAGTGGGCTGCAAGGCAGCTCCTTTAATCTTGCAGGTTCCCCCTTGCACTTCCCCCCACCCATCAACAGGCGGAGGGGTCCCATCGCTCCCTCCTGATCAGCAGGAAGGCAAAAACTGTGGTTTTAAATATGGCACTGTTTTTGGTTTTGCCTCCCACTGGTCAGCATCAAACAGTAGGGCCACTGGGGCCCCTCAGCCAATCAGGAATGGGGAGGGGTGCACTGGGGAACCTGTAAAATTAAAGGAGCTGCTGCTCAGCCCACTTCCACTGTGAATTCAGTAGGTCCCTATCATGACATATTGTTTCTCCCAATCTGTATTACAGCTATAAGCCTGATGACATCCACGTTTAGAAATGGTTACATTTTACAGCATCCACCAGGCTTTAGTGGAAAAAAATGTACCACGTAAGAGCAATAACATCTCCCCAGCTAAGGAGCACAAATGGTAAATGGCATCAAAGGCTGTGAATTGACACAGAATGATCAGTAAGGCTGGCTGTCATTGGAGTGACATCAATCAACCAGTTAGGTTAGAGCAGTCTCCATAATAATCCCAGTCTGAAAGCTACAGTAATGGTCTCTAAAGGTGCTCTTGCTTAGCAGTTTTGCATTTTGTGTTTGAATTTCAAACTACTGAGAGAAGAGCTACTTCTGGAGTAGTTAGGGTTGACCACAAGGACTTTCTCAAACCCATACCAGCTGCTCTTTTTCACTGTAAACTCTTACATGTGACCCCCCAGGTTGAAATCCAGCCTGACCCTGGAAGCCCTGCTGAACTTCTGGACCTGAGAGTGACCCTGCCCCATTCACTGCCATGTCTCTTTTCAGTGCGTCTGGAACTTACCAATGTAAGCGGACATCAAGCATGGGAAATCAGCCAGCATCAATCCCACAATTCTCTGTTCCTGACTTCTAGCCTTCCACACCCTGTTTCCTGTCTCTACTTCCCAAAATTAGACCCAAGCACAGAAGAAAGGGCAAGTAGTCCTCTAACTGACTTCTAGAAGGGCTTCACTTGAGGGTCAAGAAACACTTTTGGACAGCATCCACATGGGCCACAAAGTAAGCAAAAGCCAAGTCATATCTAGACCACAAACTTGCCACCAGAGGTGTAACTGGTCAGGCAGTCCAGTGCACCTGAGGCAGTCCCCCTTCTTTCTGACCCTGTACCTTTTTGCAGAGCTGTGACTGTGGAGGTTCGGACAGCGGGCAATGGAAGGACTCACTGTGACTGGGAGGAGGTGTCACCTTATTCTTTTGCTGCAGGCACCCATATCAAGTGCCCAAAAAAACACCTTTTGGTCTCAGAAAATGGGGTGACATTTCCCTCCATCAACAGTGAACTCTACTGCTACTCTAGAATGACATTTCCCAGAGTTCCTGTCACTCACTCGCAAACCCTCCTGAGCTGGAGCTGAAACTAGAAGGTTGCAGAAGGAGGGGCAGGGGGTGGGAGGGTAAGGTGCTCCTCCACCTTAGGCAGTGCTCGGGGCTCATGCCCTCCTCACCTGTGCATGTGTCACTTCTCTGAATAGGCATGTTCTGTTGTACAGCAATTGAGGGCAGATTTGGGGTAGGGATGTCTTTTTAGTCCCATTAGGAGATTAAAAGTGGGGTGATGTGGTACAAAAGTACAGCCTGCCATTTTTTCTTCTCTTTGCCATTTTTTTAGCTTTTCTTTTTGTTGTTTTTTTTTCTTTGGAGCAGGGCAGAATTCCAGAAAGAGCATTTGGCTTCCACATTTCTCTGTGGAGCCCAGAAGTCTGAGTGCAACCTGGATTTCCAGAAACTGGAACCAAAAGATATGGACAGTGGCCTAAGCTGGAGAAATGGGAAAATAATATATAAGATGAGGGAAATTGCTAATTGAGGTAAATGACAGACAACTCTGGTCCCAATCTAGCCCAGAAATTATGTCAGTGATAGGCTATGAATGCTCCAGGGGTCCCTGTTGCTAATTAAAATTGGAATTTGCAGAAAGGCCTGAAATAGTCAGACATTGAGTTCCATTTGGACAGCAACAGGATCTGATGACCAGATTTTCAAAGCTATCAGTACCCATTTCAAGAGACACAGAGGTGCCTTATGGGGCTATTTAGTACTTTTGCTGGCTTCAATGAGAGTTAGGCAACTAACCTACTCAGGTGCAAGCCTACTATCCACAGGGACTCTGTGGATACATCTACACATATACTTTAATGTGCAGTAGCAAATTTTACTTCACATTAAACAGTCACGTAAAAAAATGTGGGTGCCTGTACATGAGCCCAGAGGCTGCTCTAATGTGCTGTAATTACTGTGCTCCAGCCATTCTCCGTGTCTTATATATCAGTGTCTCCACAATTCAAAATGGTGGCAGGGCACTTTTTCAAAAGCTCATTGAAGAAGCTTTAGATAAAGTGCCCCTGCTACCATTTTGAAGTGTGGGGATGCTGATACATGAAACACTCCAGGCATCTTAATTAAAGCAGCCCTTGGAGCTGCTTTAATTATAGCACTGCAGAGGCTGCTGGCAGCATCGGCAACACCTTTTTGTATGGGGTACACCACCACGCTCAGGGGGTGCACATGCACCCCTTACATGTTGCCAGTGCTCCTGGCCAGGGAGGAGACATTGCTTCCTGCCCCAGAGCAACTGCCTGCTGCTGGGGTGAGGTGGGGGGTGGGGGGTGCAATGTCTCCCTGCCCTGGCAGCAGGGAGCTCCCAGCCCCAGCTCCCTGGTTGGGGCAGGGGACTTAGAAAGAACTGCAAGGGAAGGGCAGGTCCCAGCCCCCTGCTCCAATTTGCCAGTGGGGCAGCTAGCAGCAAGTCCTCATCTGGGTAGGGATTCCCTACCCAGCTGGGGCCCAGTACTAGTTGCCCCAGATCAGGGTGTGGGGCTGGGACCTGCCCCTGACCAAGACAGTTTCCAGCCACTGCTCCACGATCACAAGGTGGACAATGAAGAGCTTGTTCACTGCTCAGCTCCATGACTACAGAGCTGGGTGGGGAACAGGCTTTCCAGCCCCTGCCAGCAGACAGCGCCCAGTGCCAGCTCTGTGATTGTGGGGCTGGCATTGGGAAATAAGGATCTCCCAGGTCCTGTTCCCCAATCCTGATCTTGGAATGGGGGGCTTGGATCTCCTGGCTGCCGGGGCAGGGAAACGTAGTCTTCACCAGAGCTCCAGTGGTCTGGGCCTGTCTGGGCAGCAGACAGCTCCCAGGGGTAGGGAGCAATCTCCTACCTCCTGGTGGTCAGCTGACCAGGAGCAGATTTGCTCCCTGTTAGGTATCTATATGAACACTACCATGCAATAACTAATCACAAGTAAATTTGATGCTTCCATTTGCAGCTAGCAAATTTACTCATCATTAGCAAGATTTACTGTGGAATAAGCATGTGCACATGTAGATGTACATGCTTACAGCCCCAGAAACTACGCTACTTTGCAGTAAAGCATCTTGTGTAGATGCACCCACTGTGTGTGACCCACTTGCTGGCTTTCTCTGGGGCTAATAGACAACTAAGGCTGACTTCTACAAAATACTTTGCTAACTAGAAGAGAGATCATTTTATCAATTAAAGCATGAGCTTCAATTTCCCTTTTCATCATTTTTGGATGAATGGGTGCAGATGGGAGTTGATTTTGGCTGTAAATTTAGTGGAACATACTTAGTAGTAATAACATGATCTATCCTTCAAAAAAATCCATCTGCATTGTTCTCGGAGCTCCCTTTGCAGCAGGGAATTTCACAGCTGACTCAACAGATATGTCAGGTCCCATTCTCAGCTAGTTTAAATCAATGCAGCTCTATTGATGTTAGTAGTGCTATGCTGACTTACACTCTCCTAATCCTTATATTAGGTGACCCAACTTTCTTTGATCCACCTGGATGCTTTGATTAGAATACCATGAGTGGTGGGGTGGAGTCTGCTCATGGGGAGATTTCTTTCTCTCTTTTTTTAGAGTTGCCTTTCCAAAGCTCTTGCTTCATATGTTCACAGTGGGTCATTCCTTAAATCAGTGGAGGCCAATCTTTTTGCCAAACATAGCATAAATTAGCCCTGTACTTTCCTTGAGTGCCACTCCAGTCTCCTTCCCCTGCCTGTTCTGCTGCTCTGCTTTCTGTTCCCTGCTCCATGCTCTGTGCTCCTTACCAGATCTGCTGTTTTGCTTTCTGCTTCCTATCTTCCTCTTTTCTGCCTATCCCTTCCTTGATCTGCTGAGTGCCACTCAAAGAAGCTATCCTTGCCACATCTGGCACACATGCTGCATGTTGGCCACCCTTGCCCTAGATCACCCTGTCTGAGCCTCTTTCTCTTAAGCCCTAAAAAATTCACCAGAATCATAAATCATAGAAACATAGAAAATGAGGGTTGAAAGGGACCTCAGGAGGTCATCAAGTCCAACCCCCTGCTCAAAGCAGGACCATCCTTAAGCAGGCTTAAGGGGTTGGGGGTGCAGGTGGTGTTTTCCTCTATTCTTCCAGTTTCAGGCTATGGGCTGAGGACGGAGAGGAGGATCCAGGTAGTGAACCAAAGGCTGTGGCGCTGGTGTCATCAGGAAGGCCAATCTTAATGGACTGGCCGATGGCAACACCCTAATGGATAGCCAGCACAGGTTTGTTGCAGGTAGGTTGTGCTTGACCAATCTCATTTCCTTTTACAACCAGGTGACCTATCACCTGGACAAGGAGGAAGAGACTGATGTCCTATATCTTGACTTTAAAAAGCCTTTGATCTGGTATCCTGTGATCACCTTTTGCAAAACTGGCCTTTTGCAAAACTGGCCAATTGTGGCCT
>NW_017728924.1:10617462-10635980 GCF_001723895.1 Crocodylus porosus | reverse complement strand
TGTACTTGGCCTTGGTGAGGCTGCAGCTGGAGTACTGCGTCCAGTTTTGGGCTCCACAATACAAAAAGGACATGGAGAAGCTTGAGAGAGTCCAGAGAAGAGCCACATGCATGATCAGAGGTCAGGAAAACAGACCTTATGATGACGGGCTGAGAGCCATGGGACTTTCCAGCCTGGAAAAGCACAGGGCAACCTGATGGCCACCAATAAGTTTATAAGGGGTGTTCACCAGGACCTGGGGGAATGTTTGTTCACCAGAGCACCCCAAGGGATTATAAGGTCAAATGGTTATAAACTTCTGCAAGACAGTTTCAGGCTGGACATAAGGAAGAATTTCTTTACTGTCCGAGCCCCCAAGGTCTGCAATGGCCTGCCGCTGGACGTGGTTCAAGCACCTACTTTGAAAGCCTTCAAGAGAAACCTGGATGTTTTTCTTGCTGGGATCCTATGACCCCAGCTGATTTCCTGCCCTTGGGGCAAGGGGCTGGACTCGATGATCTCCCAAGGTCCTTTCTAGCCCTAGTGTCTATGAAATCTGAGAAATCCCCAATGGCATCATCCCAGCCAAGGCTTTGTCTACTAGGGACTTAAAAACCTGTAAGGATGAAGATTCCACAACATCTCTATGTAGACTGTTCCAGTGCTTTACTACCCTCCTAGTGAAAGAGTTTTTTCTATTAGCTAACCTAAACTTCCCTTGCTGCAACTTGAGACCATTACTCCTTGTTTTGCCACCTGCCACCACAGAGAACAGTATAGCACCATCTTCTTTGTAACCACCAATCAGATCGTTGAAGGCTGGTATTAAATCCCCCCTCTGTCCTCTCTTCTCCAGACTAAGCCCAGTTCCCTCAACCTCTCCTCATAAGCAGGGATCCAAGTTTTCTGTTTGCTGAGGAAAAATGTGGATTTTCACATTTGAAGGAGAAAACGGTAGAAAACCACAGGTTTCCCCTTGCAGACTGGCAACCTTCCAGCCTGCAAGCAGCTGTTTAGGGCTGGGGGGAGGGCAGGGGGAAGGCAAGGCAGGGGGCACCACATGCATCTACATGCACCCATGCATGTGGCCAGCATACAGCCAGGCAGAGTGGTGGAAGCAGCCCTGGCAGCTGGATGCAGGTAAGTCTATAGGGGCTGGGGGTTGGAGGGCTGTGGCTTGGGAACTGTCCAGGAGGCTGAGGGTGTGTGTGTGTGTGTGGAGGATGAGCTTGTGAGGGGGTGGGTGCCTGCTGGCACTGGGAGAAGGTGTCCAGGAGATGGGGCTGTGGCAGGGCAGGTGGGTTGGGAGAGGCAGGATCCTTTGCAGGTGGGGGGGCGGGGGGAGGGAGCTGCGTGGCTAGGCCAGCAACACCAGTCCTGGTGCCTGTGTTTGCAGGAGGAGGGTAGCCAGGAGACACTGTTGAGTGTGGAGGGGGAACCTCACCAGTGCTGAATAAAGGAGAATAATGACTTCCCTCAATCTGCTGGCAATGTTCCTACTAATGTAGTCCAGGATGCCATTAGCTTTCTTAGCAACAGGGGCACACTGTTGGCTCATAGTCAGCTTATTGTCCACTGTAACCCTCAGGTCATTTTCTGCAGAGCTGCTGCTAAGCCAGGCCATCCCCAGAGTGTCCCGTGTGTGGGATTGTTCCAAACCAAATGCAGGACTTTGCACTTGTTCTTACTGAACTTCATGAGATTTATTTTGATCCAGCCCTCCAATTTGCCTAGGTCTCTCTGAATCCTTCCTACCTCTATCCTTCTACTACTCCCCCCTCACTTGGTGTCATCTGCAAACTTGCTAGGGTGCACCCTATCCCATCTTCCAGATAGCTGATGAAGACATTGAACAAAATGAGCCCCAGAACCAACCACTGGGGCATTCCACTTGATACGGGCTGCCAACTAGACATCAAGCCACTGATTACTACCCTTTGTGCTGGATGATCCAGCCAGTTTTCTATCCACCTTACAATCCATTCATCCAACCCATACTTCTTTAGCTTGCTGGTGAGAATGTTGTAGGAGGCAGTATCAAAAGCCTTGCTAAAGTCAATGTATATCACATTCACTGCTCTTCCAGCATCTAGAAGGTAATAAGGTCAGTCAGGCATGAATTGCCCATGGCGAATCCATGCTGACTGTTCCTAATCACCTTCTCCTACCAGTGCTTAGAAATGAATTCCTTGAGGACCTGCTGCATGATTTTTCCAGGGACTGAGGTGAGGCTGACCAGTCTGTAGTTCCCTGGATCCTCCTTCCTCCCTTTCTTAAAGATAGACACTATATTTACCTTTTTCCAGTTTTCTGGGACCTCTCCTGATCACAACAAGTTGTCAAAGATAATGGCCAGTGGCTCTGCAATCATGTTGGCCAACTTCCTTAACATCCTTATGTGCATTGCCTCCAGTACCATGGATTTGTACACATCCAGCATTTCTAAATAGCCCCTAACCTGTTCTTTTGCCACTGTTAGCTGCTCACCTTTTCTCTAAACCTTACTGCCAGAATGTGCTGGGAGCTGACCTTGCCTGTGAAGGCTGAGTTAAAAAAAGGCATTGAATACTTCAGCCTTTTCTGCATCATCTGTCACTAGGCTGCCTCCCCTATGTAGTAAAGGACCCACACTTTCCCTGATCTTCCTTTTGCTGCTGACATACTTGGAGAAACCATTTTTGTTACCCTTCACATCTCTTGCTAGCTGCAAGTCCAATTGCTCATTGGCCTTCCTTATTTCATCCCTGCATGCCCAAGCAATACTTTTATACTCCTTCCTAGTAATTTGTCCAAGTTTCCACTTCTTGTAAGCTTCATTTTTGTGTTTTAACACACTAAAGAGTTCTCTGGTCTTCTGCCATACTTCCCGTGTGTTGGGATGGTTCATTCCTGCGCCTGCAGTAAGGTTTCTTTAAAGTACAGCCAGGTCTCCTGGACTCCTTTCCCTGTCAGACTGGCCTCCCAGGGGGTTCTGCCCTTTAATTCCTTGAGTGAGTCAGTCTGCTTTTACTCACTGCGCTGTTCTCCTTCCTTCCTTTCCTCAGGATCCTAACTCAATCATCTCACGTTTGCTGCTGCCCAAGTTTGCATCCACTTAAACATTCCTCACCAACTTTTTCCTGTTTGTGATCTGCAGAATAAAAGGAACGTAGCCCCTAGCTGGCCTCTCCAACACAGGCACATCTCCAAAACCTTCCTGGAATATGTATATGCTCCTTGTATAGTCCACAGAAATGTATGGCAACAATAGTAAGACAAAGGACCAGCCTACCCTTTCGCACTCTGGCCAGCATAGAGGCTTATGCCAGTTCCTTGGATGATTTCTCTAGAATTCACTAGCCTGTATAGTACTTCTTCTGCCTGTATATTTCAGAGAGGTATCCTGGAGCCCTATTTTGGTTCAGTCATGTTTTTGCATGTGACTCAGAAATGAATAGGTTTTCTGTTCTGGTGAAAACAAAGGACAGACCCTTCGGAGACCCCGGAAAGCATCTTATTTTACATTCATACAATATAAATACACAGACTCCTGCACATTTTAAGACCCACATGTTAAAGATACATAGAAAAACAACAGTTTCTGGCTAAGTCACAGTTAGCTAGTAAACCGCATCCAGCCTCATGTTACAGCAGGTTTGCAGATGGAATAGCATAGGGAACTAAAACTATAGAGATACTGTTCACTAAGTAGAAAATAAACTAGTCTAGATGGAATATGGCAAGGAAGACATCACGCTTTCTGTGTCAGAACTGTAAGGGAATGTCTATGCTGCACCTTACATACCTGTTATGGGCTGCTCACCCCACTCACTCCACTCGCACACACAAAAGGAGGAAATGAGGCAAGGCAGCTGCTCCAGAGGAATCTCCCATGGTCACTTGAGCTCTCTTTCCCTGGTATGCTTCTGAGCAGATGTGAGGGGTGACCTTGGGCTGGCTTCACTGCCACATGGCAGGGGTTGGTGAGTGTGAGTGGAAGCATGTAGGCAGGATATGCCCTCCCCAAGAGTGCAAGATCGACATCGAAAGACATTTCAGAGGTGGATACCAGGTAATGTTCTCTTTGGAACTTGGAGAATTTTGTGTCTACTGATCTGTAGAAGACAGATGAAATATTTGAAGGGACACTGGCTTTACGGCAGTCAGATACAGCCCTGCCCAGCCCATTGCAATAGAGAATCAAGTATCCTGGAAACAGCTAAAAAAGCTGAGTGTTTAGGGAAACTTACTTCATCTCATAGGCACATGACACAACCATTATGGTTATGTGGCCTGAGCTGCCAGTTTCAAGGCTTGCTCCAGACTTGTGTAGAACGTAATCCTCTGTAAATGGGTACCTGGTCACAAAGCAGGGAGGCCAAGGTGGCTGGGTGTGATTCCGGCCAAGCTAGTCCTTTGTGTGCCACTGGCTACAGGACTTGGTGCCCACAGGGCCAAACGTTTCAGAACAGACTTTTGACCTTCTTTGACACTGTCTTATGAGCTCATAGGCTGGAAGTAGGAGTCAGGAAGTATACTGATACATGAACGCTGTGTGCCCCCTGAGGCTGGAGGGGCATGGCAACCACCCATTCATGGCGGTGGTGGTGTTGGTGGCAGGGGAGTGGTGGTGGAGAGTGGGAAGCTCCTGCAGGCAGCCACCAGTGGTGTCAATAGTGGGGCTGGGCCACGGAGGGAGCTCCTGCATCCGGCTACAGTGGTGTTCGCAGGGGGGAGGGGGTGGGAAGTGGCAAGCAGTGACCACCTGCAGGCACAGTTGGCAGCATTGCAGTGCTTTTTGCAGGGGGTGCACCGCCACGTTCAGAGGGTGCACATGCACCCGCATGCACCCCCTGCACATTGCCAATACTCTGGCGTAAGATAAATTATTGATATATTTTGTCATACACTGCAAAGCCATTTCTGTGCTGTGACTACTGTCCTTGTACGATCAGCACAAGGACAGTGGATTTTTCCTTTTGGTACATCTACAATATTCTGCAGGGTCATCATCAACAAGCCTAAGTCATATGAGCTGCCCTTGCTTGTCTTTACCTTATCTTGTGGCTGCTGCATATTGTGGTTGCAGTTCCTCAGGCCTACTGCTTGTCTGTCCTTCTGTATTTGGCTCTAATTGCAGGTAGTAGAGACAGGAAATAAGTACAGAATGACTTGAAGTCAAAAACAGGGAGTTGTGGAATTTCTGCTAGAAGACTTCTTGTGTTCATGACTTGCTGAAACCCATGAGTCAGTTCTGAATGTACTGTAGACTAGCTGAGTAGACATAACTCACTCTTGTACATGATATAGAGACAGATTGGACTCTGCGCACAAGCCTGAGTATGGGACCTTATACCAGGGGTCAGCAAACTATGGCCTGCAAGCTTGATTCCATCTAAGGACATAGGGCTTTGGTGGCATTCAGTGGCAGGGGGTTTCCTGTCATACTCTGGAGAGAAACAGAGGCTACAATTGCATGGGAAAAACTGTGTCCCACCCGACTGCCTACCTCTTACCTAAACTGGGTCATTCCCAGCCTGTAGCCTAAAACAGCTGCTGACTGCTGTCTTATACTATTACTAAATTAGTGCATGCCAGAGATGAGGAACATCATTGTGGTTGTGATTAGTGTTGTGTGTTTTGAGCAGCAAGCCATTTCCACATCAAGTTTCTTCCTTTCTAGTTCAGAAGAGGCCAAGTGCACCAGGAACAACAGATCTGCTGAAGAGGTAAGACTTGTATATTCTTTAAGGCTGAGCTGGCTTTCAGGCTGGAGCATGTAAATATTGAGTTGGTGGTCGGATGAGGCTCTGAGGCTTTCTGGAACCATTGTGATTACCTCCTCAGCAGGGCCTCTAAGATCTGCTTTCTGTTTGCTGGCAGCCTTACAAGTCCTGTCATGATACACACGTATTAAGTCACAGTTCATTTGTCTGTGTCCTACTGGCCTTTGGTCTCAAGCGCTCACACCCTGTATGTCACAGGGTAGACCCTGCGTGGTTCCTCTGTCATTGTACAACTTAGGCAGGTAGAGCAGGTTTGTGATGCTCTTTGTGAGAAAGATGGAACCTGGCATTCTCATGCATGAGGCAGTGCCATCTCATGAAGAAGTTGGCATTGACTTATTTCTGATGCAGAACTCATCTCTGAGGCCTGGAAAATATTTCTTAGTGTGTTCAGGCTACTTAGCTTATATGACAAATACCTAGCCAGTGGCCATGTCTACACAAGACACTTACTGTACAGTATCTCATTTACTGCTGCGCAGTAGCTTCGTCTCATGTAGACGTGGCCAGGGAGAATGACGATGACCTGGATCTAAGACAGGCCCAAGTAGGTGGGCCCAGGACTAGATAAATGGTGAAGTAGTTTAAGGCAACTCCCCTTCTTCTCTTTCTTGTGAACTGTGCCAAGCTCCCTGGTGGCCAGCTGCTAAACATATGAGCCCCCAAATTTGTGAATGTTCATACAAACCAGACTCTCAAGACCTTGACTCATCAGGAAATCTCAGGGAATGCAAGCTAATTTAAGGATTGAGTCTGGGCCTAACATGGAACATCTTTGTTCTTACCAGGTTTGAGGCAAGTCCCTGCATCTCACAACTTTGTTTCTGAGTTTCTTTTTAAAAATCTGACACCAAAATAAGGCAAGTCTCTTGATAGTTTGTCACAAACAGTAATCAAGTAACAGATGTGACAAGCATGACTCTGTGGTCTGGGTGGATGTTCAAAACACAGGGGCTGCCCATTCCCTGTAGCTTTTCAGTTATGAGAACATCTTAGTGGCTCCATAGTTATTGATACACGGAGGTTCTCTTCCAGGTTGGCTGATCTCCTCCGGCAGGCTTTTAACTAGGCATGTCAGGGGAGGGGGAGGAAGAGGACCAAGAAAGCCACAGAACACCAAACCAAGAGACACCCACAAGAACAGCCCAGCCAAGTCAGGTGACAAGCACAACAAACACCCAAGTAAGAGACAGGGGCCCAAACAGTCCAGGGATTGGGGGGGGAGGTGCATACACCCTCAGGAGGCCTTAAATGCCTCTACACTAATGCTCGCAATATGGGGAACAAGCAGGAGGAACTTGCCCTCCTGCTACCTAACACAAACCCAGACATAGTGGGGCTCACTGAAACTTGGTGGGATCCAAAGCATGAGTGAGTGGTAAACATCCAGGGCTATTGGATGTAGAGGCAGGACAGAACAGGGAGGAAATGTGCGGATGCGGCGCTCTACATCAAAAAGCAATACACATCCTCTTCAAACAGCACTGGGTCTGAGGTAGGGCAGACGGAGGTGCTCTGGGTCAGAATAAAAGGGGGTTGGAGGAAAGGGACTTAACGGTGGGGGTCTACTAAAGGCCACCTAACCAGGGAGAAGAGTTGGACTGGGAATTCTCAGGTCAGCTCATGGAGGCAGTTAGGTCAAGGGACGTGGTCATCATGGGTGACCTAAACTGCCCGGACATCTGTTGGGAGGAGCAGTCAGCCAGGTCTGACCACTCACATAGGTTCCTAGCCGAGTTACAGGACCTCCATCTAACTCAGGAGGTGCACAGTCCACCAGGGGAAATGCCTTGTTGGACCTGCTCCTGGCCACAGGTGACGACCTGGTGAGGGGGCTGCAGGTTCTCAACCACCTGGGTGACAGCAGTCATCGTCTACTGGTATTCATTATCCAGCGCAAGGTGTCAAAGGCCTGCAGCAAGGCAACAGCCCTAGACTTCAGGAGGGCAGATTTCAATGAGGTAAGGAGACGAGTCGGGGAGGCACTGAGGTCCCGGAGAGGTGGGGAGTTGGGAGTCCAAGAAGAGTGGTTGTCCCTTGAGACAATCGTCCAAGTCCAAAGCGTGACAGTCCCATACGCAGATCAAAGGGGGCAAGAGTGCTCAAAAGCCCCCATGGCTTACCAAAAGCATCCATGAATGCCTCAGTGCCAAAAAGGAGGGAATGGAAGGGAGGGGTCATCACCAAGGAGGATTATACCTCCTTGGCTCGAGATTGTAGGGGAGCTGTTAGGAAGACTAAGGCAGAGATGGAACTGGGACTAGTGACTCAGATCAAAGATAAAAGAAGTCCTTTTTTAAATACATAGGGGGTAAAAAGATGGTGCCAAATAATGTGGGGCCTCTGCAGGACATGCTTGGTAATCTGGTGGTAGCACCTCATGATAAAGGTAATATCTTTAACAGATTATTTGCTTCCATTTTTCTGAGCAGGGACAGGGACATCACCCCCCACTGGTATTCTGGACAGACCCAGGGGAGGTGCAGCCAGGCCCAAGGTCAGTGAGGACCTAGTCAGGGAACTTCTGGAGGGGCTGGACGTGTTCAAATCAGAAGGTCCTGACAATCTCCACCCCAGAGTGCTTAGGAAACTGGTAGAAGTCATTGCAGGTCCCCGGCACAGCTTTACAAGTACTTGTGGTGCTCTGGTGAGGTGCTTGATGACTGAAAAAGGGCCAATATGGTCCCCATTTTCAAAAAAGGGAGGAAAGAGGATCCAGGAAACTATAGGCCCATTAGTCTTACCTCAGTCCTGGGGAAGCTCTTTGAGAAAATTATCCAAGAGCACATCTACGAGGGACCAGCAGGGGAGTTTATGCTTAGGGGCAATCAACACGGGTTCATTAAAAGCAGGTCCTGTCAGAACCAACCTGGTGGCCTTCTACGACCAGGTCACAAAAGTCTTGGACACAGGTGTCCCAGTGGATGTAGTCTTCCTGGACTTTAGGAAGGCCTTTGACATTGTCTCTCACCCCATCCTCATTAAAAAATGAGGCGTCTGTGGTGTCGACACCTACACAGTCAGATGGGTCGCAAATTGGCTGGAGGGCCACACTCAGAGAGTGGTGGTGGATGGGTCATTTTCGATCTGGAGAGATGTGGGCAGTGGGGTCCCCCAGGGTTCAGTCCTCGGGCCCACACTGTTTGATATTTTCATTGGCGATTTGGACAAGGGGGTGAAAATCACCCTGTTCAAGTTTGCAGATGACACTAAGATGTGGGGGGATGTGGGTGCACTAGAAGGGTGCAATAGGCTACAAGCTGACCTTGACAGGTTGCAACAGTGGGCGGATGAGAATCGGATGAGTTTCAATATGGACAAGTACAAGGTGCTGCACCTGGGGAGGAAGAAGCAGCACCATATCTACAGGCTGGGGAACTCCCTTCTCATCAGCACAGAGGCAGAAAAGCATCTTGGAGTCATTGATTCCAAGATGAACATGGGCTGCCAGTGTGAGGATGTGGTCAGTAGGGCCAACCGCACCTTGTCATGCATCCACAGATGCATCTCAAGCAGGTCCAAGGAGATGATCCTCCCCCTCTACACTACATTGATCAGGCCGTAGTCGGAGTACTGCGTCCAGTTCTGGGTGTCGCACTTCAAGAGGGATGTGGACAACATCAAGAAGGTCTAGAGGAGGGCCGCTTGCATGATTGGGGGCAGCAGGGCAGGCCCTATGAGGAGAGGCTACGGGACCTGACCCTGTTCAGCCTCCACAAGAGAAGGCTGAGAGGGGGTCTATTGGCCGTCCATAAACTTACCAGGGGGGACCAGCGGGGAATGGGAGAGTCCCTGTTTCCCCAAGCACTACTGGGGGTAACAAGGAACAACAGTGATAAATTGACTGAGAGTAGATTCAGGCTAGATATCAAGAGGCGCTACTTCACAGTCAGGGCGGCCAGGAGCTGGAACCAACTTCCAAAGGAAGTGGTGCTTGCCCGTACCCTGGAGGTCTTCAAAAGGAGGTTAGCCAGCCACCTAGCCGTGGTCATTTGACCCCAGCATCCTTCCCTACCCATGGCAGGGAGTTGGACTAGATTATCTGCTTAGGTCCCTTCTGACCCTATCAACTATGAAACTATGAGATCTGCACTTAAAGAAGGAATAAAAACCTTCTGTTTCACTCTTTCATGTCTAAATTTAACTTTGAGATGCAACAGATTCACTCTCTAGGGGGCAACTCCATTTTTATTTATTTATCAATTTATTGTGTTTAAATAGTTTTCCAGAGGAAGCCTTTAAACATGTTGAAACTTCACAAATGAACATTCCTATAATATGCACCCTCTACACATAGTTCACACAATGACAAGTACACATGAATACACACCCCATACAGACATTTCCATAGTGAACGCACCTACTATTCCATAATCTTCATGGAATGTTCAAGGCCCCCTTCTTTCTGTGTTACGTTTAAAAGGCAAAGCGTTGTTCCCCTTATTTACCAAAATGGAAATGTCCTTCTCCCTGAAAAGCTTTTACAGTTGCCAGATTCCATTGGCTACTAAACTGCTACTTCGCTGTGAGTCTCACCAGTTTGGCTTGACAGAGATCCTTGGGTAGCCTAGGAAATTAGTTTAGGGAGCAGGATTTGGGGACTGGCAAACCTGTTAGGTAGACAGGAGCTAGAGAGGAGAGAAGAAACCCAGGGATCAGCCCCTGAAGGTCTTCCCATGATACATGGGTGGAGCTGAGTCAGTAAAGCCTTAGGGTACTAAGGGAAAGTGAGCACCTGAGCTGGGTAACAAACAGGGTTATGGGTTATGCTGGGGACCTTGGCTACTATCCATGAGACCTTGCGTTCTGTGGGATGTGGAGGACTTCAGAGAGGTGAGCGGTTATCAAAGCTGGAGAGAGCACAGTTTTATGGGGGATTGCAGGGAGGAGCTACAGAGGACCAGGGTGGAGAAAGATGATCAAAGGCATCCTTTGCTCTGACAGATCATTTGTATTTCACCAAAGAGGGACTCCAGTATTGGATATCTATTGGAGCTCAGCTTTCTGACCTCTCCTTCGATCAGCTTTCTGCAGCTTACACCTTTGACCTTTCCTGTTCCCCACAAAACCCCCAAATCCCTTCTTGCCACCCCACAACCCAGTAATTCTCTGATGTTCTTTTATAGCCCCATGTCCCTCATATTGCCCATTTGCCCCCAATTTTTATTTTCACACTATTCTTTGTCCCCTGCCATATTTATTTCTAAATGCAGCTTGGTATGTACTTGGGGATATGGGATATTTTTCTTTTCTTTTTTTCTTTTTTCTTTAACTTTTTCTCTGAACACTTAAAATGCCTTCCATCAGCTTGATCAGAGCATGGAAAACACTATAGGAAGTAAGACATATCAGGGACAGTATCAGTTGAACAAACCAGAGTGCAAGGGTATCAGGGGTACAACAACGGCCCGCACTTGTAGGGAGCAGATTAGAAAGGCTAAGGTGGCGACTGAATTTAAACAAGCAACAGAAGTCGAGGACAATAAGGAGTCCTTCTTTAGATATGTAGGGAACAGGAGGAAAACAAATGGAAGTATGGGGCCATTGCTTAACAACTCAGGACAGCTGGTTACTGACACTCAGGAGAAAACTGAACTCTTGAATGACTACTTTGCTTTGGTATTTCACTTGACTAAGGGAAAAACCATAATAGATAAGGTTCAGAATGGGCATAGTGGGAATGACTGCCTTCCTACTGTTGATGTTGAGCTGGTGCATGATCAGTTAGAAAAGTTAGACATTTATAAGTCAGCAGGACCAAATGAGCTTCATCCGAGAGTGTTGAAGGAGCTGGCTGAAGTCACTGGGGGACTTCTGGAGAAACTCTTCAAAAACTCATGGCACTCGGGGGAGGTCCCTGAAGACTGGAAGTGGGCCAATGTTGTACCCATTTTCAAGAAGGGGAGGCGAGAGGACCTGGGCAACTATAGGCCAATCACCCTAACTTCTATCCCAGAGAAAATCCTGGAAAAATTCATCAAGGAGTCTATATGTGATAGGCGTGCAGAAGGTAGCATTCTGAAAGACAGCCAGTATGGCTTTGTTGTGGGCAGGTCTTGTCTTATCATCTCATCTCCTTCTACAACCAGGTAACTCGCCACCTGGAAAAGGGAGAGGAGGTCAACGTTGTATACCTAGACTTCCAAAAGGCCTTTGATCTCGTATCCCATGATGTTCTCATGGGAAAATTGGAGTACTGTGGACTTAATTGCTCAACAGTTTGGTGGGTAGGGAGCTAGCTACAGGGTAGGACCCAGAGAGTTCTAGTGAATAGATCTGTGTCGTCCTGGCAAGAAGTGGCCAGTGGTATCCCTCAGGGGTCTGTGTTTGGTCCAGTGCTTTTCAATATCTTTATCAGTGATTTGTATGTGAGGGTGAAGAGCTCACTGGCCAAGTTTGCGGACGTCACCAAGTTATGGGAGAGTGTGGTCACACTTCAAAATAGGCTGCAGATACAGGCAGACTGAGACAGGCTGGCAACTTGAGCAGATTGGAACCAGATGAAGTTCAACATTGAGAAGTATAAAGTGCTCCAACTGGGGATGAACATTCCTCAACATACTTACAGGCTCAGTGGCACCAAACTGACTAGCACCATGACTGAAAGGGACCTATGGATAATAATAGACCATAGTATGAACATGAGCCTGCAGTGCGATGCTGTAGCCAGCAGGGTAAACAATACTCTGGCTTGCATCAACCAATGCATCTCAAGCAAAACCAAGGAAATGATTCTGCTTTACTCAGCATTGGTGAGACTGCAGCTGGAGTACTGCATCCAGTTCTGGGCACCACTTTTCAGCAAGGATGTGGAAAAGCTTGAGAAAGTCCAGAGAAGGGACAACTGTCTGATGAGAGACTTGCAAGGCAAGCCATGTGAGGAAAGGCTGAGGGACTTGGGTCTCTTCAGGCTAAAAAAGAGAAGGCTGAGAGGGGACTTGGTAACAGTTTACCGTTATATCAGGGGAATACATCAAGGACTCAGTGAATAATTGTTCACCAGAGCATCCTTGGGGAAAGCCAGGAGTAATGACCACAAGCCTGTAACACTAGGAAAAACTTCTTCACAGTTAGGGTGTCCAGACTGTGGAATAAATTCCCCCCAGAGGTGGTGCAATCACCTACCCTAGAAATCTTCAAGAGAAGACTGACCCCAGTTGTCTTTCCTGCCTACGGCAGGGGGGCTGGACCCAATGATCTTGCGAGGTCCCTGTCAGCCCCTAACAATCCATGAATCTATGAAACTCATTTGGCCCTGCAAGCCAAATGAATGGTGTGGGACCAGCCTGCAGGCTGGATCAGACCCATGAACCCTGCATGCTAGATCCAGTGCAGGCAGCACTCACTCAGGCCAGTCTGGATGGGTTCTCATTGGGAAGAAGTAAAATATTGTAGGTATACTTGGCTATCACCATGGGACTAAGTCATGGTGCTGGGATTCTTCCTGCAGTACTGCCAGGGCTCCAGCACTGCAACTGTTACCTGGGCAGTTGGGTGCCAGCACCAAAAGATCTCCCATCTCAGCGACGGGTAGGGCAAAGTCTATGGCCTGGATGACTTGGCTCTGTGGGCTGGATTTGGCCCTTGTGCCATATATGTGACACCTTTCCCATATTGGAATTCACATCTTTGGGATGCATAATTTTTGTGGCAATGAGCCTCCTGGTAGGATGTGGACTGGAAAATCTATTGGCAATACCTGGTCAATTTTAATAAATTAATCCTTCAGGACAGGGAATCATTGAGAACTGGGCTGTAGAAATCCTTTGGAAAGAAGTATTTTCAGAGCATGTAGGTGAGAGAGCCTGCTGCTATTAGAGGCATACTCTAGTTTAATGCAGAAATTCGGTGTCTTTGGCTTATTAGATCCATTGTTTTCAGATGCTAAAAAGATATCCTTGCCAGCTTTGGTGTCCAGCTGTGTTTGCCAGCACCCATACTAATGATAGCTATGGAAAGTGGAGAGTCAAGTTTATTAGAAAGAAGAGTTGAATTGAGAAAGAGGTAGATTTGCTTTGGTCTTTATTCTTCCCCTTTTTTCCCATTAGCACTCCTTTCTCCTCTATGTGCTCTCACTTCTTGTATCTTTCTCTTCAAGATGCACTTATCCTCACTTTATTTTTGGTACCATCCTGCCTGTATTTTTCAATCCTTTCCCTTTATGCCAAGTTATATTTTAAAAAATGCTGCCAAAATTGGAGTGGGGAAAGCCTTTCCATGGTGTCTTTGCCTGAGAGGAACCGGAGTCCCAGAACACAGCTTTGGAGGCATTCCAAGTCTGCTTTTCTACTGCAAATGTTTTTATTCTTGTCAACTTCTATGGAGCTCTTTATCTCTGACCTCATTATATTCTTTAATTTCACCAGCCATGATCCCCCAAATTTATCCTATGGAGAAGTCATTGAAAGGGTGCATGGGAGAAAGCCATCAAGTTATCTTCTTGGGGAGACAGAAATCAAGAGGTTCCTCAAAGGCTGCCACCCTAGCCTGCGGCAGCTTTCTGTTCATGTGCAAAAACCACTCCACACCTATCTCTGCCAGTGCTCCTCAGCCCTGATCTGCAGCTGCCTTGCTACGTCAGTCCTGAGAAATAATAACAAGACACTGCAGTCTTTGTGACCTAGGACATTCTGTGAGTGTCTGGGTTGGCCAGGCCCAAGCCTGGCATGGTTCAGCTTCATCCCTCATTTGCTGCACGAAGTACTTATTAAGTTTAGAGCAGTGGTTTTCAACATATAGGCTGCAGACCCCTGGAGGTCTGAAAATTATGTCTAAGGGGTCCGTGAAAGATGACTAATATGAATTCTCAAAAATATGTGAATACTCATCCTTACAATTCAAAGAGGTCCACATCTCCATTCAGAATTTCCAAAGGTGTCCACACTTCCATTTGAAAATTTTTAGGGGTCTGCAAGTGAAAAAAGGTTGAAAACCACTGGCTTAGAGAAATGATACACTTAATCTATTTAGAGAGCATTGTCATTGTCAGCTGGCTGATCAGACTGGCTGGCAGAAAGGCTATGTGTGGGGGTTATACATCCAAAGTGTGATAGAACTTTAACTTTTTTATACCTTTGTTTTTATACCTTTGTTAAATATAATAAAGTTTTAGAAACAAGTAACTCAGTGGTTCTCAACCTTTTTAGGTTCAAGGCACCCCTCAAAAATTCCATCTCTTAGTTTTCACTCATCTTTTACACAGGAAATTAATGAGTAATTCTTCTGTTGTAAAGAACTCTGAAAGATCACAGTGAGTAAGAATGTTTTTAATGCTATGGATTCTTATTTGAAATCATTTGGCTTATCTTCTGAATCATACCTGCATGCCTGACAGTGCTAACATTGCATGGTATCCTGTGGCACCCCTGAAAGAATCTCAAGTGCCCCAAGGTGCCACAGTATCACTGCAGTAACTGTTTCATTAATTTATTTGCATCTATGTATACATGTGCATGTACAAACATTTCTGTGTGCACTTTGTGCACGCATGTGTGTGTCCATGTGTGTTCAGAGTCACAGCCCTCCCAAGAAAGGGTGGAGGAAATAGACTTGTTTAAAGCACACTGGTTGCTGGGATTCTTCCTTCCTGTTGGGGGATGGGGGTACCACAAGAGGAAGACCAGTGAGGCTGAGCCAGTTCTTTTCTTTTCCCACGAGCTCCTAATGACCTGCACTTGATGTGCTTTGCCAATAATGTTATCTATGAGGGCCAAACAGAGTTGAGCTGACTTGGGATGACAGGGTGTTTTGTTGTTCTGATTTCTAAGCCATGCAGAGTGTCACAACAGTGACTGCAATGTGGGGGATGTTTGCCAGCCCCCTGTCTTTGAAGGTCATTTCTTGCATCCTGCGGTTGGAGGATGAGGTCATGTTGTGTGTACATGTGCCTGACTTCCTGCTCAGCATTTGGCAAATCACAACCTGCACCAGCCAGGAAACCTCATCACTCCTCAGCCTTCTTTTTACACTGAGGCCTGAGTCATGATCCATGTTAAAACTATACAGGACAACTATGAAATGTGTGTGCATAGCGGTAGGTAGGAGGTGACTTTAGAGCACATTTCAGCTCTCTCCTAAATCAGGGAATGCTCCAGTCCCCAGTGGGAGCACCAGATCTATGGCCACAAGTTGTTGCTTTAGTAATGGGGGAGTGCTGGGATGCAAATGTTCTTGTCACCCTCCATACTCCAAGAGCACCTCCTACACTAAAGCAAAGGGTGGGTGTAGGAGTTGATCCAGCTCTTATAGACAACTCAGGTGTTCTTCTTTTCCAGGGGGACTGTTGTAACTGCTGGAAGAGTCAGTATATAGACTATGTTACACCTCTAGAGAGGTGGAAAGCTGCCAGAAGGAGCAGGAGCTGGATTTAGCCATCAGTGTTGCCTTGTGCAGTTGTTAGAACGTTAGAGATGCAGTTTCACGTGGAAAAGATGAGTGCGTCTCCTGGTGGGAAGCTCCATGGTAACAGGAGTCTCCTCCTCCCTAGTAGTGGCCAGGATTTTTTTGATAAAACATCAATTGAAAGGCACTTTTTGCAGGAACACACTCGTTCCAGTGACATTTTTGGTGGGAAGGCCTCTCTGGTCTAGGGTGGAATTTCTGGCCAGAACAAGAGGGTGCAACTAGTTGCCTGGTGAGTGAGGCATACAACTGGGAATCGGAAGACCCAGATGCTATTCCTTGCCTTGCCTGCTTCAGGCTAGGGGCTTGAACCTGTCTTTCCTACATCCCAGCTGAGTGCCCTGCCCACTGGGCAATAGAGTTGGTCTCTCTCTCTAGACCAATGAATATTTAATGATTCATATAAAGTGGAACAACTTCAGTAGGAAATACTGCAAGGCTGATGGTCAAAGCCACTTCAGATGTAGCAGACTGAAGTGCAAGTCCCTGGTCTGAATTGGGCAAAGCATCAATCTTGTTTCTCAGACAGATGGTTAATTGTATGCTGTGTGCACCAGGGTAAAATTTGCATGCACTGGTCTAAATTTTCATGGTTGCTTCAAAGTCAATGGAACTGTGGCAATTCGTACCTACTGAGGTTGTGGCTCAGTGCAGTTTTAAGAAACCAAATGAAAGCGTGCTCTTTTACCTAAGCATGCTTTTTTACATGGCTGTGCTCCATAGTCTAAGGGCTGATATGTAACAGGAAGCCCAGACAGGTGACAGAGATGGCTGGTGATGGATGCTATTAGCTTGAGTCTGCAAAGGTTCTGCAGGAAGAAACCTAACAGGAAAGAGCACACTGTATGGATATAGCATGAAAGCTTTCTAGTCAGGGCCTTACTGGCCTGTAGACTTCTTAAATAGAACTTTTGTTCAGCTGATATCTCCGCAGTTAGTCATGGAACTCTTTAAAGACCAACTGGAAAGTGAGAATTATATTAATTTGGGCTGTTCATGCCCCTTTATCCTGACACAGGCCCACAGGCCCAAGCCATTTTAGATGGTAGATTAGCAGTGCTTCATATGATTGTAATGCAGACACAACTGCCAGTCTGCATGAAATGCTGTCTTCTGAATCCTTTTGCTAAGATATATCATTTACTCAGCCTATGTGAGGTTTGGCTGTTTGATGGATAGTCATTTAATGCCAGCCCTAAGGGCCATGACCTTGATTCTGCTTATGCCTCTTCATATTGCATCCCGAGTGTGTGCTGAACAGTCTCGGAGCACAGTGTAAGAACCGTCCCCCCTCCCCCCCGGCTCCCTCATGAGATCTAGGACATGATCTGTGACTAGGAAGTGGCAGAACTAATCAGATGGTAAAAATAAGTAATTGTTAGATTGGATTAAAGTGAAAATGAAAAAAAATCTGTGAACACAACAGATTTTCTCTGTTTCTGTGTTTCTGAATCTTTAGAGGGAAACTCTCCCTCCACTGTGATTATTACAGGTGAAAAAAACAACCTTAAATGCACCCACAAGGACAAGGATTTCCTTTCTGGTAGCTTGAAGTCAGACTTCAGTTACTCCCTCCTAACCCAGGGCTGGGAATGCTGTCACTCTTTTCTTTTCCCATCTGTTCAATAAAGTTCTGTCTTGGAATCAGTGGGATTCAGGTACCTGAATAGGAGTCAGAAACCTCAAAACCTTGGAAAACCAACTCAGTGTTTTTTGAGCAATTTGTCCTGTATGGATTCCCCCATCCTTTGGGTTTACAGTACAAACCAGCATTACCCTAGACCAAACAAAAATTCACTGTTGGTTCTAGAGGAGAGGGGAATCTAGCTGCAGCTGGGAGCCTACAGCCAGTTTCCAGTAGCAGCAGCTCTCTGTTAGTGCTGGCTGTGTTCATTCATGGGGCTTCCCAGTTGGTGCTGAAGGGTGGGGTGGGTGAACTGGAACCCAACCACACCTCAGAGGGGCTGCAATACATCTGCCTTACCCTCCGGGGGGGCCGAAAACTCCCCAGACCATAGGTGGAGGGATAAAAAATTTGGGGGGGCAGGGCTGAGTGTGCATGTGCACCACCCCCACCCCATGGGAAAGTCTGTAGGGGAAGGGGTGAGGGGAAAGGGAAGGGCCGTGGGGGGGAGTGGGGCTGGGGCTGCACCAGGCTGTGCTCAGGCTGGGCTGGGTTGTGGGGCTGTCGGAGCCAGGCAGCTCCTCCAGGTGCATTGGACGGTGACTCCTGCTGCTGCGTGCACTGCAGGGGAGCTGGGAGGCAGGGCACCATGGGGGAGCCATGATGAATGAGGCCCCAGCTGGGTCGGGTCATGGGACAATTGGAGCCCGGTGGCTCCTCCAGAGGCATGGTGCAGCACAGTGCCATGG
>NW_017728924.1:10612829-10617362 GCF_001723895.1 Crocodylus porosus | reverse complement strand
GGGCGGGTGTTACATGTAGCCTGGGCAAGGGCAGGCTACAGCTGCAAGCTGGCCTCTGCCTGATCCCAGTCTCTGCACCTCACTGCCACTGATTTGAAAGCGGTGCAGCACAGTGCCATGTGCCTCGTTGCAGCGGTGGCACTCACATGGCACCACGCCACTTTTGAAGGTGGCAGCAAGGCACAGAGGATGGGAGTAGGAAGAACCCAGCTTGTAGCTGCAGCCCGCCCTTGCCTCAAGCAAGGAGCGGGTGAGGCACATGCCCCACCTTGGATCCCCAAGCCCAGGCAAAGAAAGAAACTTAACTGCCTGCTGGGCTGGCTGGGATCCTGGCTGTGTGCCACAGGCTATCCAATTGTGCACACCTCTCCCTGCTGCTGCAGCAGCCTGCGGCCAGGCTGTCTTCTGGCCATACATGCTGCCCCCGGTGTTTGGGGGGGCTGAGCCTGGTTAGTGCCCCCCTTTTGCTGCCTATGCCCCAGACTGAACTCCCTCTGCTCCCCTTCCTCCCTCCCATTCTGAAAACAGCAACTGGGAGCTAGGCAGACAGAAGTTACAAAAGATGTTATATTTTGTAACATCTTTATCTGATACCTCATGCAATGAGGGGTCAGATTTTCATCCAATTAGCCATTTTAAAGCTGTTTGCAGCCATGTACTTGTGTTTGGTCACAGCTGTAAAGTGCTTTCTGTGGCAAGATCAGGTGAAAGTTGTCACTTCTGCCTGCACCCCAAATTCTCAATTGTCCAAGCATTCACTGCTTGAATCCTGCAGCTTTCAATGTCTTAAACATGCCCTAGAAGGATGTTTTGCCTACTAGCATAGATGCTTTTATTGCTGTTCCGAAGTCACTGTGGATACACCACAACAAATATCCAAAGTGGAAACTTCACAGGGAAGAGAGGTCAAAATGTAAATGCACTAATGAGATCAAGTCCCATAGAATTCATATAATTCTACTGCATTCACAAAATGAGGTGATCCTTCTAATAACATTTTTTGACATTCTGACAAAGTTTCCACTTAGTCATTAAGGCAAAATGCCCAGTGGCTTCAGCAAGAGTTTGGGATGCGCAAAGGAGACCAATGAAAGAGCCAGACTTCATGCTAAATTAATAGTAACAGGCAAAACAACAGAGCCTTTAAAGAGACAAAACGGAGAATTTTGGGTCTTAACAGTGAATCAGAATGAATCTAGGAGAACAACTTCTGTTCTTAGATAAACTTGTGCAGCTCCCCCCAAATCAGTGGGATTATTTCAATGTAAATGGCAAAATATTTTGGACCATCCAGCATCTCCTTGATGCCTTGGTACAGTGATCCACCCTTATCTTAATATCATGAACAACACTTTATAAATCCAGTTCATTTTCATATATCCAAGACAATTTCAGTTTTTAGCGCAGGATGGATTCCTGTGACAAGAATGTGTGCTCTCCTTGTAGGTGAATTTTGTGTTGCTAGTTCCCTAGTAATTTATAGGTTTGTTTGCAGTGGTTGACACAAGTTTAGAAATACTAGTGTGATATAAATGATTATTTCAGCTTCTGGGCTCCTTAGGGTTAGCAGGGATGAGGTATCGTTAGGAGGCTTGCAGTTCATATGCGATTACATTGTCTAGGACAATGGTGTATGAATTCACCTAGGATACAAAAGTTATATGATCTCCTTGTATTGGCATGATGAACAGCAGGTTTCCAGGAACCATTATCCTGTCTCTCCTGCACAGAGGCCCAAGATTTCAGCACAAAGAGTAGAATTTGATGGTGCCTAGTTGTTTTAGTTGGAACCAATGTCTCTTCTGGGGCAAAACTGTCAAGCTGATTGCTGTAGCACCCCAGAACCTGCATTCCTACCAAACAGACTGAGCCAAGGTTGGGGTCCTGGTGCTTCCACAGGCTGTAGCTTTGAGTCAGTCTGCAGAAATTAATTTAGCAAGGGTTTGTCAAACCTAGGATGCTTTCAATTAAATATTTTTGGCTCATTACAAACATTCTGTAATTTTCCTGTAATTCTGTAAGGAATTTCATTCAGGAATGTCCATGATGTGCTTTTTGATTCTCAGATGAATGGTGTTATATAAAAGCAAAGTACTGCCCTAGTCAAGAGGGACTGTGTTGCTGGGGCTGGCAATGTTGGTGGTGGGCCACAGGGGAAGTGGTAAGGCAGAGATGAGGACAGGATTGTCACTGTCGGTGCAAGTAACAGGAACTCAAATGGACATGCAGTAGCTGCTGTAACTGTGTTCACAGTGGTGGGGGACAATAGCAAGGGATGGGATGGGTCTCTTTTTCTCTCTCCTGAGGAGCCACCCTCTTTGCCTCCGTTCTCGTTATCATGCATTTCTCCCTTGCACTGTAGATGCCAGTGGCTCTATCCTGGGCACCAGTGGAGATGTGATGCTTTCTCTCCTTACAGGGTGATATTGTACATTTTCTCTGCAGCCCTCAGCTGTGTTATCTCAAGAGATGTGGTGACACAAAACTACCACCCTCCCAGGACATCATTCGGCTAAAGTGCCACAGCCCTTTATAGGGTGTCACTTACTTCTCCAGTGGCTATCAACTGTCTGCTTGGCAGAGAATGCAGCAGCACCAGGGCAGAGCTTTCACTTTCTGCGCTCGGTAGGGCCAGCCACAATCAGCTCTGGTCTGAGCACTCCCTCGTCTGCAATGCACAGCAATATTAACACCTCCTTAGCTGTACTGGTATTTTCTCTTATCATTTTTTATTTTTGCCTCCAGGAACTGAAATACCAGGTGGGGGTGAGATCTTGTATTAGTTTGACTCCTTGGAATGGCTTCTTGAGGTATATTGCAAGGTAATCCACATACCCAAAATACCAATACTAGATCCAGGGGGTACTGCACCAGTTTCATTGAAGATGAATGTACAGTCCACCAAGAAGTTGAAGGAGTGCACAACTGTCCCTTTTTCTTCCTGCAGCTCACTATCTTGGGGAATGATCGTCTGCTGGTATAAATCTCCCTGGCTTCCAGATAGAATCTGGCCTTCTATGGAGATAGCCATGTTGGGTGGGTCTACACATGCATTAGACCCAGGAGAAGTTTACTCATGAGTAAATGCTCCCAGGCAGGCATCCACATGTGCAGGGAAGCAGGAGAAGATTTGCTGCTAATGGCAGCAAACTTCTCCCACTTCCTGGGCCCCTGCAATGGACCCCTGCTGCCACCAGGGGGAGCTCTGGAGCTCTACCCCTGGCTGCTAGCCCAGGGGCTAGCAGGGAGCACTGGGCTAGGAGACAACTGTCTCCTGGCTGGCGCTGGGATATTACACCCTGCCTCCAGGCGGCTGCCTGCTATCAGGGCAGGGCTCCCCAATCACGGCCAGGGGACTTGGGAAGAGCTGCAGGGGAGGGGCAGGTCCCAGACCCCTTTCCTGACCTACCAGTAGGGCAACTAACAGCTAGCTCACTGCTAGCTGCCCCACTGACCTACCCTACCCCTGAAGCTGTTTCCAAGCCCTGTGCCTTGATTAAGGCATGGGACCGGGATCATCCCTGAACTGTGATAGTTCCTAAGCCCTGTTCCTCCATCATGGGGTGGGGGGTAGAAAGCCTATTTCCTGCTCAGGTTCACAATCATGGAGCTGGGTCGGGAACAGGATTTCCAGCCTGTTCCCCACCCAGCTCTGTAATTTCATAGATTTCATAGACATTAGGGTTGGAAGGGACCTCAGGAGATCATCGAGTCCAGCCCCCCGCCCAAAGAGCAGGAAGTCAGCTGTGGTCATAGGATCCCAGCAAGATAAGCATCCAGTCTACTCTTGAAGGTGTTCAGCGTAGGAGCTTGAACCACCTCCGATGGCAGGCTGTTCCAGACCCTGGGGGCTTGGACAGTAAAGAAATTCTTCCTTATGTCCAGCCTGAAATGGTTTTGCAGTAGTTTATAATTGTTCAACCTCATCATCCCTTGGGGCGCTCTGGTGAACAAACATTTCCCCTGATCCTGGTGGTCACCCCGATAAACTTATAGGTGGCCATCAGGTCACCGCTGAGCCTGCGCTTTTCAAGGCTAAAGAGCCCTGTGGCTCTCAGCCTGTCATTGTAAGATCTGTTTTCCTGACCTCTGATCATGCGCGTGGCTCGCCTC
This sequence comes from Crocodylus porosus, assembly GCF_001723895.1. Lineage (NCBI taxonomy): Eukaryota > Metazoa > Chordata > Crocodylia > Crocodylidae > Crocodylus > Crocodylus porosus. The sequence continues at coordinate 10,613,249 of NW_017728924.1, read as the reverse complement.
TGGACTCTCTAAAGCTTCTCCACATTTTTTTTGAATTGTGGACCCCAAAACTGGATGCAGTACTCCAGCTCCGGCCTCACCAAGGCTGAGTACAAGGGGAGAATGACGTCCCAGGATTTGCTTGAGAAGCATCTATGGATGCAAGCCAGAGCTTTGCTTGCTTTACTAGCTGCAGCATCACATCGCAGGCTCACATTCATCTTACGGTCAATGATGACCCCCAAGTCCCTTTTGTCCAAAGTGCTAGCCAGTGTAGCACTGCCGAGTCTATAAGGATTTCATAGACATCAGGGCTGGAAGGGACCTTGGGAGATCATCGAGTCCAGTCCCCTGCCCAAAGGGCAGGAAGTCAGCTGGGGTTATAGGATCCCAGCAAGATAAGCATCCAATTTACTCTTGAAGGTGTTCAGTGTAGGTGCT
>NW_017728924.1:10611581-10612818 GCF_001723895.1 Crocodylus porosus | reverse complement strand
CTCTCCCTCCTCAGCCCATAGTCTGAGACTGGGAGGATCGAAGGGAACACTACCTGTGCCCCCAGACCCTTTAGCCCCACTCCCAAATCCCTGTAGTGCCTCATGACCTAGGTGAGAGCGCTCTGAGCCATGTCATTGGTGCCCACATGAATAAGGACCGTGGGATAGTGTTCTGTGGGCTGGAGGAGCTGTGGGATCCTCTCCACAATGTCTCGGATGCGGGTCCCCGGGAAGCAGCAGACTTCCCGGGCTAAGGGGTCGGGGCGGCAGATTGCCCCCTCAGTGCCCCTCAGGGTGGAGTCTCCCACAACAAACACCTGATGTTTTGTCTTGGGGAGAGTGGGAGCGGTAGCTGCGTTTGAGCCTGTGTTGCCTGTGGGAGCTGGCAACTCAGCAGGCTCTGCTGGAGCAGCAAGAGGTGTGTACCTGTTGCTAAGCTCTAGTGAGGCAGGGGCCTTGGTGCGGCAGGCCTTGGGGCCCTTGACCACCTTGGTCCATGCCCCTGACTGGGCAGAATGGGAGGTCCTGGAGTCCTCCCCTGTCCTGGAGGGAGACCGTGGTCTACCCTCCAACTCCAGGGGGGAGAAGGGCCTGGTAGTAGGAGTCTATCTCCTGCTCACAATCCCTGATGGCATGCAGTCTCTGTACTGTGGCTTGGAGCTCCTCCAACTGGTGTGCCAGAGACCCCAAAAGGGAGCAGACCCCACAAGGGGAGGTGGCCATGCTCCCAGACACCAGAGCCTGAAAAAGGGACAGGCAGCCCCCACAGCTGAGAGTCAGAGGTTCCATCTGGGTGGCCGTCTCTGAGGTGCTGGGGGGGTGGGCACAGAGCTCGAGGGGACCCTTGGAATGTGGTGCGTGCCCATCTGCGTCATGCCGCTGGTAGGCTGGCTATGGCTGGGACTGTCTACCCTAGGGGGCTTGCAGGAAGGGCCTCAGCCCTCCTGCTCACCCTCCTGCATGAAGTCCTCACTAACTCACGTGCCAGCAGAGAAGCGTGCCTGTTTGCACAGCCTGTTCACACGGCTCTGGTCTCGTGGCTCCCTGGGGGGCTGGGTGAAGTAGGGGCCTGGGTGGGGCGAGACCCAGCCCGGCTCCCACTCAGTCGCCTCCTCCCACTCTCTAGGGGTTAACCTCCTCCCACCACAGGCCCCGCTTACCTCCAGCTGTGCTGGGGGTCGGCGGGGGGCTCCGCAGCTGCTGGGGGGTCTCTGGGGGGCTTTGGGGGAGCGGGGGC
>NW_017728924.1:10604534-10611481 GCF_001723895.1 Crocodylus porosus | reverse complement strand
GGGCTGGGACCTACCTCACTCTGCAGCTCTTTCCAAGCCCTGTGCCTCGATCACCCAACTGGGGCACAGGACTGACAAGACAGTTCCCAGCCCTGCCTCTGGCTGCTGCTGGGGGTTGGTGGGACCGCTCTGCGGCAGTTAGGGTCCCTGGGGGAGTTTGGGGGAGCGGGGGCACAGCAGGCTTTCACTTGCGTGTCTCTCACTGCTCCCTGAGCCTAACTGAGCTGAGCAGGGAACAGGCTCCCCAGCTCCCACCAGCAGAGAGCTCCCATTGCCAGCTCCACAGTTGCGAGGCCAGCACTGGGAGATCCTTATCACTCAGCACCAGCTGCACATTCACAGGGCTGGCACTGGGAGATCCTGTTCTTTCACCTTGAGCCCTGTGACTCTGGAGGTTGGGCTGGAAGATAAGGATCTCCCAGCCCCCACTTCCCAATCATGATTTTGGAGTGGGGGGATTGGACCTCCCTGCTGCTGGGATACAGGGACATAGTACCTACCCAGGCTCTGGTGGCAGAGCCCATCATGGGCAGCTCCCGGGGACAAGAAGCAATATCCCACCCCCTGGTGGCCAGCTGACCGGGAACAGATTTGTCTCTGGTGAGGCATCTACAGTAGTGCTACGGTGCAGTAACTAATTGCAAGTAAATTTGCTACTTGAATTTGCAGGTAGCAAATTTACTTGCAAGTAGCAAGGTTTACTGGTCAGTAAGTATATGCACGTGTAGGCCTACGAACTTACTGCCCTGTAAAGTATGCTACTTCACAGTAAAGCATCTTGTGTAGATCCACCAACTGTATAGAAGGTCAGTAGCAGTTTCGCACTGACCCCGACCTTGTCCTTTCATCCCTGAGTGCTGCTTAACAAACTCATGGGAAAACTGCAGAAGAAGCAAACTATTGTCCCTGACATAATTTAGGGATGGACATTAAGATTAATGACCTGTTTGCACAGAGCTGCCAAAACAATCTTCATCCTGAGTATTTGTGTCCTCCCTCTATGCTAGGAGACAGGGAACATTATAGAGGTTGGAAGCTGCTGTGTGCTATATGAGCAGCCAATTATGGAGATACTCTAAAGTTGTGGTTAGCTCAGTCTAGAACAAGGTGGGCAATTATTTTGGCTGGAGGGCCATTTAATGAGTTGTGGTAAACCATCAAGGTCCATAAGGGTAGCCCCACCCCTTGACAGGTGCCCCAGCCCCTGGTCACTATCTTGAGACTGGAAGTCCCACCCCAAACCCCTGGAAGTAGTTGGGCTGGGGGGAGGGTTGCCATTTTGGAACTGGAAAAAAAACAGATTATATACTAAAAATCAAACATCTACTGTAACATATTTTAATTTCATTAAAATTATATTTTTGTCCTGATTTGTGTGTTTCTGTAGTGTATATAGAAGTGATTGTGTAATAGCTGAAAATGAAGTCTTACCCTTGTATATTGTGGGGGGCTGTGGGTAGAAGTTTGTTGGGAGGTATAAGTGGGTGGGTATAGGGTTTGTGGGGGGTTGTGGGTATGTGTGTGGATGTGTGTATGTGAGGTGTGGAAGTGTGTGTGGGGGGTTTGTAGGGGTGTGTGTGGGTAGGTATTGGGGTGTGGGTAGGTGGGTATGGGGTTTGTGGGGGAATGTATGTGGTGGTGTGTGTATATGGGGTATGGGAGAAGGTGTGTGGATGTGTGAGGTTTGTGGAGGTGTGTGTTGGATATGGAGGTGGGTGGCTGGGTGGGTATGGGGTTTGTGGGGGGCTGTGGGTGTGTGTGTAGCTTATAGGGGTGTTTCTGGGGATGTGTGTGTGAGTATGGGGTTTTGGGGGGGTTGTGGGATATGTGGAGGGGAGTGTTTGGAGGGGGTGTGGCTGGGGGTTGTGGGATGTGCATGGTGGGGTGTGGGTGTGTACAGTGGGGTGTGCATGTGGGCCCCACTATAAAAATGCCCCCTCAAATGCCCTTATTGTGCACAGCCCCTACCGCCAGCAGCAGCAGCAGTGGGCAGTGGACTCTCAGGGCACTCACAGTCCATGGCAAGCAGAGCCCCTTGGTGGCACATGGTCCTAGTGAGCCCCAGGACTCAACATGGCCAGGCCGCCAGCTCCATTGTGTGGGCTTCCCATGCAGTTCCCAGGTTCTTTGCCCAATGGGGGAGCCCAGTGCAATGAAGCCCGTTGCAAGTCTTGGCTGGGATGGCAGGGAGAGCAGCAGATCCAACCTGGCTTCATCATGCAGAGCTCTCCCTGCTGTTCCCCATGACCTGTATGTGGCAGTGAGCAGGGCTGGGCTGCCAACTCCATCTTGTGGGGCTCCCCTCAGAGGCATGCAGCTCAGGTGGAGAACCTGGGAACTGCATGTGAGCTCTGTGGAGCCCTGCTCAATGGAGCCAGGTGGACCCCACACCCCTGCTGACCTGGGCTTCATGCTCCTGCTGCCCCACCCTGGGGCCCTGCCGATCCCAGGGCACCAACTTGGGCCCCATGTTCCGACTCAGCTGCTGCTTCACTCCCACTCACTGATGCTTCCCCCCAGCACTGCTGCCACTTCCCACTCACCCACCACTTCCACTTCTCCCCCTCTCTTTGCTGCCTGCTGCTATGGCCACCCTTTCCTTGCCTGCTGCCACTGCTTCCCTACCTGTGGGGTCAGGGCTGTCCTATGGGAGTGTGTGGGGCTCAGCCTCATGTGCCTGCCCACAGGCTGGACGAAATTGCTTAGTGGATCAGGTCTGGCCCTCAGGCCATATTTTGCCCACTCCTGAGCTAGAAGAACCCCTGAGTTAGCTCCTCCCTCTGCCACTGCTGCACACAGACAACCTGTTTGACTGACTTGTTTAATAGCACAAGCTTAAGGGATAAAACCATTAAGATTACAGAACAGAGCTATAACTAGCAAGACAGCAGCAAAAGGAAAAACTTGAAAATTACTGTTCTGCTACTTAATGTGAATGGCAATATAAAAAGACAGAAATATTCACAAGTAATTTGGAAAAACAGGATGATGCATACATTTCACAGGATATTACAGCTTGGGAAAGAAATTTGCCTTCTATAACAAAAGAAGAGGTGAAATAGTGACTGTTAAAAATAAACATTTTTCAAATCCACAATCCTACCAAGAATGGTAATTTTAACCATTTCAATCTTGAGAAATTTCAAAGGATTAGAAGAATAATAACATGGTCCAATATTTAAAAAGGGTAAAAGGGCTATGCCAAGCTAATATAGGTGGGCTAGCATGATATCATTCCTGGAGAAAGTCATAGAACAGTTGATTCAGGACTAGCAAGAAAGGTGAAGATGTATATAAATAATGCCAGCCCCCCTAGTTTCATGGAAGGATTATTTTGCCAAACAATTCTCTTGTCTTCTTAATAAAATTAGATGCCTGGTTGAAAAAGACAAGTTTGTTAATGTAGTATACTTGGGTTTCTCCAAGCTATTTGACTTAATACCACAGGAGATTTTGATTAAAGAGCTTTCATTAGGTGGAACTAACAAGGCACACATGATATAAATTAAAACCAGTCTCTGACAGATCTCCAGATGTAGTTGTTAATGGGGATGCATCAATGAATGGGACTGTTTGAAGTGGAGTCCCTCAGGGATTATTTCTTAGTCCAAAATTATTCAACATTTAGCAATAATCTAGAGATGATATATCTTTGTTGGTAAAGGCTGAAGATAAAACAAATATTGTTGAGATGGTACATAAAAAAAAGGAACAGTTTTACAAATTGATCTGAAGTGCCTGATTAAATAGTTACAGGCCACATCTACACAAGATGCTGACTGCACACTTGTTACTGAACAGTCATTTAGTACTTTTATCAACAGTAACTTAATGACAGTGCAGTAACCCTAGCATTGCCAAATGGCTTTTAGTGATTCTGGTGATTCTGACTGTATAGTAGCTCATTATTATTGCACAGTAGTGTCAAATCACACTTTGTGCCCTGCAATGCTGCTGCACAGTAGTAATAAGCTACTATGCAGTAGGGCTATGCGAAGCTTTGGTCCTTCTTTCAGTTCAGCAGAGATTTGACCTGATTTGGTAGCCAAATCTCTGAATCTGAATTGAATCAGGAGACCCTTAATCTCTCCAAATTGAATCAGAAACTTCCGAATCGATTTGGAGAGATTCGGAAAGATTTGGCAATTCAGATATAGACACACCCTTAAATGTTTTTTCTATATACCTCAAGGTCCCAGGTGGCTCATGAATGCTGTGATCCTGGGGCAGATGGAGTGTCCCACAGGAGCGCGGGGGAGTCCCCAGCGCACGCGGCAGCAGACCCAGAAATGGATATGGACCAGAAGCACTTCCAGTCCACTTCTGGGTCCACCAGGAAGCATGCTGGTGGGGCCCTCTGCACCGCCCCCCTGGCTTGGCAACTGGTGCCTCCTGAGTCTGGGGGGAACCCAGGGCCCTGCCGCAGCCAATTGCTGAGCCAGGAGGATGTGGGGGAGCGTGTAGGGGTCCCCACCATGCTCCTGTGGGATGCTCCATCCACCCGACCATTGCAGCGTTCACAAGCTGCGCCTGGTACCTTGAGGTATGTAGAAAAAACATTTAACGCTGTGTCTATGTCCAAATCACTGATGCTCTGAATCAGCATCGAATCTTGAGATTCGGATTTGGCCGAATCATATTGGAGACAGTGATCTGAATCAACGAATCGAATCACTGTCCTTGATTCAGGCTGAATCTGAATTCAAATTGAATACGGCCTGTTTTGCACAGCTCTATTGTACAGTCAGCACCTTGTAAAGATGTAGCCACAGTCCTACAAAATGTGTCACTTAATCACTAGTTCTACTTACTTACACTTGGGTAGTCAGGGGCTATTTCAATCTTGCTGACAAATGTTCAGTAGCTAGAGGTTAAAGTTAGATTCAATCTTGAAATAAGATGCAATTTTCTAACAAAAATGTTAATTAACCCTTGATACAGCTGATCAAAGGAGGTAGGGAACTTTCCTTACTTGGAGTTGTTTAGATAATTACAGATCTTTTTCTAAAGGATATTATTCCCATTTCAGGAAAAATTTGATGACATTTCATGTGGAAACAATATCCTTAATAAAAAAGTTAATTAAAAATGTTAATTTCTGAAAAAACCTAGTAATTTCTTCACAATGATTTTTAATTTGAGTTATATTGTATATTTTTAGCTGTATAATAACTGTAACTTCTATGTTACTTCTTAATATGTCAGCAATAGTAGAGAACAATATAATTTACCAAATTCTGAATGTTTTGTTTAATTACTTTTTAAGTTTTAGTTTAGTTTAGTTTAGTTTCATTTAAAAATCATTAAGGGCAATTGCTTCTTAGGACTGATTGAAATAACTTCTTCTGTTCATAGTTTCGTTACCACACAGAAAGGAAACTGTTTCAATAAATATGAAGTACCCATAATGTTTTTAAAAATTATATCATAAGTGCAATGAGGCATTATTTTATCTTTGGACACTGTATGACCTGACCTATCAAAAATAATTCAGATTATGGCATGTCTATATGACATGTATATATACTAATACTAATGATATGTCATGAAATAATGTAAAACAGTAAAAATAATATAAATATAACAAGCATAAAATACATTTTTAAATGACATTTTGAGATTATTCCCAAACAAAATGTTCTAAATGTGTGTGTTGGGGGTGGGAGGCAGCGGTTGGACTTCTTATTTCAGGGGCAGGTTTGAAGGTGTGTGGTTTTGCATCAGTTTGGAAGGAAAACAAATTCTGAAACAAAAACATTTCCTGCAAAATGGAAATGTCAGGTTTCAGAGAATTTAAGGCCAGAAAAAACCTTTAGATCATCTAACCTGACCTCCTGTTGGACAAAGACCATTTTCTTTGTTGCCCCTGTATTGGGCTAAGTGACCTCATTTAAATCAAAGCCTTTCAGTCTTCAGCTGACTAAATTGCTGTGTACCAGGGGGAAGACTGAAGGCTCCAAATAACAGGGCAAGGGACACTTCATGCTATAAAGGAAGACATAAGTACCTTAGGGTATCTGCCAACTTTACCTTTGGGAAAATTCCTCACAAGCCCCAAATGGCAGTGAGTGGGCATGTCTAAACATGACACTAAATGTACAAGTAGATTAATTCTCTGCTCATTAATGTGTCACAGCAAAAACCGTGCTATTGCAATAAGGCACAGTAGAATTAGACTACTGTGCATTAGCACCACTATAAAAGGCATACTTTCATAGTTGATAGAGTCAGAAGGGACCTGAGCAAATCATCAAGTATGACCCCCTGCCATGGGCAGGAAAGAATGCTGGGGTCAAATGACCCTAGCAAGGTATTCATCCAGCCTCCTTTTAAAGACCCCCAGAGTAGGAGCAAGCACTACTTCCCTCGGAAGTTGGTTCCAGATCCTAGCTGCCCTGACAGTGAAGTAGTGCCTCCTGATATCTAGCCTGAACCTACCCTCAGTCAACTTATGGCCATTATTCCTAGTTACTCCTGGTAGTGCTTGGGGGAATAGGGTCTCTCCCATTCCGCGCTGGTTCCCCTTGGTAAGTTTATAGACAGCCACTAGATCCCTTCTCTGCCTTCTCTTGTGGAGGCTGAACAGGTTCAGGTCCCTCATCCTCTCCTCTTTGGTCTGCCCTGCTGCCCCCTGATCATGTGAGTGGCCCTCCTCTGGACCCTCTTGATGCTGTTCACTCCTGAAGTGTGGCACCCAAAACTGGATGCAGTACTCCAGCTGCGGCCTGGCCAGTGCCGCATAGAGGGGGGGATCATCTCCTTGTACCTGCTTGTGATGCATCTGTGGATGCATGACAAGGTGCAGTTGGCCCTACTGACTGCGTCCTCACACTGGTGGCCCATGTTCATCTTGGAATCAATAATGACTCCAAGATCCTTTTCTGCCTCTGTGCTGACAAGAAGGGAGTTCCCCAGCCTGTAGGTATGCTGCTGGTTCTTCCTCCCCA
>NW_017728924.1:10594383-10604369 GCF_001723895.1 Crocodylus porosus | reverse complement strand
AAATGACCCATCCATCACCACTCTCTGGGTGCAGCCCTCCAGCCAATTTGCAACCCATCTGACTGTGTAGGCATCAATGCCACAGTTACCTAATTTTTTGATGAGAATGGGGTGAGAAACAGTGTTGAAGGCCTTCCTAAAGTCCAGAAAGATTACATTCACCGCAACACCTGCATCCAAAGGTTTGTGACCTGATTGTAGAAGGCCACCAGGTTGGTCTGACAGGACCTGCTTCTAATGAACCCATGTTGGTTGCCCCTAAGCATAATCTCCCCTGCAGGTCCCTCACAGATGTGCTCCTGGATAATTTTCTCAAAGAACTTCCCCAGGACCGAGGTAAGACTAACAGGCCTATAGTTTGCTGGGTCTTCCTTCCCCTGTTTTTGAAAATGGGGACCACATTGGCCCTTTTCCAATCCTCTGGCACCTCTCCAGAGCACCACAAGTGCTCGGAAAGCTGTGCCAGGGGTCCTGCAATGTCCTCTGCCAGTTCCCTCAGCACCCTTGGGTGGAGATCATTTGGACCCGCTGATTTGAAGATGTCCAGTCCCACCAGAAGTTCCCTGACCAGGTCCTCTCTGACCCTAGGCCCAGCTGCGCCTCTCCTGAGTTCATCTGGGATTCCAGTGGGGAGGATGTCCCGGTCCCTGCTCAGAAAAATGGAGGCAAAGAATCTGTTAAAGAGGTCAGCTTTATCACCTGGTGCAATCACCAAATTGCCAAGCATGTCCTACAGGGACCCCATGTTATCCAGTGCCTTCTTTTTACTCCCTATGTATTTAAAAAAGGACTTCTTTTTATCTTCTGTCTCCACCTTAGCCTTCCTAACAGCCCCCCTACAGCCTTGAGCAATGGAGGTGTAATCCTCCTTGGTGATGGCCCCTCCATTCCACTGGGTGCACGCCTCCTTTTTAGCTTCAGAGGATCCTTAATATCTTTGCTGAGCCATGGGGGCTTTTGAGCACTCTTGCTTGCTTTGACTCGCATTGGGATTGTCACTCTGGGCTCAGAGGATCATCTCCTTAAGGAATGACCACTCCTCTTGAACTTCCAACTCCCCACCTCTCGGGGACCTCAGTGCCTGCCCGATTAATCTCCTTAATTCATTGAAATCAGCCCTCCAGAAATCTGGGCCTGCTGCCTAGATACAGGCCTTTGACACCCTGCAGTAGATAATGAATTCCAGTAGGCGATGATTGCTATCGCCTAGGTGGTCGAGAACCCGCAGCCCCCTCATCCAGTCATCGCCTGTGGCCAAGACCAGGTCCAGCAAGGCATTCCCCCAGTGGCACTGTGTACCTCCTGGGTTAGGTAGAGGTCTTGTATCCCGGCTAGGAACCTATGTGAGTGGTCAGACCTAGCTGACTGCTCCTCCCAGCAGATGTCTGGGTAGTTTAGGTCACCCGTGATGACCGCATCCCTTGACTTAACTGCCTCCACGAGCTGACCTGAGAATGTGCATGGCATGTGCTGGCGCTACTGTGCAGTAGCACCAGTTACTCAGCATTTAGTTAGTACCTGTCATTACAGGTACTAAACTTTAGGGCTGTGCAAATCTTCGACTTAATATTCAATTTGACAAATATTCAACACATTCGACCTTGAAAAGTGAAAGTCGAGTCAAATAGCAGCTGGTCAAATAGCTGTTGAATCGAATACTGGAAGTCGAATATTAACAGTGTGAGTCGAATATTAACAGTGCAGGTTGAGTATTCGACAGGGGTTGAATATTCGACTTGCCTATACTGGATTCCCTGTGTGGGGGGAAAAAAGGAAAGTAAGGGAGGGAGGGGGAGAGGGGGAAGGGGTGCTTTCATGGCTGACGTGTGTGGCTGGCCAGTCACCTGTCCGCATTCTCTGAGGTCTCTTCCAATCCCAGTGCTCTGGGGGGTCCAGAGAAAATGCATAAAAGGCAGCAGTTTTTCAGCTCCCCTGATTCCTGCCTTGGGGTCAGTTTCTGAGCTGCTGGTGTTCTCCAGCACCTCTGCGTCAGACCATGGCAGCTGGAAGCCCTGATCTTCAACAGATTCTCTGCTTGCAACGCTAGCAACAGGGATTTCTGAGAACTTGGTGCTTTTATTTTATAACTACTTTTCATATTAGTTTACGCTTATATTGAATAGGGTTAGTAGTAGCCTAATATCTATTCTATATATAGGAATTTAGTTATATATATATTTTTTTATACATCATTCATTCTTTCCACCACATCAACTCTTCTTAATATATTATCTACAGACACGAACACATTTACATAACATCCAGAAATCTAATCTGCGGTGCACAGCACACTTAGTAGAGGTAAGCGGGGCCATGAACCTCATGGTGCAGGGTTGACTGGGTGTTGGGCAGGCTGAGCTCACCCGTGGCTTCATGGTCACCAACAATGGGGCCAATATGGTCAAGGCAGTCCGTGATGCCAACTTTGCTGGTATTCGCTGTGTGGCACACAATTTACATCTGATTGTAAGGGATGCCTTGGAGGGAGACAGGGCTGCCGGTGATGGTGCCAGCAACACCAGCAGGCTCACTCCAGATGCAGGAAGGTGGTGGGCTACTTCCACTGGAGCATCAAGGGGGGCAAGATGCTGCGGGACAAACAAACAAAGCTAAATGTCCTGCAGCACAGACTCATCCAGGATGTGGAGACTTGGTGGAGCTCCACATACCTGATGCTTGAGAGGCTGGTGGAGTAACAGAAGGACATGCATGAGATGGCCTTGCTTGGGGAGATTGGGATCAGTGGCCCCCTGACCAAAGCTGAGTGGGATGCCATCTCCCAGATCTTGCTGGTCCTTAAGCCCTTCCTCGAGGCCACTGAGACCCTCAGTGCTGCTGATGCCTTCCTCAGCCACGTGGTCCCCATAGGGAAGGAGCTCTGCAGTCAAACAGAGAGCTTCCTGGGGGCCAATGCTCCTGGCTGGGGCAGGCTGCTGTCACCAGATGTGCAGACACTGAGGCGGCTGAAGCAGGGCCTTAGGAAAAAGCTTGAACCCTTGGGGTTCAACACAGTGCATATGCTGGCCGCCATCTGTGACCCAAGGGTGAAGGGCACCATATATGGCAGCGAGACACTGACTCACTGGAGGGAGGTACTTATTAAGAAAGTGACAGAGGCAGAGCGGCGGAGGTGGGGGGAAGTGGGACAGGGGGATCCACTGCCTGAACCCAGGCTGCTATGCACGAGCCGGTCTTCCCCTCCACCACAGTGCTGCCAATATGGGCTAAGGCCATGGCAAACGTTAGGGGGTCCAGACCCACCAGTCTCCAGGATCAGGCAGACAGCCCTCACACCGTGGTGTCTGCCTATCTTGCCGAGCCTGTGGAGCTCCTGGACTGTGACCCCTTGGCCGGTGTGGTCGGATCTGGCCACAGTTGCCCAGGAATACCTGTCCTGTCCACCAACCAGTGTGCCAAGCGAGAGGGCACATCCATGGCTGCGGATGTTGTGACACCCCACCGCACCTGCTTGGATCCTGGTTTGGGGGAGCAGCTGGTGCTCCTCAAGGTGAACCTCCCGCTGCTGGGGGTCCCCAAGCACCAGGTGCAGACCGAGCGAATGCCGCCCTCCTCGCTCCATCTGGAGCACGAGTTTTGTCTGTCAGCAGCCTAAGGCGCAGTTTCCCCCAAACCCCTGCACCTATCACTGTGAAAGTTGGCAGGCTTTGTGGGCTCCTCAGGGGTGAGCAAGCCTGCAGTTTTGAGCTCCCTGTGGCTTTCCACACAGAAGTCACAGGAGGTTTTCTCTCAAGAATTTGGGGTGCTGTTTCTCCGAACCCCCAATCCTATCTTGTTGAAAGTTGGCAGGCTTTGTGGGCTCCTCAGGAGCTACCATTTCTGCACATTTCATCAAGATCAGACAAGAAATGCCAAACTTATAGCCTGCTTTGTCCTTCCCCATTATAGCCTATGGGGAAGTTGAAGCAACTCGGATATTCAACTGAGCTTCAACCTTGCATCAAAGCGGACCCGCTTCGACTCGAAGCAGACAGCAAATCGAAGCGGGACACAGTTTAATATTTGACATGGCTGTCAAATCAAATATTACCTGCTCTGCACAGCCCTACTAAACGTAATGCCCAATAGTCACGGCGCATTAATCCATGTGTAGATGTGCCCGGTCTGTCTCTGAACATGTGCCCAAGTTGCACCAGTCAAACACATGAGGAAAAGGATTCTTTTTACCGCCTTAAGAGCACTCTTCCACCCAATTCAGTGTCCAGTTCTGACTTGAGGCCAGTCCTTGATACTTCTAAAACATCATGAGCAAATGTATAACAATTGAAGTCTGCTTTCAGTTTTCCTCCCCATTCTTGCTTCTCTTCTCACCTCACTAAATAACAATTCATTAAAAAAAAATCTAATTAAATAACTAAATAAAAAAATCTAGGTGCACTGTAGAGAATATAAACTCACATCCTGGTCAAATATAGCTATACCAACAAAATGTCTGCATAATTCCTAAACCTTTGCAAGATAACCCCTAAAACAAACTTCTTTAGCCTCAGATATGGTCTCCATCACCACCTCTGTTATAATCTTAATAGTCACCGGCATCCAGATCCCCCTTCATGATCTTCAAAGTTACCAGTGAATTCACACTCATAATTCATTAGCCACCAGACCATGGCTCGAGCGATTTACTCCCTAGTTCTCTTTCACAATCTTAGTAGCCACCAGCCATTCATTCATAACATTAGTGGTCACTAGACCTCCATGCATACTATTAATAGCTAGCCTTAATGTCCACTCATACTTAATGTCCAGTTACAGTTACAAAGTCTCACTCATGACATTACTGGCCAGCCCTTCTTGAGAGCTTCACACCAGAGACTTCTGCTGAAAGAGGCAGTGTGAAATCAACCTTTTGACCTATGGTGAGTCAAATGACAGGAGTTTTCTGAGGGGCTCCCAGAAGCTTTTTATCATACTCGAGAATAACTTAAACAATACTAATAATAGAAAAATATATGAGTTGCCCTGTAAATCAGGGGTGGATTGTGAGCAAAACCCGGTCACACATGTTAGGGCTGACTAGCTTCATGTGAGGCTCCTCAGTGGGTTCTCTATGTTCAAAAGACACTGGGTCCTCTGTGCATGGGAGTATGTCCAGTGAATGCTGCTGGGTCACAAGCTCAGCATGTGACTGGAAAGTGGCCTCATTTAGTTAGTGGCCTCACTGAGAACGCCTTGCATATAAATCCTCATGCTGGAGTTAAGGATGAAGTCTGCCAAAACAACATGCTTCTAGAATCATCCTGTTGCCTTGGACATTTTGCCAACAGAAAGGAAGTTGATTTTGGAGGGCTTCATACTATAGCAATTTTGCAAGGCCCAGTGAGGTTTAGGCTCTTTGTTTTTTGTGACTTTTTCAGGTTCAAACTGATAAGCATTTTCCATTGCAGAGAGTTGCTCTGAGAGAAAGCAGCCAGCAGTTTGTGCTTAGACATAGATCACCAAAGGTCGCTTGGTTGGCCACATTACATGCATAACTCTGAATTAGATGCCACCTCACAGGCAAATGGGAAAATGCGGTGTGCTTGATGCTCAACTTCTGGAATGTAAGGAAGTGCTTGGTTCCTGAGAGAGAGAAAGGCACTGTATACTTCCATAGAAAAGGGCCACAGGACCCTGATTGGTGCCCTGATTGCTTATCCCTAGTTATGCTAGGTAGGCAACAGGAGAGTGTACAGGGACAGTGGTAATTAACTGTAGAACAAGGCATCCTCTTCCAGCACTGAGCAGAGAGCTTTATTAGAGCAGGGAAAGCAGCACAACCCCTGTCACTCTCCTCTCTTTCTGTTTCACTACAAATCACCTTCACCAGTAACAGGTCAGAGAAGATCAGCTTTTTATTTTCCTTTGGAAAGCATCAAATAAAAATAAAAACAAAAGCACATGCTATTATTTTCCTAGGGAGAGCGACCCAAGGGAAAACACATATGACTAGCGTTGCTAGTGGTGCAAGCAGAGTAACTAGTCACGTATGTATTTCTCATAGAAGGAGCTTAGCTCCATGTTGGTAGCAGAACATGAAGACAATAGAAGAGCCTCTGCTCAGAACCAGCTCCAGCCCCACTTACCTGTTTTAAAGAAACCACGCAAGTACCTCACAGATCTGAGGTGGTTAGCAGGAGTAGGGGTAAGCAAAATGAGTGATACCAGATAGCTAGAGTGAGGATCAAGGCATTGGGAAAAGAAGCTAATAACTATTGTGGACACCTAAATGGCTGCCAGCACACAACCAAGAATGAGAAGAAAACAGTTCGAGCTGCTCTTCCTAGCAAAGCCCCACTGTGGAAAGCCTGGCATAGCTTTGCTAAACTTAGCCCGGACTCATACTCAGCCTTGAGCAGTCAAGGGGAATGACACCAACCTGCGTAGAGCCTTTGTGAAAGGAAGAAAGGAGAAAACTGGACACCTTTTTACAGCCCCCTGAAAAATGCTTATGGCCCCCTCATATCCATCTCCAGAATTGTACCATACCTGCAGAATTAGCATAACAACCCACTGCATGTATCAGCAACATGGAGCTTTACCAGTTAAGCTAAAAAATAAATTCTTTAGCTGATTCTTGTCTTATGAGAATCACCAACTAGAGGGGGAAATATTACAGGTGTATGAAATGGGCTGTATTCGATTTGGATTCAGATTTGGCCCAAACTGGGGACAATGATTCGATTCATTGATTTGGATCACTGTCCCTGATTCCGAATTTAGAAGATTCGATGCTGACTTACAAGATCAGTGATTCAGCCATCGACACAGCTTTAAATGTTTTTTCTATATACCTTGAGGTACCAAGTGTGGCTTGTGAATGTTGCGATGCTGGGGCAGATGGAGCATCCCACAAGAGCATGAGGCAGATGGAGCATCCCACAAAACACGGCGGCGAACCCGGAAGTGGACCAGGCAAGATCGTGTAGACAAAAGGGCTGGGGGTGTAGCTCTCTATGTCAAGAACAGCTACTCATCCCTGCAAATTGACATTGGCACTCAGGAAGGACAATTGGAGTCCCTCTGGGTTAAAATACATGGGGAAGGTGGCACAGGGGACATCATGGTAGGAGTCTACTACCAACCTCCTAACCAGAAACAAGAGCAGGACCAGGAATTTGCTAGGGAACTGGCTGAGCTGCACGCTTTTGGCGCATGGTTGTCATGGGAGGCTTTAACTACCTGGACATCTCAGCCTTGGTGAGGCCACAGCTGGACTACTGCATCCAATTATGGGCTCCACAATTCAAGCAGAGTAGCTTGAGAGAGTCCAGAGGAGAGCCACACATATAATCAGAGGACAAGAGAATAGGCCTTATGAAGAGAGGCTGAGAGCCATGGGACTCTTCAGCCTGGAAAAGCACAGGCTCAGGGGGGACCTGATGGCTGCCTATAAGTACATAAGGGTGTGCATCAGGACCTGGGAGAACGTCTGTTCACCAGAGCACCTCAAAGAAAAACTAGGACCAACGGTCATAAACTTCTCCAAGATCGTTTTAGGCTGGACATAAGAAAAAATGTCTTTACTGTCCAAGCCCCCAAGAGCTGGAATAGACTTCCTCCAGAAGTGGTGCAGGCACCTATTCTGGACTCATTCAAGAAACATTTGGATGTTTATCTTGCTTTGACCCTAGCTGGCTTCCTGGCCCTGGGGCAGGGGGCTGGATTTCATGATCTTCGAGGTCCCTTCCAGACCAAATGTCTATGAATCTATGAACCACCCTCCAAGTGAGAAAGTTTTTCCTAATATCCAACTTAAATCTTCCTTGGTGCAACTTGAGACTGTTGTTCCTTGTTTTGTCATCTGTCACCACTGAGAACAGTCTAGCTCAGGGGTGGGCAATTATGGGAGGGCCACTTACCAAGTTTTAGCAAGCTGTCAAGGGCCTCATGGGTAGCCCTGTCTCTTGACAGGTGCCCTCCCTCCTGGTTGCCATCGTGGGACTGGAAGTCCCACTCTCTAACCCCTGACTTTTGCCACCAGAATTTTCTCCCCTTGCCCCCAGAAAGAATCCTTTCAGCAAGGACTTTTGCCATCTCAGAACCAGAAAAATTCCAAATTATATTCTAAAAATCAAACATTTACATTATGCATTAATTTGATTTCAAAAAATATTTTTGTCTCGATCTACCTGTGTGTGTGTGTAGTGTACCTGGAGGTGATTGCACAATAGCTTAAAATGAAGTCTTACTTTTGCATACTGTGGGGGTGTGGGTGGCATGGGGGAGTGGATATAGGTTTGTGGGGAGCTGTGGGTGTGTGGGTATATGGGGTGTGGGGAAGGGTGCAAGTGTGTCTGTGTGGGGTGGATCAGTGCAGGAGGTGTGGGTGTGAGGTGAGGGAGCATGTGGGGGGGTGTGAATTTGTGGGGTGTTGGTGGGTATGGAGTTTGTGGTGGGATGTATATGGGGGGATGGTGGCTGGGGTGTGTGAGGGGGCATGGGGATGGGAGCCTGCATTTATGGCAGTGCAAGGCGTGTGTGTGGGTGCATATGTATGGTGGAGTGTGCTCATGGGACTCACTCTATGAACACTCACACACACACACTCACACACACACATACAAACACTGTGCCTCACTACACACACACATGCACGCATGCACGTGTGCACGTGCGTGCACACACATACAAACACACACACAAACATACACACACACACACTGTACCTCCCTCACTACACACACACCACCCATCCTGCTCCTGCCCCTGGGGTACTGGCAAGGCCCCAGGTCGCTCAGTCCAATGATGCAGCCAGGGGCCATGTGGCCTGAGTCCTGCCGGCTTCCTCTGGGTCCTACTGCCCCTGGCTCTTGTCATCTTTGACAGGCAGCCAGGAGCAGATAAATATTCATTTTCTAAACTTTTTAGGTTCCCCACAGGTTGGATCTGGCCCATGGGCCATATTTTGCACTCCCCTGGTCTAGCTGTACTGGAACCATACTTCAAGTAGTTGAAGGATGCTATCAAATCCCCCTTTCCCCCCAGTCTTCTCTTCTTCAGACTAAATAAGCCCAGTTCTCTCAGCTTCTCCTCATAAGCCATGTGCCCCAGCCCCCTAGCTATTTTCGGTGTCCTCTGCTGAACTTTCTCCAACTTGTCCCTGTAACCCCCAGGTCCTTTTCTGCAGACCTGCTGCTTAGCTAGTTGGTCCCATGCCTGTAGTGGTGCATGGGATTCTTCTGTCCTAAGTGCAGGACTTTGTACTTGTCCATGTTGCAAAGTTTTTGCTTGACTGGAATATGTAAAGAAGTTCTGGCACCCTATTTATTCATTTGAGGTTTATTTCTTTGCTGCTTATTTTTTTTAACCTTAGAAAGAACCTGGTTACCAAGACTTTTTCTCCCCTTGTTTTGCCTGGAGATCTCCTTAGAAAACCAGAGAACTGACCCCAAAGCTTTCCTAGCCCCTCCTTGAAAAGACAGTTTATTGAATCTTCAAAGAGTTTTGAGGAGTTGAATTAACCCCCCTGCTCCTTTATCATTTTCTTTTCATGTCTGAGATCACAATTGTATTAGTGCTATAATCATCTGTAGAATGTTCCAGGGAAACAGACCTGGAATTCATATATCCAGAGAAGCAGATCCTTTTGCCCCCCTAAAAAAAACTTTTCAGATTTTCATTAGGCAAAAAAGGAGTAACAACCCCTAGGTTGTTACTAGGGCTGTGCAAAGCTTTAGGTGGTGATTTGATTTGGAGGAGATTCAACCCAGTTTGGTGACCAAATCTCCAAATCTGAATCGAATCAGCGGACCAATTAAAAGGTCCAAATCAATTCAAAGCTCTTTGAATCTTCAGCAAAGATTTGGAGAGCTTTGATGATTTGGACATGAAGCTGCAGCTGGACACAAAGCTGGCAAGTACGGGTAGGGGAGGGGGGCTGGGGGAGAGGGACCCGAGCCCCCCGCTCCGACCACGAGGCCTGACCGCCGCCCCGCCCCGGGGCCGGAGCCCGGGACTCGGGGGTCTCAGGCAGCGCCGGCGCAGCC
>NW_017728924.1:10561687-10594283 GCF_001723895.1 Crocodylus porosus | reverse complement strand
ATGGCTGCCCTGCCCACCCCAGCTCTTGGTGCTTTAAAGAAAAGCCCCACTGCTCACCAGGTGCTGCCAGGTGTGGGGATGATTCCCACTGCCCCCCACTCTCTCAGCCCACTCCCATGGCTGCCTCACCCAGGCCAGCTTCAGCCCTTTAAGAAAACTGAGAAATGCCCCAGGACTCACTGCTTCTGCAGCAGCCTCGGGGCTTAAGGGGGCTTGTGGAGAGCCCCCCACATGGTGTGGTGCAGTGGGGGGCAGCAGGGATTGCCCCTCACTGGCAGGAACAGTGAGTGTGGGGGTTTTCTTGTTCTTTTTTTCTTGAAGGGCCAAGAGCAGCGACAGGCTGGGCAGCCATGATGGGGGGCTGGGACTGTGGGGGGGGTCACAGGGCTCATGAAGAGCCCTCCACACAGCGTGGGGTGGTGGGGGACAGCAGGGATCTTCTCCTGCCTGGCAGCACCCACTGAGTTGGGGCGTTATTTTTCAAAGAGCCGGGAGCTGGGGCATGGACGGCAGCCATTGTCAGGCTGGGAGGGTGGGCGGGGGATAGACCTGGGTGATTTGGAGATTAGGCATAAGTCAAATCGCCGAATCTGATTCCACCAAATAGATTCAGGGCAGTGATTCCTAGCCACTTTGCAGAGGCCTAGGTTTTTTACCCCTTAGGTTTTTTAACCCCTTAGGTTACCCAGTTAGGATTTTTAAATGATCACATTCTATTTCCCTCTTTTTCTTCATCCGGTCATAGGAAAGCCAACTGGAACAGCCAAAGGAGTGAAACCATGGGTAGTAATAGCAGTATCACTGACTTTCCCAACCAGCCTGTTCTGGTTTCCAGCAGATTATGCTGGTGCTGTGAAACCATATCCATTCTTATTACAGGCATCATCATACATGCTGTTTAAGAGACCTGATCCAAGGCCATTTAGATCAATGAGAGTCTTTTTGCTGAGTTCAATGGATTTTGAACCAGGGTTTCAGGTGGCCCAAGGAGGGAAGGTACTTGTGGCTTTGAGCAAATACTGCAGTATACAATGCACAGAGTGCTGGTCATGTCCAGATAAGGTGACACCATCACCTATTGAATTACAGAGTCCTGTAGGCAGAACTATTGATGTAAAATATTGTAATAAATAGTTTGTCATGGAGAGAAAAGTTGAAGTCAGTTAGGGCTTGATCCTGCCTGAAAAAGAGGAGGATCAGTACTTGAATGCTAATTTTGTGGCACCCTATGCATTAGCTCATTTTTATTTTACACTACATGAGCTGATGCAAACCAGAGTGAAGTGGTATTAGAGCCACATGGTCCAGAAATGCCTTTATTATGTGCAGTTATAGGTACTGTACTGGAGAATAAAGTCAAGCAGAGGGGCTCAATTCATGCTGGGTATAATTCGACTGAAGCTATGGAGCAATGCTAGGGGTAAGTTGGGTCCCAACTGCTTATTTTTTAATTGGAAGTCAGATGATCATGATTATTTAAAGGAAAAAGTTTGTTTGCCACTGTTTCTGTGTCCTGCTAATTAACAGCCTCTGAGAGGCACCAGGGAACCCATCTCTGGGGTCCAGTGTCGCAAAAACATGCGGAGGTTAATTGAAGGCAATGGGAAAACAAGAACCCAGGCTTTAACCTTCTCGGGCTGCCCTTGTTATGCTAACAGCATTGTGCAGGCAGATTTAATGACTCCTCATTACCCTGCTACCTAATTAACCTCATGCCCTGAAATACAGAGAGTCTAAACAAGAACCTCCCAGTCTAGGAACTCCCTCCATCTACAGGCCCCAGGGTTAAAGGAGATGCTTCCGTCATTGCCATGTTCAAATCCCTGAGTGGCTTCCAAGTTATTCCCACTAAAAAAGGACAGCAATTCGGGTATTTCACTTCATTACACTGGAGTAATACAGTTTAACTTCAGTATGCTGCACTGATGACAGGGTAATTTGCCTGCAGTACCCTTATCCCATTACAGCTAGTGCTAAAATAAGGATAAGATAACTCACAAGTCAAAGGACTCTGTGCATTCCTTTCTCTTTCTGTGGCCCTCTTCCAATCCTCAGGGATCTCCCCTGTGTGCCATGATTTCTGAAAGACTTTGGCCAGGAGTTCTGCCATGACCTCAGTCATCTCCTTCAGCACTCTCAGATGAAGTCCATCTGGTCCTGCTGACTTATAAATGTCTAGCTTTTCTCGTAGGTTTTGCAACAGCTCAGCATCCACGGTGGGAAAGCTATCATTCCCACCGTGCCCCCTATGATCCTTATCTCACTTGTCTTTCTCCTTGATTCGGTGAAATACCGAAGCAAAGTGGGCATTCAGGAGTTCGGTTTTTTCCTGAGTGTCTGTTATCAGCTGTTCTGAGGTGTTAAGCAGGGGCCCCATGCTGCCATTTGTTTTCGTTCTGCTCCCTACATACGTAAAGAAGGACTTCTTATTGTCCGTGACTCCCTGGGCTAACTTAAATTCAGTAGTCACCTTGGCTTTCCTAGTCATTTCACTACAAGTGTGGACCACTGTTATATAGTCCTCCTTGAGAACTGTCTCTAGTTTCCACTGTGTGTATGCCTCTTTTTCCTTTTTCAAGAGGACTGCAATGTCCCTATTGAGCCAGGAGGGCTTGCCAGCCCTTCTGCTACTTTTCCTCTTCATAGGAACGGTTTTCTTTTGTGTTCGAGGATCATGTCCTTGAGGAACAACCACTCTTCATTCAGCTCATTTGCCTTCCATCCCTGATCCTGCACTGCCTCCATACTAATGCCCTGAGCCTGTTGAAGTCAGCATTTTTGAAGTCCAGGACTTCAATCCTGCTAGTTGATTTGTCAACCTTGTGGGGGACAGTGAACCTGATGAGCTCATGGTTGCTGTTGCCCAGGCTACCCTCAATGTTCAAGCCACACACCAGATCATCTCCTTTGGCTAAGACCAAGTCTAGAAGACCGATACCTCTGGTTGGCCCTTATACTTCCTGGGTCAGAAAGAGCTCCTCGATTACAGTTAAGAAGCTACATGGCTGATCTGACCTAGCTGAGTGTTCCTTCCAATCTATGTCTGGGTAATTGAAGTCGCCCATGACAACCAAGCCCCTTGCACGTGCGGCCTCTGTCACTTCTTGAGAACACTCCAGATCAAGCTCCTTCCCTTGGTTAGGTGGCCTATAGTAAATGCCCACAGTTACGTCTCTCTCACCTTCCCGCCACCCTTCCCCTGCCCCGCAAAGCTTGACCCAGAGGGTTTCAAGCTGCTTATCTTTGGAGCCAATGTCAGCATCCAGAGCGGTGTATGGCTCCCTCACATAAAGACCTACCCCTCCACCTTTTCTCCCTGTTTGGTCTCTTCTGTTCAGGGTGTAGCTCTCTATGGCTATGCTCCAATCATGCAAGACGTCCCACCAGGTCTCTGTAATCCCTACCAGGTCATACTACCCACTAGCGAGCAGGAGAGCTAGCTCCTCCTGCTTGTTCCCCATGCTCCTGGAACTGGTGTACAGGCTGCTGAGGCCCCCAACTGACACTCAATTTCCTGAGACACTGTGGGAGAATCATTCCATTAGCATTTTAAAAATAGTTATCTTATTGTCCTCCATGTGGGAGCTTTCCTGTGTGCCAGTCCCCATCAGAAGATGGATGCTGTTGTTTCTGCTGGCACAAATAACTATGGAAGTACTAGTATGGAGGGGGGGGGGTGCCCAGGGACAGCAGCATGCGTCCAGCCCCACTTCCACCCCACCTTTGGGGCTGGGCCTTCTCCCCCTCTCCCCTCACCACTGCTTCAGGGCTGGGTCCAGGGCCAGGCTGCCCCCTCCCCTTTCCCCTCACCCTCCATCTGCTGGCCCAGCCCCACTGTCCGTTCCATTGCCAGACAGGGCCAGAGATGTGGGACGTGGCCAGAGACATGTCGCCAGAGACATGTCCAGGGCCAGGAATGTGTAGCCAGTGGCGCTGGCCTTGCCCCCCCATCCTCCCCATTTTTGTGGCCTGCAGGGAAAAGGGGGATGCGCTGCTGGCCCCGCCCCCTCTGTCTGCTTCTTCTCCACAGCCTGCAGGGGCAGGGGATGGAGCCAGCACCACTGACCCATCCGCTCTGTCACCTGGTGGGGGGACTGGGGACAGAGGCCCAGGACCAGGCTCACTCCCCCCACCCTCACCCTGCCACTTTGGGGCCAGGGCCACTCCCCCCACCCCCAACCAGGGGGCTGGCAGGGACAGAGCCTAGAGTCTGGTCCTGCACCCCTACTCCCCTAGTCTGGCCCTGCTCCCCTAATTCAGGCCTCACTCTGTTCCCCTGCCCCCGCCTTGGTCGCTTCAGGCCTAACCCCATTCCCCCTCGGCAGTTTGGGTTCAGGGCCATTGCCCCATCCCGCCTCTCCACAGCGGCGCCAACCCTGTTCCCCACCCCGTCATGCCACCACCTCCTCCATGGACTGGGGGGAGGCACTCCACCTTTTCCCCACTCCGCCACAGGGCTGGGCCTGGCCAGCCCCCCACCCTGCCACTGTTGTGGGGCCCAGCATGCCTCCCCATGCCCTCCGTTTTGGGGCCAGGCTGGGCCCAGCATGTCTGCCCTGCTCTGTCCCCTGTGTCTCCACCATCATGGCGGTAATCTGCTGTGCTGCCACCTCTTGTCCAAATGCTGTATTTGCACTCTGATTGGTTGTTTCTGTCAGCCAATCAGAGTGTGAATAAAGCATTATGGACAGACAGACAGACTATGGCTTTTATAATATTAGAATAGGTTACTAATGTAGATAGCTGGGTTGTCAGTGTCTTAACCACTGTGCCAGCAACAACACTTTCAGTAGCATTAGGTAACACAATAGTTCCATCAGCACTCTTACAGTTGTTCCTGTGAGTGGAAGCTGATAGCAGTGGTGGGAAATATTAGGGCAAAATGCAAACATAGACACAAAAAGAAGGATAGAACAGCCAGCTAGGGACATACAATGGGAGAGGAATGCATAAGCCAGAAACAATACCACCCCAGCCCATTTGTGATGGCCTATAAGATTTATCCACACATTATCAGTGAATGAACCAATTCTTTTGATGTGTTTCTGAATTATAGATGAGGAAAGGAGGTTTTCAGCCCCCAAAACAGGCACACAGAGGTTGACTTCTCTTGGATGAATGGCCAGTTAGGTCATATCCTGTCTCTCCTTATCAAGAGATACAGGGTCAATGGCACAGACTGGCCTGTATACTCATAAAATCATAGGACATGAAATTATGTAGTCTGTCTGTGTGCCAGGGCCTGGGACAGAGGCTACACAGAAGAATCCATGGTAGCAAGGGGCAATGTTACAGATCATTCTGCATTTGCAGTTTCTCATTCATTTCCTGGAAGCAATTGCTGTAGATGCTACTAATGCTGGTTGTGGGAAAATGATTTCTAGGGTCAACTGCTAAGGCAGAAGGGTAGGGAACAGTATCACATAAAATGGATAAGAGCAAACTGCCATGTTCTAGGCCAGTATTTGTTCAGGTTGGGGTGTGGTGGCAGACTGAATAAGATTCTCGCTACCACTCCAAGGACATCCATATAGGTCTTGGTCTGGACTCATGTTCCTAGTTGGATCAGCTGCAAACAAGCACCTGGTCATTCAGGCAAGGGAATCAATAATGTCTGTTTGTGACACTGGCCACACCCTTCCTTTGATTGCTGTTGGCTATAGAAATTGGCATGCCTCAACCATGGTGGGCTGATTGGCTCAGATAGACATTTCGCTTTTGAGATGTGCAGGTTGGTGGCTGATAATGAATGGTGTACATGCTCCCTCTCTTGATGTATGCCACAGGAGCCTGATTGGGAGTCACTAGACACACTGGTGACAAAACAGAGGAGGACAATGAAGACAAAAGTAAGAGGGTTACATATGTAGCAACATCTGTAATGAAAGTGTAATGAAGTGCTAGGCTCTGAGTGCCCATTTGCATTCTTAGGTGGCATATACAAACCTTTCCCTGGCTAAGAAAGAATTAATTAAATGCTCTGTGCTCACTTAGCCCTGTCTCAGAATATGGGCCTAGCGTAGCATGTTGTGAGGGAGGATTCACCAGCTCAGTAGGTGGTAAAACTGGAAGAAGAGTGACTTTTGGGTTCTCAGCGTCTTGGGAAGACATAGCTGAAGGTTGGGAAGGTATAAATGATTGTTGCCTGCCAGGGCTACTTTGAGTTTGATGTCTAACCAGTAATTTGGGACTACTGAGACTTACCTGAGGGCACTGAACTGGGTTATGACCTGTCAGAAGCTCTTTGATAGATGAGTCCTGCTCTGACCTTGGGCCGGCCCAGTTATCTCTGCTTGCTGTCCCTTTTACTGTTTCATAGCTTGGAAGGGGTGGACTTCCCTAGGTCCAACTAGAGAGCTGTGCTGTCTGCACCTAGTCCTGTGGTGGAGGAAGGTTAGTGGTCAGGTAAATGTCTATGGTTTTAGCCTTTATTTATTCTGTCGCTGAATATTTATTCTTTACTCATGACTGCATATTTTATCTAAGTATAAGCACAGCCAGGTCTAGTGTATTCTCTTCACCCATGCTGAAGGATGGAAAAAAAAATGCTATTTCTCTCTGCCCAGATTCCTCCTTTCCTCTTATGTCAGCTAATATTGATTCATGGAACCTAAGAAAAGTCTGTAAATTGAAGCACAAAATAGAGAACTTGCTGAAAAATTAAGTGGCTCAATTCACTAACAGCTGAACACCAGGCTACAACCCACATACTAAGTATCATTTTGATTTTCAGTTCTCTCAAAGTTTGGCAATGTTTGGATCCAGAGCTTTGCTTCATGCCCACCTCAGCTATAAGTCCACATATCACATCTTGTTACATGTACAATGACAAAGCTATTGTGGCAGTGAGGGTCATCCCCAGGGTCCGGAAGTGCCGGGGAAAGACCTCAACACTCCCAGGAGAGGGCTCAGGGACCCCAGCCCTGCTCAAAACTTACCTGAGAGACAGGACAGGGATGGGAAGGAGCCACGCAAGATGGCATTATACCGGCTTTTCAAGTGGCTGACATCAGCTGTGACTGCCACTGTGGGAGATTTAAAAACCCCAACAGAAGCTGGGTGTGGAGGAAAGGCAAGGGGTGAGATGCCGAGCTTGCCAGAGAGTTACCTGGCAGAGCTGACTCCTCACATGATGCTGCCCCGCTGAGAAAGGGAGGTTGTGGCTACAAGCCAGCACTTCAAGTGGAGGCCAGGGAGCCCGAGAGCCACTGGCTGGATACAAGGAGCCAAGCCAGGAGTCGGCACAGCAGCTCAATCCAGCTGGCGGTTGACGAGTGGACAGGGTGTAGGGGAGGCAGAGCCCAAGGACCAACCATGGTGAGTTTGTAAGTACCCCATCCCTGGGTCGTGGAAGAGAACAACATTGAACCCCTCCTTACAAATTCCATCAAGTTGTAGCAAGCAAGTTGGGGGCCTGACCCAGGGAGCAAAGTGATACTCACAGTACCAACTGAGGTCGTCACAGCTGTAGAAGTTTGAAGGCCACATAGTATAAGTCAGTCATGAATAGAGGGTTGCAATGTATCCCATGGAGTGTGCTGTGTAAATAAAGCATCTCTATCCTTTTTATAGGTCATTTGTTTCTGGTTTTTCTCTGTTTCCTTTTCACCAGAAGTTTTGGGGGGTTTTACAGTTTGGAACTGAGAACAAAAGAGGGTTGAAAGGGAAGACTCTCTGATTGGGGAGAGAAGATTGGATCTCTGTGATTATACAGATGCCCACATAAGTTAGAGTCTGTCTCCTAAGAGATTAATCACATCGCCTCATTTCTCTTACCTATGATGATCTCCACTAGATTCCAAACAAGGATTAACCAAATGAAAATTAATCTGTGAGAAATCCCTCCCATGTTACATGCCACAACCTATGAATGCTACAAATGGATACTTTGGAACTCACTAATCAATTCTAACTATTTCTCCAATTACATGGGATGTATTCTAGGGAGCAACCCCATGCACATAGGCACCAGTGTAGTAGTTAATGGGACATCACCAGAAGAATTCTCTTCTATGTTTTCCTGTGTTTCACAAGGTTTCTGCTCCCAACAAGGTGCACACACAAACCTAAGAGAAAAACTCTCTTTGTACCATGTGAGATTTTAGTTATGAGACTTGAACAAGCTCCCTTTCACCTTCATGTCCTTCCAGCAGAGTAGTAAAGCCAAAAGCTATGGAGGAAGAATGGCTAAGTTGCTAGTTTGAGTGTGATGGTGTATGAAGAACCTACAGAGAAGCCATTTGTAAAAGGTTATTGCAAGGCATAATCTTCTCTCCCCCCTGTGACCCAGCAGCAGAAACAGTATCTATAAAAGTTTGAAGACCAGGCAGAATAAGATAGCAAGTTGAAAGGAGCAATTTGGAGATAACGAGCGTCAAGCAAACAAGGTAGGAAGTAGTCTGGGGAAAAGGCAAGGGGTAGGAGTGGTTCTCAGCAGCTTGGCACAGGGCCTCTGGGTTGGAATCCATGAAGACACTGGATCCAGGTCTCCCATCTTTCCTCTCCTGTAGAAGGAGAACTGATGATCTGGAAGGTGAGGATCCAAAGGTGGGCAGGAAGTTGGACTAGAAAGATATCCAAAGCTAGACATTGGACTTTCTGGCTTTTGGGATATACTTGAACAGTTTATAGTCATGAAAGGAGTAGTGAACTGGACAAACAAAAGGGATCATAGGTGACAAAGGCCTGTTTGGCCTGTTGCAGCAGTGAAGGGACACCATGGACACTGACTCATTGGAACTTAAGAGACCACTTCAGTGTCTTATTCTTCCATAGACCTTGGGCAAACCACTTAGCTTCTTTGTACTTGTGCCTTATACAGTAGAGCTAATGGCCCTGCCTGCTGCACATAGGTGTGGGGTGGATAAATACACTAGGGATCATGGAGCACTCAAATGTGCCTCAGTAGTAATGTTGGTCATGAGTAACTTGGAGGCCATATTTACAAAAGTCTAATTTACAAAAGTGACTTTTCTTTTCACCCAGTATACCATTCTGTTCCATTCAGGTTTTTCTTCTGTACCCAAATAACTCTGAATTAAGGGTCTCATTTGTATAAATTTGTATAAATTTCCATGATATAAATATATAGAGTTGTATACCTTGTCCTATGTAACAGTCTAGGGCTGCTTGTAAACTTCCTATGGAAACACCCTTCAAAGGCTTTTTTCTTTTGTTTCTCTCTCAATTCTTTGTTGATCAACTCTAATAGCTGCATCCCTGTAAGGATCTTGGAGCCCTCGCTTGATATGATTGCTGCTGAGGAAGGAACCGTTGACTATTTCTTCTGCCTAGCAAGTGAAAAGGCCTCTTTTGTGAGGCTAGCTTGTACAGAAGGCTGATATGTTTCTGAGCAGACAGCATTCTGCAATCACAATCAATAGTGGGACATGCAGAAGACAAGCAAAAATCAATGTATTACAGTAGTTTGCTGAAAATCTCTCTTTCCCCCAAGTTCTCCACAGAAATAAACAAGTTATGGAAAAATTGTTGCCACTCTATTACTTCAAAAGTTGAGTAAATCTGGTGTATAGATGACTAACATTCAACCTTTTTATGATACTTAGGGACAGGGCTGAAAAGCCCTTTTAAGTTAATCTTCCTGTAGTTGAGAGTAGTTATTTTTTATCTAAATTTTTATTTATATTCAATAATGCATTGAACTACTTATTAATTCATATTAAATACATGCAGCAGGGAATCAGATGATTCAGTGAACTAATTTAAGAGCCTTTCATCTTCCAAGTCCCAGGTTCAAATCCTGACTCTGGAGGCAGTTACACATGAAAAATCCATTTGGGTTGTATTACCTTCATCTCTTATGGTTGATCTCTCATATCATATAAGAAACCTGTGCACTCTGCTCACTACTGGAAAGTTAAGAGGTAATGCAGCTCAGAACTGTTTGACAAAGCAGAGAAAGAACACGGCCAGGGCCAGGCACCTGGGAGGCTGCTGCACAAAAGGGCAGTGGCAGTCTCTAGTTGTTGCCACTGCCACAATTATGGTTGCGTGGTTGTGGGAAAAGATGGGGTTTTTGCCCCCCATACACATCAGCACCTGGAGCTATTGCCTCCATTGCCCTTCCCTAGTTACACAACTGGTTTGGTAGAAATCTGGGGAGACCACAACTAGAATAGCAGCAGCCATTGCAGATAAGGACCAAGTAGTTCATGAAAGCTGTGTTTGGGCCCCAAACTGGAAAAACAGGGAGAATGAGCAATCAGGATCAAGGTGCATAGAATATGATCTGCACTGATCTCTTAGCTGCTGCCATGCTACCTGTCTAACAGATCAGTATGGGCACCTCATCCGATTCCTCCAAAGAACCATCATCGACATTGTCCCTGGATAGACTATGAGATCTAAACCAAGCCTAGATTGCAAGGTGACTGATGGGAGGCAGACTGGTGAAGACAAAGCCACGTATGCTGTAAGGGACTGATGAAATTGTAGGACTCTGGATGCTGTGATTTCACCACAGTTTAGATGGTTTTCCATCAAGAGAGGAGGCTTGAACCTGGGTGAGGACTAATAAGTCTTTTCATGTCAGGAGGCATTTTCTTCAGCAGGGGTCTGACACTTATGTGAGTTAAGCTGGCACTGGGTTCTTGATTTCTCCATAGTGGCTGTACTAGAACCCAGGATAGGGGCGGATCTTCCTGTTCATGGAGTCCAGTCCTTGGACTGCTTTACGTGTCAGTGGGCATGCCTACATGTTCTTTAATGTGCTGTAGTTACTGAGCATTTAATTTAGTACTTCCTTAATGAAGTATTAACTGAATGCACAGTAACTACATTTACTGTGCAGTAGCACCAGTGCATGTTTTTTTGTGATATTACTGTGCAGTAGCCTAATAACACTGCACAGTAGTTTGTTAGCACAGTTTTTAACTGTCACGCTACCGTACAGTGTTATTAGGCTACCGTGCAATGAGTGTCTCATGTAGATGCGCCCAGTATTAGCAATTCTTATCACTGGCGTTGTATGGTATATGTGCAAGGAAGAGGGTTTGTGACAACATTTGCCTGATGCATACATGTGGAAATTCTAGCATTCACCTAACTGCTTCCACTGAAATTACTTATAAAACTCCCACTAGAAGCAAAGTTAGGCCAAAACTGAGTGTTTTAGAATATGTCCACTCTGCTCATGAATCCAGAAGTATCTCTCTGGGAAGTGGTGAGAGTGTAGGAGTTCTGTTGCTTCTTACAGAAACCTTTCTCCCCACTCAGTAAGCTGCCAGCTGCTTCAAGGGAGGATGCTGGAATTATTTTTTTAGGTAATACCTGCTTGTTTTTGCCCTGATTTCACTGCTGCTGTTCACAACTTTGCTCTCAGGTATTTATTTTTGGTCTTTCCAGATAAACCAATTTCCTGGAGAACTAAATGATGCAGGAACAAAATAATTGTACTCTGCATAGTTAGTATAATTCAGTAGGAAAAAATAACTGTGGGTTACTATTGATTTCCTATTGGCCTTTCCCCTGTGGAAATTTATGAAGAATCAGACTAGATGCTCTGAGCCTTTCTGGATAGGGCAGTATATAAATCTAAATAAAAATAATATTGAACAGAGGGGGAAGATTGTTGAGAATGCAAAATAAAACAAGAAGGGCCAGAAACTTGGAACATAGAACTGGAAAGTCAGGATTAGCTGCACCTGAGTGGCTAAAGGCAGAAATTTCCTTAGTATTTGATGGGGTCATTATCCTGGATTGCTCTGAGATACCATATTTTCTCACATATAGCATGCCTCAAAATAGAATATACATCTTGTTTTTGAAAGGTAGAATGATGAAAAGATTTTTTTCAAGAATTATGGTTATATAGGGCAGAAACAGCACCCATTCTTCATCTGACTCATCCTCCTTTTCTTGCTTAACTAAACTGAAACCTTAGCCAAAGACTGGTGTCCATGGGTGGATCTATGATTTTGAAAAGAGCTAAAGTATCCCCAAGGCTGTGAAACAGAAGGAGAGAGACCAGAAACAGCCAGCAAACAGTAAAATTGCTCTAAGAAAAGTAAGTTGTTTAGTGGAACATCAAGATCAATAAAAAGAAGAGAGGATGGTTAATATACCTGAAGTAAAGAAAAATGATGCAGTAAGTCAACTTGGCTGTCTGAATTGTAATGCAACAGCTGCTTCACCGTGAAAGAGGAATCAAAGCAGGGTGTTTCTATCCCAGTCAGAAAATCAGATTCCCCACTTATTACATGTAGCCCATTTTGGGTGGCTGATTTTGGGGGGAAAAGGTGTATGTTGTACGCAAGACAACATGGTATTACTGTGATTCTGAGGCAAGGTAGGGTGTTAGTTAAGGCTCTTGCTTCAGCTCCAGAAGCATGAGTTTGAGTGCTTCTTGTGCCAAAGGTCAACACAACTGCAAATGAGCACATGCTCATTCAGGCTGGGAGGTTAAAGGCAGTGCTATGTGATGCTATCAATTAGGGGCCTTATTCAATTTGGATTTGGATTCGGATTTGAATCAGGGACCAAAGTTTCACACAGCCCTACTATCACTATCCCTCCTTTGTATGCTGCTGGGTACTGGCACTTGCATACTTTATCTATGCTAGCCTGATGGCCCACTAGGTTTGGGCAGACTTTTGACTACTAGAACAATAATAAGATATGGATGTAGGTAATGCTCTTGAATATTTGTGGCCTAGTATTGAGATGCAGAAGGAAGAGGGACTCCAGAGCTAGAATTGAGCCTGGGTTGGAAGGACTCACTCCCTTCTGTTTGCAGGTGCTTGCTGTTTGCAGGTGCATTTTTGGCAAGGGAGGGAGCTCACAGTCCATTTGGATGCAATTATTATAGCTGTTCTGCTAAGTACTGTTAGCAGTAAAAAGGGGGCAGGTTAAATTTTCTAGGAACTCTCTCCCAGAAACCTGGGAAAACTAGGATCCCAGGCAGAGACTACATCCCCACTTCCAAGGACCAAGTGCAAGGGTTAAAATCAAGTTTTATTTCAGGAAACTGGAATGGGAGCACAAAATAAGACAGCAATCCATAAATCAACAATAGCCCCCCACGGTGTTGTGGAAACAATCCTAGTCTGTCCTCTCAACATGCCCAATGTTTTCAAGCATCACCCACTTCCCATTTCCACTCTCCTGCACCCAAGTTTGTCAAAGATTGGTGAGGTCCAAAGTGTGGATAAGGCTGTCTCTCACTCCTAAGGGCCATGTTCCACAAAGGGCTCTCATCTATCCTAGCTGAAACACTCACAGCTTGGGTGCTAGATAAGGAAGCTCTCCCTTAAATCTGCCTCATCACTGCCCTGGCACCCGCTCAGCTCTGCCAGCTGCTTCAACCCCTCCACCAAGACTTTGGAAAAGGAGCTGTTATAAAAGTGACCCCCCACTGGAATCTTGTCACCGGGAAACTTTCCAGCTCCTTCCTTCACCCGACTGCTCCAGATGCCAGTGTCAGTCAAAGAAACCCTCACTTCAGGCCTGATGCAACCATGAGAAAGCCTGGAGCGAGTGAAGGAAGAATGGGGCACCTCTTCTCTGCAGCTGTAGGATTTGTCACCATTTCTTCCTCAAGAAGACGAGTAAGGTGAGGTCATTTGATCTTGGCAGCCAAGATGCAGCCAGGCTGGACCAAGTAAAGGTTCAGACTCTTCCTCAGTTTCTCTTTCCTCCTGTGATAATCTTAGGGATTACACATACGGCCCATGAACATACTGGAGCTGGATGCAGCCCTGCAAAAATATAGGCAGACACTGTTTCAGCTCCCCCATCCAGCCACTAGCTCTGCATCTCAGTGTTTTGCTTCAGCAGCCCCTACTATTGCAGCCCAGCCTCCCGCAGCTTTACCCCTGCTACTCTAGCCCTGAGTCTCTTTTTACTGGACCATGCCAGCCATGGCAAAAGATAGGGTAACTTTTGTGGTAGATGCTCATTAGGAAGAAGGATGAGCTCCAGCAAACTCACTTCACTTGTAACTTCTTGTACCAAATCCACCGTGGCAGAAGGCAAAGGGACCCTTTGTGTGACCCACAGGCTCCCAGAATACATTCCTTTGCAATTTGATGAAATATGCAGTTATTCTAACCTAGAAGCTAGATGTTTCCATATTATTAACCTGCTCTGGCACCCTGCAATGGCCCCTTGTGAACTCCAGTAAATAATGCATGAGAGTCTAAGGCTGTTATGGTCTCAGGAGTTTCTTCCCTCCTTGACACACAGAATATGTGCATAGAGTAGGCCAGATCCTTTGTGGTGTAAATCAGCATAGACCCATTGAAATAACTGGCTTACCCTAGCTGGGCCCCTCGCCCAGTCTGCATGGCATTCCTCTTTGAACTCTCATGTGAGAGAGCACACCCCGACTGCAGCAATGTTCCAACATCTCGGTTTAGAGATAGTCTCAAACAGGAACCATTTATCCAGCTCCCCCCAAGTCTTAAAGGATAAGGTAAAGTGAAACCAGAGGCGGACCCCAAAGCAGCCTCACCCCCAGGCAAGGCAGAAGACAACACACAGTGGTGCAGTGGTCCAGAACAATAGGGAGCAGGACACAAGGAGCTAAGCCTGTCTCAAGATCCTTCATCAATTTGTGATATTGCACCTTTTATTAATACCCTTAAAGTTATCTACACGCAAGATTGGGACCATCCCAAGGAGCTTGGTGGCTAATGCCAGAGCCAGGCACACCCAGCCTTCACTTTGTTGAAATAGAGTGGGATTAGGAGGGAGTATTACATGTGATGGAGTCAGTATTATTTTAGTCTCATCCCACCCTCCCAAAGACTGCCACTGTGAGATCAGAGCCAGACCTCTGGCTGCTTGTTCAGTCCTCACTTCTGGAGGTTTTTCCAGTCCTGGTCAAGCACTATCCAAATCCTGCATTTGTTCTGTGTTCTCCTATCATAGTAACTGTACTCTTTTATAGTTGTCCCCACATTCTTTGTTAGGTAAAGGAATATGAGGAACTGTGATCCAGAGAGACTGGCTTAACCAGAGTAATACAGGAAGCTGGGGCAGGTTTCCTAGTACTTGGCTGGGGCTTACTTTATTGCACCATTGTTCTTTGTATGGTCAGCTCATTAGGGAAAAACATTTCTAAGGTCCTCCTGGTTTCAGCTGAGTTCAAGCCTTCACTGAAGGTCCAGGTGTGGAAACATTCTCTTTTTTCTAACTCTGTGACATACCAGCACTTTGTTCAGAATAATGGGAGATGATTTGTGCTTAGACTGGCTGAATTTTTTCAGGCAAAACTTTTTCTTCAACATATTCAGGCCTGAGTCATTTTAAGTATTTAGGAGATTGTTTGCCAGAAAAGCCTGCTCCTGCTTTATTCTGATGTACTTGAAATGAAAACATTTAGCTCTTGCTTTGATCTGAAATGTCACTTCAGTGGTACTAACAATGTTAAAGCTTTGAGAATTGATGTTTTGGGTCAAATAAATTTTGTTTGAGCCAGAAATTTAACCAACTTTTATAAGTGCTGGAGAGGAAAAAACCCAACAAACCTCCCTCAGCCTGTACAGCTCGACTTATAGTTCCATATCCTGGAAGAAGAATGTAAGGGAGAACCCCTTTTTGGATGGAGCTTGGTAAGGATTTGGACCAATATCTTGCTCTGTTTTGCCCCTTGATGGAACATTGTTTAGCAGAGATGACTTTCCAGCAGGCCTTCATTGCCCAAGGCATCCTGATGATCAGCAATGAATAGAGAGATAAATACAAAATATTTTAACATATTTCCTGCCATTGATTTTAATTAAAACTAAATTAATGGTTTTAAGTGAAATTTTATTTTCAGTTAAATCTTCTGGTGGGAAGTATTAAAAATAAAATTGAAGCTTCTGTTTTTCATACCCAGAAAAATCTTGATGTTGCTGCCCTTCTTTTAAGTACTGAATCCAACAGAATGAAAGTTGAGAGTGTTTTAATGTTTTTGTTTTTCTGTTTCTCATCCTCTTGCTCTTTCTAACCTGAAAAACGCTTTGAAAGAGTTGCAGAGTGAGAAAGTTTATTTCTTCTGAGAACCTTCAGTATCATTGTATTGGAGCCAATGGTAAAAATGAGAGAGGCAAGGGTGAAAATATGCACATGTCCAAACTTTTCAAACATTAAATGAATGGAAAATCAAACAATTGTTGTTTTAAAAAAAATTCCCATAAAAAGCAAAAGGTGCCAGGAAGGTGAGAAGGGAAAGAATAAAATACTGAAACTTTGGAAACTGTAAAAAATCTCCTTTTATAAAATTATTTTGGTTGTAAATATTTCACCTTGAGTTTACTCTAAAATGGGGGCATTGAAAGGGATCTTCTTTCTAAAAGTTCTAATAAGTGCTGGGCAAGAGCCTGGGGTTTTGTTGTTGTGGTTTTGTCTTTGGGTTTTGTGGGGGGGTTTTGGTGGTATCTTTTTTGAACCAGCTAGTTGTGAAAAGTACATATAGTTGTGAAAGATATTAGACCAACTTCTGGGTACCCAGTGCTATTTCTGGGTTCTGGGTCAGGCATTGTTTGTTCCATCCAGAAGAAAAGGGCTCGTTTTCAATTGATACAAGCCAATATTTTCATCCTTGTTTGCAAACTTTCTTCTGACCATGCCTATATTTCATGGCTGGCAGGGGTGTAGGGATAAGGAGGGGTAACCATGTTTCTCAGCCAGCTTTTACTAGAAATGTTTCTTGACTGTATGGAGTCCATGGCTGCTTGTTATCTTGCCAGCTCTTCCTGTCCTTTCCCCTTGCTGCTAAGAGCAGGGGCCAAATGAAGACCTGGTGTAAGCAGAAACTCCTTTGAACATGGTGTGCAGGGTGCAGGCTCCTTAGAGCTCTTCCTCTAACTCCAGTACCCCCAGCCGGCTACTTCTTGGACAGTTTAACATCGCTGGCTGCTGCCACCTAGTGTTAACATGTTGAAGAGCAGTTGATTAAAATCTTGCCAGGTTTGCAAGATTTCACTTGTTTGGAAGATAACGTATTTTGGGGTGTAGAGATCAGCTATTGTCCACCTCATCCAGCTCCCAGCTATGGATGAGCACTTGAATGTCCAACTAAAGTGATTATTTCTTTCTGCCAGTCACTTGCTGAATCTGAAGTGGCAGCCTACTCAATTAGTAGTGTAGTCATGTTATTATCATTATAACTATTTTAAAAAGTTGTTAATGTATTAATCTATAACGCATCATTAGCTTTTTGTAGTGACACAGTCCTGACAGAAATAAGCCAATGCCTGTCTGGTCTGGACTTGCACTGGGGCAGATGCAGGCGCTGTCTGGGTGCACAGGGACACCTTGGGTCTATCTGAATGCCTTCAAGAAAGGCAAGTAGGATACACATTATCCTCTGACTGCCTTCAGTTATCCTCTGTAACTTGTGGCACTACAAATCCTACACAAATGCTAGAAACCTCTCCTGGAGGTGACCTCTCCCCTGCCCCCTTTCCCAACCCTGAGCATAAGAGCATGTCTGACCTGGGATTGAGCACGTCTACAAGCCTTTACTTTCTCCATGCCCTGGGTGATTCCTTAGGGGCCTCTTTCTACCCCAGAGCCCGTTGTGCTCCCTGCTCTCTGAATAGTCAGTTGCTAAAGTCATGAACAACACATGCCCCCGGAGGCTGGCGGGGCATGGCGACTGCCCGCAGGCGGTGGTGACAGTGGCAATGGCGGCGGTGTGGTGGCAGCAAGTGGGGAGCTCCTGCAGGTGGCCACAGTGGTGTCAGAGGGATGGGGGAGGGGTGGCGAGTCCTGGCTGGTGGCCGATGACCACCCACAGACGCTGCTGGCAGTGTCGGCGGCGGCCAGCGGTGATTGGCGACCGCCCGCAGATGCTGCTGGCGGTGTTGGCAGTGATGGGGTTGAGGAGTGGCAACCACCCACACACAGCATCGGCAGCAGCAAATTGCAGGGGGGGCACTGCCAATCTCAAAGGGTTTATGTGCATCTGCGTGCACCACCTACTCACTGCCAATGACTAAAGTTAGTGCAGCCTGCATCTCCCCTGGCTCCACTTATCAACTTGCAGCAACCTGCTCTGCCCAGCTGATGAGCGAGTAGTGACCCACACTGACCAGTAGATGGTGCTGGTAGGAAAGTGATTACAGAGCCCTCCTCTCATGGCCCATGGCATTTAGTTGTTTTCTGCTCCAGAGCGGGGTCTGGTTGGTGTCTTCCCCCCCTTCCTATCAGCAACACTGTAAAAATAACCCAACATGTTTAATGATCCCAGATTTACCATGCAGGGTCCACAGAGTGAGTTATTACATCCAGAAGATTACCGAAAGAGCTAAACTGCAGTAACTCAAAACCCACAAAGCAAAGGCGTCTTCTGGGCAGACAGGATTCTTTGGGCAGCTAATGGAAACATAACCCTGATTTATAATGGTTTTAGCCGTATTTATTTTCCCCAGGATTCTTCTCGTAACATCCTCTGTAGCGGCCTCCTTTAGGCTAGAATCCGTGGGCTGCCCCTTGCTTTCTGCCAGTCACCAGCTGGGTAACTCTGGGGATTCCCCAGGATCCTGAATAATAAACCACTCTGGGGGAGGGGGTTGCCTAAGGGAGGGTCCACCCGTCAGGGGCAAGTGTTGAGACAAAGACAGTGGAAAAGATTTTTTGCCACTCTCTCTAGCAAGTGCTGTTAAAATGCAGCAGCCACCTCCTTGAACACCATGGGCTAAATGTCCCCTTATTAGGGTAGCTGTGGTCAAACTGCAGATGTCTTATAACTCAGGAAAAGTCCCACTGTACTACAGCTCCAACCCTGTGTTTGCACATGCCTTTTCTTAATTTATTTGATTTCTGTTGCATGCCATAGCCATGAAAGAAATACAATGCAAGGCAACTTCCTACCGTCATGGCTAACAGCACTTTAAAACCCCACCTTAACAGCGCACCTGTGCTTCCACTCAATGATCTCAACTGTGCTAAGTCAGTATCATTATCTCCTTTGTGCAGAAGGGCAAACGGAGACAGGAAGAGTTGAGGTGACTTGCCTGGGGCTCTACCATCACCCTGCAGCAGAGCTGGAACCAGAACCTAGTCCCAAAACTCCATCCTAGGATTGTATCCACCTTTAACTTTTGCTGTTAAGGCTGGCTGGAAAATAATCCTGTCCTGTGAAAAACATCAATGGTTTGAATCGTTTTAGTTTACATTGGAATAAAAATGAGACACCCAGAATTTTTTTGTTCCTGTTGAAAAAGACCAAGTGAAAGGATTGGCTTGCTCCAAGATAGCTTCTTACACCCAGAACTGGTACCTGCCTACCAAGCTATTAAATCTCTCTCCTGTTAAAGCTGTTCCACTTCATATATTCACTAGGCCCAAGATAGATGACAATGGCTTGGGAGTTAGGGTGTTTAACTGGAATTTGGGTAACTCATGTCTCCCATATTATAATATAAAGGTCCATGCTAGTGGTCCAGCTGGGCACATACCTGGGTCTCTTTGGGGTCTATGAGTACTAGGCTGTATGAGCAATCAGGCTATGGGCTGTTCTGAGTTGTGGTGATCTTTGACAGGAAGTCCCATTAGGGATATCTGAACACTTTGGTTTCAACAAAATGTCTGTCTCTTGATAGGGAAGAAAAGTTTTGTCAGTCTTCTGATCCACTCTGATTCTTCCTCAGTGGTGAGTCCAGAGGGTGACTGCTGAGGGATGTACTCATGGCATAATTGCAACAGGGTCTGTGTGAGTGGTTTCAGGGTGCAGGCATACATTACAACCACACTGTGAAGTTACACATTACACTTCAGCCATACTAAATCTGTGAATGTTAAGGGGTGTTAAAGTTAGAATATGCTGTGAGCAGTTGCATGTTCAGGATTAATACCATTTTTTGGTCATACAGCTCAGACTTGCCACTGGAGGACTGGAGAGAAGGTGTGTGGCTAGGCACCAAGACACCTGGCTTCTGTCCCTGCTTTGGGTGAAGGGAGGGGCTGGAATTCATACATCCTGGGGAGCTCAAGGACTGCAAATTGCTTTTTTTTATCTTCATGGAAAAGACTGAAGTTACATAACATGTGCTAGGTAGCAAGGCCCAGAATTAACCCTCAAATCAAGTGATATAACTTTGAGATGCTCAGAGATACTTAGGATGCAGACACTTGTGTTTTAAGTGCCCTTAGTATGGTCTACATATAATGTGTAATTTCACCCTCACTGATTGGGAACAGGTTCACAATGGGGTGCAGATCAAGGAGACAGAAGCGCAGGTGGTTTTCTCTTCTATTCTCCCAGTGAGCAGAGGCGGACGGTGCCACAAGACATGCATCAGTGAGGTCAACCGGTGGCTTTGGAGCTGGTGTTACCAGGCGAGCCTTGGGTTCTTGGACCATGACCCACATTTCTGCACAGAGGACATGCTCGGACGTGACACGCTTCATCTCTCCTCAAAAGGTAAGTGTGTTTTTCCTTCCAGGCTGGCTGATCTCGTATGGTGAGCTTTAAACCAGGTTCACTGGGGGAGAGGGAAGCAGAAGAACGAGAAGACACTTCGCAGTCAAGCCAGGTGACGCATGAAAATAGTACCCAGGTAAGTGACAGGGGCCAGGGCAGGCTTAGGAACAAAGGGGCGGCACGGGCACCACAGGAGGCCTCAAATGCCTCTACATAAATGCTCCAAGCATGGGGAATAAGCAGGAAGAACTGGCCCTCCTGCTAGTTAGCAAAAACCCAGACCTAGTGGGGCTCACAGAAACCTGGTGGGATTCTACCCATGACTGGGCAGTGGACAGCCAGGGATACAGGCTGTACAGGTGAGACAGAGCAGGGAAAAAAGGTGGGGTGAGGGTGTAGTGCTCTACATCAAAGAGCAATACACATCCTCAATGATCAGGATGGGGTCAGAGGAGGGGCAAACTGAGGTGATCTGGGTAAGAACACAAGGGGGTCATGGGGAAAGGGACTTGATAGTGGGTGTCTACTACAGACCGCCTCACCAGGGGGATAAGTTGGACTGGGAATTCTCAGGTCAGCTCACGGAGGCTGTAAGAACAAGGGATGTGGTTGTCACGGGTGACCTAAACTACCCAGACATCTTCTGGGAGGAGCAGGCAGCCAGGTCTGACCGCTCATATAGGTTCCTAGCCAGGATACAGGACCTCCACCTAACCCAGGAGGTGCATAGTCCCACTGGGGGAAATGCCTTGCTGGACTTGGTCCTTGCCACAGGCGACGACCTGGTGAGGGGGCTGCGGGTGCTCGACCACCTGGGCGACAGCGATCCTTGCCTGCTGGAATTCACCATCCAGCACAGGGTGGTGAAAGCAAGCAGTAAGGCAAAAGTCCTTGATTTCAGGAGGGCTGACTTCAGTGAGCTAAGAAGATTAGTAGGAGAGGCATCTGGGACTTGGAGCTTCAATGAGATGGGAGTCCAAGATGGGTGGTTGTTCCTCAAGGAGACAATCCTCTGGGCTCAAAGGGAGTCAGTCCAATTGTGTACCAAGGAAGGCAGAAGTGCTAAAAAGCCCCCATGGCTCAGCAAAGGCATCCAAAGATGCCTGAGGGCACAAAAGGAGGTGTACAAGCAGTGGAAGCAAGGGGCCATCACCAAGAAGGATTACACCTCTGTTGCTCACAACTGCAGGGAGGCTGTTAGGAAGACCAGGGTAGAGATGGAGCTAGGGCTAGTGACCAGAATTAGGGATAACAAAAAGTCATTTTTCAAATACATAGGGAGCAAGAAGAAGGCACTGGATAATGTAGGGCCCCCACAGGCCAGGCTTGGCAATCCAGTGATTGCAGCAAATGAAAAAGCTGATCTTGTTAACAAACTTTTTGCCTCCGTGTTACTGAACAGGGACCGGGACATCTCCCCCACTAGGATTTCAAAGGGACCCAGGGGAGGTAATGCCATGCCTAGGGTCAGGGATGACTTAATTAGGGGACTTTTGGAGGGGCTGGACTTATTTAAATCAGCAGGTCCTGATGCTCTTCATCCAGGGGTGCTGAGGGAATTGGCAGGGTCATAGCAGGACCCCTGGTATGGCTGTATGAGTACTCGTGGAGCTGTGGCCAGGTACCACAGAATTGGAAAAGGACCAATGTGGTCCCCATTTACAAGAAAGGGAGGAAGGAGGACCTTGGCAATTATAGGCCAGTCAGTCTTACCTCAGTCCTTGAGAAAATTATCAAGGAGCACATCTGCAGGGGCCCAGCAGGGGAGGTAATGCTCAGGGGCAATGAACATGGGTTCATTGAGGGCAAATCCTGCCTGACTAACCTGGTTTCCTTTTATGATCAGGTCACAAAGTCCCTGGATGAGGGCATCAAAGTGGATGTCATCTTCCTGGACTTTAAGAAGGTGTTTGACACTGATTCTCAGGACATTCTCTCAAAAAAAACTAGGCGACTGTAGCCTTGATGCCTACATAGTCAGATGGGTGTCAAATTGGCTAGACAGTCACACCCAGAGAGTGGTGGTGCATGGGTTGTTTTCAGCCTGGAGGGATATCGGCAGTGGAGTCCCCCAGGGCTCAGTCCTGGGGCCTGTGCTGTTCAGCATCTTTATCAGTGATCTGGATGTGGGTGTGGAAGGCACACTGTCCAAGTTCATTGATAACACTAAGATGTGGGGCAAGGTGGGCATGCTGGGGGAGAGGGACAGAATCCAACTAGACCTAGATGGATGAAAATAGGAAAGAATTCAATGCAGACAAGTGCAAGGTGCTGCTTCAAGGGAGAAGGAACCAGCAGCACACCTACAGGCTGGGAACACCCTTCTAGTCAACACAGTGGCAGAAAGGGACCTTGGAGTCATTGTTGACTCCAGGATGAACATGAGCTGCCAATGTGAGAAAACGGT
This sequence comes from Crocodylus porosus, assembly GCF_001723895.1. Classification (NCBI taxonomy): domain Eukaryota; kingdom Metazoa; phylum Chordata; order Crocodylia; family Crocodylidae; genus Crocodylus; species Crocodylus porosus. Next base: position 10,571,502 of record NW_017728924.1, on the reverse strand, counting down.
TAGTAAGGCTAACCACACCTTATCATATGAAGAGAGGCTAAAGGGCCTGAATCTATTCAGCCTCCACAAGAGAAGGCTGAGAGGGGATCTGGCGGCTGTTTACAAACTCACGGGGGGGGACAGGCAGAAATTGGGTGAGACTCTGTTCCCCCAGGCACCACAACTTGTTAGAGAGAGGGTTCAGGCTGGACATCAGAAGACATTACTTCCCAGTTAAGGCTGCCAGGCTCTGGAATGGACTTCCAAGGGAGGTGGTGATCTCTCCTACTTTGGGGGTCTTCAAGAGGAGGCTGGATAGACATTTGGCTGAAGTGTTATGACCCCAGCACTTGTTCCTTCCTGGGGCAGGGGGTCAGACTTGATGATGTGTTTAGGTCCCTTCCAACCCTAAGCACTATGATACTATGATACTATACAGTGCTGGTAGCCATGCGGCATGGGGCCAGCTGAGGTATGCCTTCCTCTGCCACTTCTGGGGGCTCCGATACACCTAGCAGCTCCTTGTCCTGCGGGGCTTCTCCCTGCAGGACCCGTGAGGGATGCCAGATTTTTACCAGGACCTCCTCTGGGCCAAGAGGCTCGTCATTGCCTCCAGGTCCCCTGTGACACTTCCCTAGGGTGTCTCCTCTGGAACCCCCAGCTGGAGGTGCTGACAACAGAGTTGCCTCACTTGCGACAGAGGTTGATCCTGGCTGGTGTCACCCGTATCGGAAAACTCCTGGACTATGCTAGGCAGGAGTGGCTGGACCCCACTGCACTGGCCCAGCACATGGGTCTACCTATGACATGTGACCTGCCGTCTGGTCCAGGAGGTGAAATTTGTCCTACCTTCTGACACCCTTGCCTTTGCTGACCAGGTCCTGTGTGGTGGAGGCTCCCCCTGACCCCCTATGTCCTCCAGCTCACCAGAGTTTGTCATGGGGCTGGCGCCTCACCCAGCCTTGCAGCCTTGCAGCACTCCCTGCTCCAGCTGGAAGAAACAAGACCGGTCCGCTTTTCCACTGTCCATCACCACCACCTCTGTACACTCATATGCCGCACAATCCATCATGCTGCCCTCACGTCCTGCCCAGACACCAAGTGGTAGGACCTGCTCAGTGAGGGCGTGGCTGGGGCACCCCAGTGACTGAGTCTGTACTCCACCCTCATCCCACGAGCCACTGGGGACCTCAGCTTGTGGCTCCTCCATGGAGTCACCGCCACAGGTGGGTACATGGCAAACTTCATAGACACCCTTGTCTCCTGCCCCTTCTGTGGCAGGCACACATGACCCTCAAGTGTGCTAGGCTGCAGCCCCTCTGCCTCCAGTCCACTGGCTCCTTAGATGCCTTTGAGGGCTGATGGGTGCAGCCCAGGGGGCTCTGCTCAGTGTCCCCCTCTGGAGCTCTAATTTTCACAATTTGACCCCCAGATCACTCCTACCCTGGTTTTTTCCTTAGTTGTCCCTCCCCTCCCCCCAAAAAATCAGTTGTATCTTTCACCCTTTGGTCCCACACAATGGGAGCTATTAGTTAACTGGGTGGGCCTTAAGGCCTATGTCCTCTATAAGATACAAATAGACAGGAGCTTCTGGGGACCTGGAGACTGTGGGGCCACTTTCTCCTCACTGGTCTGCACATGCCTCCAAGTGGAGCACTACTGGGTAGCACCCACTAGTTCCTTAGATGCCTTTGAGGACCAGTGGGCACGGCCCAGGGGGCTGTGCTTGGTGTCCCCCTCAGGAGCATTCATTTTCATGTTTTGACCCTTTGACCCTCACATCACTCCTATTCTGTTTTTGCCTTTGCTGTCCCAAGAATTTAGTTGTTGCATTCATCCATTAGCCCCTGTGAAAAGGGACTACTTAGATGGGTGGGCCTTAGAGCCCATGGTAACTGAATGGACAAACAGATAGGAGCTTCTGAGGTCCAGAGACTGAGGGGCCACTTACCCCTTAATGGTCCACACATGTCTCTGAGCAGAGCAGAGGGAGGTGTCCACTGCCTCCTTGGATGCTTTTGAGGACTGGTGGATGTGGCCTGGGGGGCTCTGCTTGGTGCCCCCCTTAGGAGCACTCATTTTCACATTTTGACCCTTTGACCCGCACGTCACTCCTGTCCTGTTTTTTGCCTTTGTTGTCCCAAGAATTTAGTTGTGTCTTTCAACCATTGGCCCTGTACAGTAGGGGCTACTAGTTAGAGGGTGGGCCTAAGGCCCTATGGTAAAGTGGATGATACAAATAGAAGCTTTTGGGGCTGGGCCACTTGGTATCTGGGGACACTACCCCTGTGCCAGATGGACTGCTGAAGCATCCCTAACTGAGAGTTCCCTGCACCCTCTAGCCACTACAACAGTCTGGCAGTGGGGGCTGCTGCCTGGCTATGACCTGCTGTCACCTGTGACAGCATGTGGCCCCAAGGTTGTGCACCTGCCAGACCTGGACAGGGTCTGCATGGCTGCAGTAGAGCATCTGCACCTCCGGGCCAGCTGCCAGTGGGCCACGGATGCACAGTTGGCCTTTGTGCGGCACTACGGCCATGTGTGCTGCCACCCTGCCATCTGGGCAGCTCTTGTCCAGAAGATGTTCTTATTGTGGTGACCTGCTTTGAACTGTCAAAGCATGTCCTCCTGGCCCAAAGTGACCAAGAGATCAGCCACCTCCAGCTGCGTCCTGGGTGCCAGCCCTGAGCAGTCTCCTCTGCCTGGGTCCTGCCACTTGCCTCACTAGCAGGAATTGTAGTGTGCCCTATTTAAAAACTGAAAAATCTCTCATAGGAAAGCCCAAATTCACTCTTTAAAATACCCTAAACTCCATGTTTTTTCACAATTAAAACAAAAGGCCACTACATATATAGTGAGAGACATCAGTTTGACAATGTTTTATTGATATATTTACAGTTTTAAAGCAATGTGGAAGCCTACCAGTGTCTCGATCATGATAATAAAATAAATTCTAAATATCTATCTGTTTGATGTTTGCTTTTGGTTTCCTTATCATAGAACAATTAGAGCTCCCCTGGCCCCTTCACTAAATAGGATGTGGGGACAGCTTTCCCAGCTGCCACAGCTCCTGCCAGCAGGTCTTAATCTGTCTGGCAGCTGGTCATGCTGGGTCTGTAATGGAGTAATGGAGGGGGTGTGGGGCTTGCAAGAGAGAGGTGAGAAGTGGGGTGGATGGGTGTGGGGATGTGGTGGAGTGTGTGGGTAGGTGTAGGTGGATTGTGGGGGGTCTGTGGGTGTGGGGGACTGTGTGGGGAGGGCTGCTCAGGATGGGCATGTCCCCTGCCCCACCCACAGGGCACAGGCCCTGACACAGCACATGGATTGCCTCCACCACAGGGGCTACAGCCCCCCTGACAGGGCACATGCTCCTCTGCGTGGCACATGTCCCCCCACAGAGCCCAAATGCCCCCCATACAGGGCCCTCCTGTGCCCCCACAGGGTCCACATGCCCCTCCCCAGGGTCCACATGCTCCCCCCCACAGTGCCACAGCCCCCCCACAGAGCAACCCCCCCTGCATGGCATACATGCCCCCCTACACAGCCCAAATGCCCCCACCACAGGGCTCACATGTGCCCCTGCAAAGCCCACATGACCCACCCCCCACAGGGCCCTCAGGCACTCCTGCAGGGCCCACATACCCCTCCACAGGGCCCTTATGCCCCCCTGCTCGGCCCATATGCCCTCCGCAGGGCACATAGCACCCCCCTTCCCTGCCACATGGCATATAGCTCCCCCCCTCCCCGCAGGAACAGCTCTTTGCCCAGCCTGGCTTGGTGCAGGGCCATGAGCCTTCAGGCAGTTCCGGGCTACTTGGGCTGTCACCTGGGGCCGTGTGCCACTTGTGAGGACCGCAGGCCTGTGTGTAGTGCTGGAATCTTTTTGATTTTGTTTTTCTTAAAGAGCCAGAGCTGGGGCGGGCGGGGGTTGTCTGGTCATCTAGGATGGTTGTCTAGTAAAAAAGAGCAGGTGCTTGGGGTCCCAGAAGGTAAAACCCAGCCCTGGACACAGAGGAAATGTTCTGTATTTTTGAGCAAAGACACCAGAGTGGAGAACACATGTTAAAAAATTCAAGTTACAAAGTTATTTTGGCTCCTGAGCCTGCCCTGAAAATTTGAGGTTCTCTTGTCACATTTACCTGTTTTCCATATTTCTTGCTTCCTTTTGGGCTTTGTCAATGATTCACCCATGGACCAAAAGAGAAGAATATCAGCTGAAGCAACCCTATACTAAGGATTAAGTGGACAAAGCAAAAAAATGTAACAGGACTGGAGGAGAGGATTTTCCCTTCAATTTACAGGAACTCTCACAATAACGCTAAACATGTTTCAGAAAGGAGTAGGATCTTTGCTTTGAAACAAACTGTCTCACAGGAGCAGCAAAGCAGATACAAACTTATCTTTTTAGGTCGCACAAGCTGAGTCTGGGCCAGATCAAAAGGGGACAAAATGCACTGACTTTTCCATGATGCGTGCACAGCAAATTCAGGGAATGAATCCTTAGCAAGGCCAAACAGCCAGCACCTTCCACTAGTGCCCCATTCAGCAAGAAGGAAAGACCAATTTCTACCTAAAAAGGTCTGAGTCAAAGCCCAAGAGTGTTTCTCTTGGATCAAGCTGTCAGTCACTTTCAGATGTGAGGGAAAAATCTGTCACTGAAAGCAAATTCACCGGGTGCGTTTACATGTAGCTGTAGGGCAACATTGTTACAGTGCTGTGCTTTAGTATTTCCTCTTGGAAGTACTAAAGCATGGCACAGTAACTGCCAGTAGGCCTGTGCGAGTCAGCTGCAATCTGATCTGGCTTCGGATCCGGCTGCTTTGGATGGCAGTGATTCAATCCGGAGCTCCGGACCAGGTTCGGAGCCACCTTGGAGATCCGGCCATAGGGTATAATGGGGAATCAATGAAATATCTATAACTTTGTTATTTTTTTGGTCCGATTTGAATGAAACTTGCAGGGATGGTAGCCTCTTCTGAGAGCATGAAACCTGCCACATTTCAAGAATATCAGTGCAGGGTTTTGGGGGGAACTGTACCCCAAATTCTTGAAAGCCAAACTCATGTCACAGCTGTGTGTTACACCACAGAGGGGTGGAAACTGCAGGGCTGGTAGCTCTTACTGAGGCCACAAAGGCTGCCAAGTTTCAAGGAGATAGGTGCAGGGGTTTGGGGGGAACTGCACTCCAAGCTGCAGACAAGCAAAACAGGTGCCATGGGTGACACAGCGTGTGTTAAGGTGCAGCGGGGTGACAGCTGCAGGGATGGTGGCCCCTGCTGTGACGCCTGCCAGCTGTCAGGGACATCCATGCAGGGGAGTCTGGGGCCCTGCACCCCTGGCTGCTGAAAGACAAGACTCGTGCCAAAACCATGTCTGTCTTGGGGCAGTTGATTGTATTGATTCGTTCCTCTCCTTAGCCTGGTTCTGTAGGTGCTAATTGCTGCTCATTACGTCGTTATGTAGTAGCCGGGTTCTGTGTCTTGAGCTGGTCCCTGAGTCCCTGGTCCCTGAGTGAATCATGATTGATTGATTGGTATCTGGTAGCACAGCAGCTTAGCAGCCCGGCCAGCAGCAGTGTCTCCCCTCCCCGCCCCGAGCCAGAGACGGTCGGTCCCACAAGCACCCATGGCACCAGTTTTGCTTGTCCACAGCTTGAGGGGCAGTTCCCCCAACCCCCTGCACTGATCTTCTTGAAACTTGGCAGGCTTTGTGGCCTCAGTAAGAGCTACCACCCCTCCAGTTTTCACCCACCCTGTGATGTAACACATAGACATGACAGGAGTTTTGCTTTCAAGAATTTGGGGTGCCATTCCCCTCAAACCGCTGCACCGATCTTCTTGAAGTGCTTCATCCTCTCTGCAGAGTCTACCAACCTGAAAATTTCATCCAAATCACACAGAAAACAACAAAGTTATAGATATTTTATTGTTTCCTCATTATACCCTATGGCCGGATCTCGGAGATGTTTCTGAGGCAGCTCCAGAGCGCTTCGGGAAGCCTAACAAGGCCAGTGCTGCGATCTGGATGTGCTGCTTCGGACCCTGAAGCACTCAGAGCTTCTCCAGATCTGAAGCTCTGTCTGAAGCCTTGCACAGCCCTCACTGCCAGTACTGCACCATGCAGGCAGCACACGGTTATATTTTGCCACTAGTTCACTGTAGCGGCATGCTGAAGTGGGGAAACACACCACTATGGTGAAGTAGTTGCTGATCACATGTAGACTCACATGGTTACTACATTGCCATAGCATGCCATACAGTGACACAGCGTGTTGCTACAGCAATGTAGGACAATGTGTAGACTGTCACTAAGGAAACTGCTGCTCTCTTTCCTCTAAAACAGCAGTTGTCCAATCTTGCGCTCTACCCCAGGGTAGGTAACCGATGACCCATAGGTCAGATCTGTGAAGCCAGGTTGCCTGGGGAAGTGTCAAGGGCAGCACTGTGGCAGCAGAGGAGAGATGGGGGGAGTCAGTGGTGGCAACAGCAATCAAGCAATTAAGTTGGAAGGCGCAGCCAACCCTTGGTGTTTGCTCTGTTAAAGTTCCCCACAGCTGCAAGAGACTGCAAACACCTGCTCTCCTCAAATGTTTCTTTGTGCATCCATCCAGTGTCTCAGCTTATACTTAGACCAGCAGTTCCCAAACTGGGGGTCATGATCTCAATGTCAGCAGATAGGGTTGTGAGGGTAGGGGGCTGTGGGTTGGGAGTGAAGGCCATGCTGAGGAAATGGGGTCATGCTGAGGAAAAGTTTGGGAAGCACTGACTTAGACCATAACGACAGTAGAACATGGAGTGCATTATCTCTGTGGAGCCTGGACCAATGGGCCTACTGTTTTAACAGCAAGATGTGCAGCATGGGATGTGGTGAGTGGAGATGTCCAGTCAAAAAACCAAGAAGATAAAGCTCCATGGAGATTTAAAAAAAAAAAAAAAGCAATTTGCAGTCCTCAAGCATCCCAGGTTGTATGACTTCCAGCCCCTCCCTTCACCCAAAGCAGGGATAGAAGCCAGGTGTCTTGATGCCTAGCCACACACCTTCTCTCCAGCCCTGCAGTGGCAAGTCAGAGCCATGTGAGCAAGAAATGGTATTGATCCCAAACATGCAACTGCTCACAGCATATTCTAACTTTAACACCCCTTAACATTCACAAAGTAAGTATGGTCTAAGTGTAATGTGTAACTTTGCAATTTGGTTGTAATGTGCAGAACAAGCTAAAGCCACCTTCCTTTGGCTGCGCTGCCAGGACTCCAGTTTTCATGACAGAATACCTTGGTTCAAGTCCCAGCTTCCTCAGTTTTAGGCCAGGTTATCTAGCAAAAGATTGCAACTGTTGCTTGCTGCACATGGATTCAGTACAAGCATTTCCAGCGATGTTTAGCTGCAGCTTGTCTAATTTATTTGAACAGCACTGCCTTGGCACGTTGCACACATAAATGCAAATATGCCCCCCACTTCCCAGCCACCACCCACGTTCCACTCACGTTATTGCTTTGGCTACACTGGGACAAGCCTGACATGGAAGGTCCCTCTTTGTAAGCATGTTGGAAACGGGATGCCATCACGTTCTCCTACCCCATGGGTTTTAGTTACAGATAAGTCCCTAGAATTCCTAGCCTGAATGTGCAATGCTTTGGATTTCTGCTCTTTGTGAAAGCAGCTGCTTCAACATGTCCATGTGAAGAATAATGAAAAGTGGCAGTGGGAAAGTGGGAAAAAGGATAGAGATTAGAATATATGAAACCATTCACAGCCAGGAGCAGTTGCTCAAGAGGATGTCTCCCTTTGGCTTAGTTCAGCCACCTACTGCATACAGACTCTGTTAACCATTATGCTACTCCTGCAGCAAGCCCAGCCATTGGAGCAGGACTTTGAGTCTTCTCATGTTGCCACCCAGAACCTTTTCCAACACTGGGATTAATACAGGATAGACAAGAATACGTACCTATGAGGTTCATTGTCTTTCTAACATCTGTGCAGAAAGAAGCTCTCACAGAAGAACGTGAGCATCCAATGTTTAATAAGCCTCCCTTTCAAATTTATTTCACCTTATGTTATTTAATCAGAAATTCCTAGAGTTCCTAAATAAGATCAGGGCTGCTCTGTGCTGGGCACTGGATATGGATTTAATGAGAATCCCTACCCGCAATGAATTTAGAGTCTAAACAGACCAGATAGAAGGAAGACAGCTAAAAGGAAGTATTATTTCTCTACCCTACGCAGGGGGAAATGAAAGCACAGCGAGGTCTAAGTTCCCACCAAAGAGATAGGACTCAAGCACAGATCTCCTGAGTCCTAGCTGAATGACTTTTCTACAAAATCATACTTCCTCTCTTGGGCTGAAGCACCGAGTCTTCCTGCGCAGACTTCAAAGAGTATCTTGGAATATAGAAGAAGAGTGGTGCTGTTAAAAAAGAAAAAGTTATTTCCTCCTTCCTTTTGTCAAGGGAACCTTGCGTACCAGGGCAGGAGTGAGAGGCGATGAGCGCTGACACTGTGGGCAGCTGGAAAAGTCAATTTCACTAAATAATAATACTGCAGATCTGCCAAGTCTCGCTCACTGGGACAGAAGTTCCTTCATTTTGGATTAGAACTTGAGCAGTTTCGAAGGCAGCTGCCTCCCTCAAGCAGGATCCAGCCATGTGTTCCAGCGAACCATTTAAAACTTCTCACACCAAACTTTTTAAAAATTTCACTCAATTTAAGCTGTCCCAGCTTGGGAGACTTGAATAATAGATAATATACTGTATATATTGGCATATAAGCTTATTCACAGGCAGGGGCTGTCTCTTAATATGTGGCTTCACACAGTGGGGTCCTGATTTTGTCTGGGGTAACTAGGCATGCAAATAATAGTAACAGCAGATATAACACATCTTGGACTGCTGCTAAGAGGGCAGGGAATAAGCATTAATCAAAGAAAATTCTGGGCTCTTATCAACAGGCCATAGTAATTACAAAAGGAAAGAAATAAACTGGCCTTTTGATGTGAGACAAAAGTCACAGTCAAAGCACTGCTACATTCAAGTAACAGGAAAATCCTACCAACCCTGTGTGAAATGTTTTGCCCATTCACCTTAGATGGTTTTACACGTGCTTTGTGGATACAGGTGGGACACCAATTAGAATGGCTCTGAGAGCTGCTGTAATTAAAGCGCCTACAGCATCTCATATATCAGCATCTCTGCACTCCAAAATGGCAGCAGGGGCACTTTAACTAAAGCTCATTGAATGAGTTTTAGTTAAAGTGCCCCTGCTGCCATTTTGAGGTGCAGGGATGCTGATACATGAGACCCAGAGACAGTGGGAACACACTAATTAACATGCTCCAGCAAACCCAATTAATCGAGTAATAACAGCACATCAGAACAACCTCCCCACATGTCTACAGGCACCCCTTGATACTTGCCAGATTGCCCAATGAAAATTGACACATAGGACACGTCCAGACAAGCTTGCACGTGCATCTTCCACATCTCAGAGCAGCTTGAGATGTGGCAAGAGGCATGCTGGGATCAAAAAAACGTTCTCTGCTCTGCATATTTGCAGCGCAGGTTCAAAATTTGATATCTGGAAATCCAGTAGGGCGGTGTGAAGCTTCGGGTGCTGAGTCAATTCAGAGGCGATTTGGCTTGATTCAGTGGGTGAATCTCTAAATCCAAATCAAATCAGGGGACTAATTATAAGGTCTGAATCAATTTGAAACTCTCTGAATCAATTCGGAAAAGATTTGGAGCGCTTCAGTGATTCGGGCAATCCCTGCCTGCTGCAGCAGGGAGCTGGACCCGGACTCTGAGCTGGAAAGTAGGGGAAGGGGGAAGGGAGGCTGGGGGGGG
>NW_017728924.1:10534474-10561177 GCF_001723895.1 Crocodylus porosus | reverse complement strand
GGGAAGGAACAGATCAAAGCCCCCACAGTGAAGGAGAAGTGGGACTGGGGCAGGTGCTGGGGCAAGTGCTTACCAGCCAGGGCAGGACAGGCGACAGAGTCGTGGCTTGTTCGGGGGGTGTGGGAAAGTGGCGGGAGTGGGGGTGGCTCCCACAGCTGCACACCGCTCGTCCAGGAGCCACTGGTCCGGCACTTGCCTGCTTGTCTGGTGGCTCCTGCCACTGCTCCCACCAGTCATCTGGGAGGGCATGGGGGGGAGGGGCTGGGGCCAGGGCTGAATGGGGCTCTTCCAGGCCCACCCCACCCCACCCCACACAGATCTGGGGTCACTCCCTGCTTTTGCCCTCCTGGACAAGCAGTGGGAGCAGTGGTGGGAGCCGCCGGACAAACAAGTGAGCGCCACACCAGTGACTCCTGGATAAGCTGCGTGCAGCAGCAGAAGCCGCTTCCCCCCTCCCTACATCCCCCAGATGAGCTTCATCCCGTGGCCCCCCCACCCGGCTGGATAGCACTTGCCCCGGTCCCACTCCTCCCTCACCACGGGGACCTTGATCTGCACCTCCCACTCCCCTTCCCTACTCCCTCCCCCCACTTCCCCTTCCACCACACTGGACTTACCAGCCGCACACAGCTCTCCAAGCTACCAGGCTGTGCTACTTACTGCCTACGTGCTGTGCTGCAGCTGTGCACATGCACAGGCATTTAACTGCCAAATAATTAGGCACTTCAGGCTGATTTCCGATACGATCAGTTTTCTTCATATTGGTGCTGATCCAATATCAGACCAATGTATCAGTGCATCTCTATTTTGCACTGTCTTAACACCTGGCCTTGACTGCTGGGCAGTCTCTGTCCCCTTGCATTATGATGGTTTGAAAACATAAACCCTCAATCAAACTCTTTCTAATAAAGCCTTATTGTGCATTATTAGAAATGAAATAAGGGATGTCCTGAAGAAGTGTTCACTCTGCCATCACCTGCCATATTTATTAGCACAAGTTCAAAATGTTGCAGTTTAGTTAAACCAAAATAAAATAAGGGCAGGGGCAAAGGGGAAGCAGCCAGTGCAAGATCTGACTGTCAGACCCATCCTCTTAAAAGGGGTTTCCCTGGGAGTGATGGAGGAACAGGGACTGAAGTTTCATCTGATCCTCAGCCTTTACACATGAAAAAGCCAGTTGTTTGTTTTCTACAGTTGTCAGCTATTGTCATGGCTCTTAAACCTTGCCCAGAAGCCAGGTGAAAGGTGGGAGCTGCTTTCAGGTGCTATCTGGAATCAGACAATGGTAATAAAGAGGAGTTTGTCTTTACATTTGATTTTGTGTTAAGGTAAGGAGGCTTTTACAAGACCATTGTCCCTTCTTGACAGGGAAGTGGGTGGCAGGTACTCAGTTTGGACATCCTTTCAAGTGAAAAGGCCTCCACTGGGATTACAGTGCCTATTATAGGCTGATTAAATATTAAAACAATTCATTTTGTACTTAAACTGTTGCGATGGCTCCTGCTGACGGCGGCTTTGAAGTCTGTAGTGAAAAGGGTTTGCTCTTTTGTTTTTTCTTCTTTCCATTCCCTCCCCCTCTCTTCCAAGTGGCATGGGGGATGGGTGGGCGCTGCCATGCCTTGATTTTCCAGTGCTAGTGGTGGCTTGTATGGCACATGCTCATGAGAGCTGGTAGAGGACAAAATGCTCCACCTGCAAAGGAAACTGCTCATGTGTGGAAAACTACAAAAAAGGCCTTGGACTCCTTGGCTCAGAGTGACTGAACACCACATTCTGGCACCAATATGACACCTCTGAACTGCCAACTTCTCCTGTTTTAATCCTGGGTGCCCTCCACTGCTCTGCACCAAGGTATTTCTGTTCTGACAAGCAGTGCCCCTTGCGGTTCCAGGCCTGGACCCTCTGCCCAGCCAGTGACTCTCAAGTCTGACATGTAGTCCCACCTGCTGTTCCATCTCCAGCCACACACAGTAACAGTCCCATGTGTCCAGACCCGAGCTTCCCACCACAGTGCTGGTAGGTGGGTGATCTTGAGCAGTGGTTCTCAACCTTTTTGTACCAAGACCCGTTTGTAAACATGAATGGCCAGTCCTGACCCAGTAAATAATTTAAGTAGAAAGCAGAGACCTGGCCCTGCCAGTGCCCCTCCCAACCCCAACTCCTGCAGGGGAAGGGGTTGGCCATGGGGAGCCCTCAAGCAGCTCCTTGCAGGCTGGAAGAGAAAACCCACAGCTTCCCATGTTTTTCTCCTTGAAAGGAGAATCCATTTTTAAAGTTTATCCGTGACCTGTTCCAGTGTCTTCCTACCCTCCTAGTGAGAAAATTCTTCCTAATATCTAACCTAAACTTCCCTTGCTGCAACTTGAGACCATTGCTCCTTGTTCTGTCATCTGCCACCACTGAGAACAGTCTAGATCCACTCCTCTTTTGAACCACCCTTCAGGTAGTTGAAGGCTGCTATTAAATCCCGCCTCAGTCTTCTCTTCTCCAGACTAAGTAAGGCCAGTTCCCTCAGCCTCTCTTCATATGTCATGTGTCCCAACCCCTGAACCATTTTCATTGCCCTCCACTGGACTCTCTCCCATTTGTTCACATCCTTTCTGGGGGTCCAAAAGCTGAACACAGTAATCCAGATGTGGCCTTACCAGTGCTGAACAGGCGGGAAAAATCACTTCCCTTGACCTGCTGGCAACACTCCTATCACTGCATCCCAGTATGCTGTTAGCCTTCTCGGCAACAAGGGCACAGTGATGGCTCGTATTCAGCTTATTGTCCAGTGTAACCCCTAGGATCATTTCTGCAGAGCTGCTGCCCAGCCAGTCAGCCCCCAGCCTGTACTGGTGCATGGGATGTTCTGTCCTAAGTGCAGGACTTTGCACTTGTCTTTACTGAACCTCGGGAGATTTCTTTTTGGCCTAATCCTCCAATTTGTCTATGTCACTCGGAGTCTTAGTCATACCCTCCAGCATATCTACTACTTCCCCCAGCTTGGTGTCATCTGCAAACTTGCTGAGGGTGCAATCCAACCTATCTTCCAGGTTGTTGGTGAAGACATTGAACAAAACCGGCCCTAGGACTGACCTCTGGGACACTCCACTTGATACTGGCTGCCAAATAGACATTGAGTCATTGATTACTACCCTCTGAGCCTGATGGTCCAGCCAGTTTTCTATCCACCTTACAGTCCATTCATCCAGCCTGTACTTCCTTAGCTTGCTTGCAAGAATGTTGTGGAAGACCATATCAAAAACCTTGGTAAAATCAGGGTATACCACAACACTGGTCCCCCTGCATCCACAGAGCCAGTCATCTATTCATAGAAGGCAATTGGGTTGGTCAGGCATAACTTGCCCTTGGTGAATCCATGCTGACAGTTCCTAATTACCTTTTCCTCCAAGTGTTTAAAAATGGATTCCTTAAGGATCTGTTTCATGATTTTTCCAAGGACTGGGGTGAGGCTGCCTGGTTTGTAGTTCCCTGTATCCTCCTTTTTCCCTTTTTTAAATACGGGCGCTATGTTTGCCCTTTTCCAGTCATCTAGGACCTCTCCTGATCACCATGAGTTTTCAAATATGATGGCCAGTGACTCTGCAACCACATCAGCCAACTCCCTCAGCACCCTAGAGTGCATCCCATCCAGCCCCATGGACTTGTATATGTCCAGATTTTCTAAACAGTCCCTAACCTGTTCTTTTGTCACTGTTGGCTGCTTACCTCCTCCCCAAACTGTGCTGCCCAGTACAGTAATCTGGGAGCTGACCTTTCCTGTGAAGACTGAGTTAAAAAAGGCATTGAATACTTCAGCCTTTCCTGCATCCTCTCTCACTAGATTGCCTCCCCTATTCAGTAAGGGACCCACACTTTCCCTGATCTTCTTCTTACTGACATACTTGTAGAAACCCTTTTTGTTACACTTCACATCCCTTACTAGCAGTAATTCTAATTTCGCTTTGGCTTTCCTGACTTCATCCCTGCATGCCTGAGCAATACCTTTATGCTCCTCCCTAGTTGTTTGTCCAAGTTTCCACTTCTTATAAACTTCCTTTTTGTGATTTAGTTTACTAAAGAATTCCTCACTAAGTCAAGCTGGCCAAGCTGCCATATTTGCTAGTCTTCCTGGACCTTGGGATGGTTTGTTCCTGCACTATCAATAAGGCTTCTGTCAAGTACAGCCAGCTGTCCTGGACTCTGCCCCGCCAGGCTGGCTTCCCAGGGGAACCTGCCCATGACCTCCTTGAGAGAATTATATTCTAATATCATATATTCTTGTGACCCACTTTTGGGTTATGACCCATGGCTTGAAAAATGCTGCTCTAGAGGTCACTCCGGAGATTGATGAAGGGGACCAGCCTGTGAACCAGACATCTAACTAGGTTAGTGATGGAGGAAGGAGGAGATCCATTCCTGCCAGTGCATGGTGGTGGGGAAAATCCAACAGACTAGCTAAGAGATGCAACAATCATTTTGCTCTGACTTCCTGCCCATGTTAGCAAGTCTGGACCCCGTGGCCATTCCCAAACATCCACTTCACACGGGCCTATTTGGAGCCAGCATGGGGACCCCTGTCCTACACAGAGACCTCTTCCACTAGGCCCCTTTCCTGTGTAGCCCCATCATAGGGTATGTACATACTGAAACTACTATCTCTCCCAAAGCCCTTTAGTGTTGTGCTTTAGGGACAGGCTTAGGATCTGGTGCTAAGCAGAGACAAAACCCTGCTGAGCTCAATGACTTCCTGAGGCATGAAGCAGCTCAGAACCCAGTCATGGACCCCATCCAATCACCACTTAAATTTACATTAATATGGTTAACATTCATTACATTTAATTGTTCTTTTAAATAAGAGGCAACATGATTCAGTAAGTAGGACTTCAGACATGCTTTGGTACAGCCCTGAACTCTGTTCATGGCCCTGCCACTGGCCTGAGTAATCTTAATGAAGGTGCATAGAGGGGAAGTGATGATGAAACTTATCCTCCTGCATAAAGTACTTTTCTATGGAACAGTAAAACGAGCCAGGTGTGCCTATGCCCATGAATAATCCTGGAGAGGCCAATGGGACTATACATATGCTTCAAATTAAACATGCACTTATGCATTTTGTTGGATCAGGGCCTTAATTAAAAAGCTGTGGCTCAGACTTTTTTCCTGCCAAGCACCCAGTTTTAGGAGCAAGAGCACAATTTGAATCCCGTGGATGGCCCCTCACCTGCTCTCTGGAGTCTACAAAGGATGTGGAGAGAAAAAAAGGAAAAGATTTCTTCTTTTTTTTCCAGTAAGAAAAAAAATCAGCTTTTCCAGCCCCCCTTTTCCCTTTCCCATTTTTACATCTGTTGTATGTGAAATCTGAGCAAACTCTCAGCAGATCTCATTATCCCGCAGCCCCATCGCTCTGAAGAGGGCTGAAAGGTCCTTCATGTAATGATTTGGAGGTGATTTGTATTTAAGACACTCGGTTTTCAGATGCCGAAGGAAAAAAATTAAATAATTGAAAGCTGTGAGGTGGGGGAAGATAGAGGGGGAGGAGGAGAAGGGTGAGAGTCAAAGAAAAAGAGAAAAGAGTTGCTTATGATTAAGAATATATACATATTTATATCTATCAATTCAGCTATGTAAATAAGGAAGTCACTTGAGCAAACACCAATTAAAGGGACAGACCCAGGAAAATAATCACCACGTCTTTGTGCAAAGCTGGCCCGCATATGGATCTCTGACGGCTCTGAGAGGAACGTGCACAAGGGATTCTGAATCTCTTGAAAAAACCATTTAAGCACCTGCACCTTCCAGTAACTGCACTTGGTGCTGTTGGTTCAGCGCCTTGGAAAATCAGAGCCTAATGACTTGATCCTGCCCTGGACCAAGGTAGAGTTTCAGGGTAGATAGGAACAGAGACACTTCTCCAGTCATCTTCAGAGCCAAAGCATCCATTAGATCCTTTTAGCATAACCATACTTATTAAACAAAGCATATTAATTTCATTAGGGGATTAGTAGTCCCTTCCATTCTCTGCTGGGAGATGGGATTCCTGTCCATTAAGCCGTCTCGGTTGATGACTAAGAGCAGCAAAGATGTGGACATAGCTCTTCATTGTAACAGGGAGGGTTATCAAAGGGAACAGTGATGGGGATAGCCCAAAAGGTAATAGGGGAAAAAAGGATTAAAGTGGAGTAAAAGAAATAAAAGATAAATGAAGGGGAAGTCCAGGGGCAAGACCAGGGGGCATTTACTGATACTAATGCTTAAAACCTGGCATCAGGTTCTTGACATGCTATCTATTCTCAGTTTCGCTGACATAAAGCAAGAGCAGAGCTGTAAAAAATTTTTTTCATTGAATAGTAAATTCATGGGGAAAAGTGGAACTAATAGGTTCCAAAACTCAGGTCTAATTTCTTGTTTAGTTGTGGTCAAGCAAATTGGAATGAAAAACAAATTGAAAATGTATGCATAAGCATATGTGTTTAAAGCTTACATAACTTGAAAAAGCCAAAAAAAAAATGGTCAAACAAAACACGTGGATCACATCCAGATAAGCATGTCAACCTTTTGTGGCACCACAAACTATATGCAGGTTATGTTAAAACATGCCCTGTGCTGCAAATTTGCAGTGTGGGGCCAACATTTGCTACCAGCAAATCCTGGTAGCAAAATAAAGTGTCCCAAAAAAAGGCCAAGGGAGACGCTCTGGCTTCAGGTCACTCCTTCAGTTGTGCCCTGGCCAGGAGCTTGCCTGATGTAGGACAACTTGTCCCTCAAGAAAGTGCACATACAGAGGCGTGTACTGTGGCAAGCCACCGCAAGACAGTGGCGATGCATAGTTTGGCCAGTAAGCCAAAAGAATCCCTGATTCACTGAGGTATAGTTGAGAGTAGCTCTGCTGAAGTTCTTGAGGTTATACTGGAAAATCAGGCGTTGCATCCCCAAATGGTTTCAGAAATATTCACCTATTCATTCTCCTGCTTGTAGTGTGCTGCTCATTACTGGGGAAACAGAGGCCCAGGGGAACAGTCTGTCACTCTCGGTGTGATGACCATCTTAGCACTGTACACAACCACTCCAAGCCTGTGGAAAGTTATGAATCTAGGTCTACAGAACCAACTACCTGCTCCTTGTTCCTTCACCTGGTGTGCTCTTGGTCTTAGTGCTTCTCTCACTTGTTTTTGTCATCACTAGAAAGGGAACTGGAGTTCTCTGCTTCAGGTGGCCTGAGGCTAATATTGTGACACTATGATCTAGCGCAGCCAGAATATGACAAATACCACAGACCAGGAGCTCAATCAAAAGGCACACTATATTGCCATTTTAGTGTTAGGTAGAGCTGTGTTTTCTTATATCCTACATTTCCTGCCATATTATAAGCAATACATTATCTATCTGAGGTACTTATATGGACCCCTTTAACTTGAATATCCAAGTACTTCATACTCTGCTTTATTTCACCTGTTAGTTGCACAGAGCAGTACTAATAAGCCTCGAGCACTGAAGGTCTGTTCATGGTGAGTGCAGAGCAGTACAGAGGTGTCCAAGGTAAGTTTAAGCTAAGTTAAAATCAGTGGGCCTGAGTAATGGTAGCAGTCTATCCAATGTGATATGGAGCTCAGCATAGGCTGCAAAATCCATCTGAGAAGCTGAGCTATTGTAGCTGCAGCTATTTTCCTACCAGTTATCCAAACAAGCTTCAAGGTATGTCTACATAATATTTCAGTCATTGCAGAAAGATGTACCTTGAGTCCCCTTGGGGTTATCTACCAGTTGACTTTCCTTTTTCATTGAACAACCAAGGTCCTCAGCTGGGCTCCTTCAGGCTCACTCTACTGATATCAGCAGGTCACTTCCACTTAGACAAGCTACAGATATAACCCACTGTATTTCTTTCAGGTGGCTCTATTGCCTCCTGAAATGAGACTCGGGCAATGGGAAATTTGGGATGAAGGTGAAGGAATAGCAGGAACCTAAACATTTTTTTTCAGTGGCCATTTTTAGCCTTCTGCCCCCTCCCCCAATATATGTGTCCCATATTATGCCCACACAGCAATGATATGTTACTGAGCCCCAGAATCCCTCAAACACTAGAAATATCTACAGCATTTCCACTGACAAAGCCACTGGCCGCAGCAGCCTCACTGTGCATCTCTGAGCAATTCCTTCCCTCCCTAGTGATATACAGATGGCCCATTAGACAGTGCATTAAGGCTGGCGAGAGGTGACTTTTATTTAAATCCATCTGTCTAAGATCTAAGAATCAAGTCAGATTAGTCTGTCTTATCCCTTATCCAGAGCTAACGAGTTGGACGCGGCAGGGGGAATAAAAGTCGAAAATCAATAGACTGAGAAGATCTGAAGGTTTTACACTCACCATGCATGTATTTACCAGCTTCCTACAAGGATCAGGAAACATTCAAGAACCTCCCCCAAAGACCAATGTTAACCCTTAAGAGCCTCCCTTGTGTGGCCTCACCATCTTTAAAATGATCCCATCAGGCACTGACTCCACTTGTGGTACGTGTCAGACTGGCACAGTATCTGTGCTTTTAAAAATCAAGGCCTTGGGACCATAGGGAGGGGAGACAGACAAATGATGAGACTGCCTTGAGTAATGAGATTTTATAAAGCCCAGCAACTGTGGGGTTCTGTTTCTTTGCTTCTTGGTGTCTGAGCCTTTCAGGAGCACTAGGGTCAGGAGCTTTACTCCCCTTGCATAAAGGCCAGAAATTATTTAAAAAAAAAAATGAAAGCAGAGTCCTGTGTCTGCATAGAATGGGGTCTATCCCAGCTGAGGGCCTTTGTTGTTCAGTGAAAGAGGAAGGTCAGTTGGTAGATTACCCCAGTTCCATCCAGAGACAACCCAAGCAGGGTGCAAGGCCAAGGGCAAATCAGCTGGTGTAGGGCACTGTCCCTGGACGCAAAGAGGCTGTCAGTGGATTCGGCAGAAGGGGGGATGGGGAATGGTGAGCGGCCAGACACGCCAGATTTGGCAGCAAGGCAGAGAGGGTGCTGAGTGGCCAGACATGAAGCTGATGGCAGCACGGAGTCCCTGCGCCACTCCGCCCAGGTCCACTGGGACCCCCAAAGGGCGGGGCCTAAAGCAATTACCCCGATTTACCCCACTAGGGATGGTCCTGACTCCACCTAAACTTGGATATGTTTGCTGTTGGGGTCCAATTTCACAACATCACTCAACTGCAGGTCATTTCCAAATATAGCCTTATTATGAAATCCCTACGTCAGGGGTGACAAACTTATGAAAAATCCAGGTGAAAGCCATTTCACTGTGGCTGTGGGACTCCCAGAGGGGCTGGGAATTTGGGGATGGGGTGAGCAGGGCGGGGTCTGTTGCCAAATTCCTAGTTATGGGGCCTTGATTGGCACATGTGTCAGTGGCGGTGGGTGAGGGATGGATGCATTAATCTCTGTGCTGCCACCCAACTCTGATGCCCCTGGGTTCAGACCTAGCCCGGGGGCAGGCAAGTTTGACACTCTGCACTACATTATTTACATGTGGGTGTTTTCAATGCTACAAAGAAAGGGAGAGATCATGAACATGACCTTGTAGCCTACTGGTAAGGACACCCCAGGAGAGAGGAGACCTGGGCTGAAGTCCTTGCTCCAAAGGTGGCTTATTACAAGATGTCTCAAGAACTGTGTACATATGGTAATCATTAGGGATACAGCGATAGAATGATTGACAATGAGGATTCTTGTTTCCCTTGAAGGAAAGCAGCATAATTGATGATGTACCCTACCACAGGAATTCAACTATTGACTTCCAGGTATTAGTCATAGCAACAAACAACAGACTAATACACACATGGGTTTACATTTTCTTAAGACACCCTGTATTTTTCATGAAGCGGTCACTGGATAAGATATATCAACAGAACAGCACTCTTCTCCCTCCCAAATGAGTGTCATATAACCATGACATTACAGGGTCCTACTCCCTCTGATTTCCTCTTTCTGACCCACTGAATCTTGAATTCCTTTGTACACACTGAAATGTCTTCAGCAGAAGGGTAGGAGATCCCAGTACCTTCATCCTCCTGAACAGTCTGGTGGGCAGGACATTTGTGTTGAAGGTAGAAGGTATAGATTGGAATCCCTCAGGCAGAGGATGGAATTGAACTTGGGTCTTCTGCATCTTGGGTGATGGGCCCCAGAGTCAGATCCAGAGGCTGCAATGGTGCGGTAATACCTATAGGCAACACATAGTGGGGGCAAAGGGAGCACACCCCACCCGGGCCACTGCTACTGCCAGCACCTGCGGGTGCTCAACAGCTCCACCCCCGCTGCCAATGCTGGCGCCAATGTCTGTGGGTGCCCCCCAGTTTCAGGAGGCACCAGTCGCCTATGGTCATACTCCCTTTGATTCCAGGTCCACCCAAAGTTTAAAGTAAACTAGCTGACAATGGCAGCAGTATTTCTACTCAGGCAGCAGTGAGGGACTCAACTGACTGCATGGTTCATTATTTTTTACCTGATTCCTTCTAAACTCTTTATTCCACAAAGTTAACATCCATCTCTCCCTTTTAATGGTCTTGGTGTTCCACTAATCTGTCTTCTGCAATTCTACTGTAAGTTAGCTGCTTCTGGGAATGTAGCTCTTATCTCACAGCCTTGCAGACTGATTTTAATTCTAGCTAAAAATGTTAACTTGGATGTGGAAATGTTAACTCAGGTGAGCATTAATTTAGGCATGGAAATAACTTTCAGTGCAGTATTGGATGCACTAAGATGCTCAGAAAGGTTAGAATTTGTTTTATGACTCTGAAAAAGAGATGAACATTTAAGTCTAATGACTACAGGGCTAACGAAACAACATCTTTTGATTATTTTTTCCTAGTTTGTTGTGTTTTTTATACATAATATATGATACAGAAAATTAATACATATTCCAATAAAGTTACATGTGTTTCTGCTTCAATCTTAAGCGGAATAATGTAGCCTTGGTCCCTAACCATATTAGTAAAGCTTCTAGGTTCTGTTTACTTGAAGAAAAATGTGCGTTGCCTTATATGTGGTGATGTACCACCTGCACCCCCTTTTCAAAATCCTAGAACTGCCCGTAAGTGCTCCAAGGACTGAGCTATTGTATAAAAGGGGAGGGAAATTGGTAAAATTACTTATTTTATTTAGGAAAAATAAGCAGTTGCTGCTGCCCCTGTGTGATCCTGACCCAAAGAGTGTGCTCTGAGAACACTTGCTGGATTGAATCCTCTTAGGCAGCTCAGTACAGGGAAGGCACAAAAGTGGTTTAAAGCCACATTTACTTTACTCTTTTTCCAACGTTTCACCTCCCAGGGACTCAGCACAGAGTCTCAGGTGTCGCATTTTACAATATTTTTCCACTAAACAGCCACAGAGTATTGGGCTCTCAGGCTCTCTTCAATGTAAACCAGGTCCTGAAATCCACAATGCAAACTATGCAGATTTCAAATCCAGACACAGAAATGGCTAATGACCCCAAGGCTAGGGACAGACATTACACATAAACTGGTTTAAGTGATCAGAAACTGGTTTAAGCCTGGAAACGAACAGACATTCAGTGCACATAAACCAGTTTCAAAATGGCTCAAACTGGTTTCAGATAAACCTAGTTGAATGTAGTATCAGACTTAAGTGATTTGGGTCAAACTGGTTTATGCAATGTCTGTCCCAGACCCCTTGCTGGTTTAAGATAAACCAGACTCCCTCAGCATGCTCTCTGGACAGGGCTCTGCTCTGCTCCAGAGCTGGGTTGGCCCCTGCCCTCTGCTTTCTAGCCAGAGCAGGGACAGGACATGCCAAGACACCGGGCAGCATGGCCCCGTTAAGGCAAAGTGGGCAGGAAGGGAATTACTCCTTCCCTCTTTCCCTTCCTCCTCCACCACAGCCGGGGTCTGCCTGTCAGCTGGGGAGCAGAGGGGAGGGGGCTGGTGGACCCTGGCTGCAGGGTAGAAGGGACAGAGGGAGGAATTAACCCTTCTCCCTGCCCCCTTCACTTTAATGGCTCATGCCAAGATGGTTGTCCTGTGGGGCAGGAAGGGGGTCTCTGTTCTGTGCTGGGGGGACTGTTCCCTTCCCTATTCCTTCCCTCACGGTGGGGAAGGGGGGCTTTATGGGGTGCTGGAGGGGGAATACTCCTCCTCCCCGCCAGGGCTGGGAGGGAGTGGGGGTCTATGTGAGGCTGCCCAGCCCCGGCGTGGGACACTTGCCCCACTCTTCACTGGCTGTGGCTGTGGCTGTGGAAGTTATAGCCAGTCCCTGTGGCCAGGCCAGGCACTGTTGCACAGAGCCCCTGCTCACCCTGTGGCGGAAAAGGCACAGGAGGAAAAGTCCCCCCACCCAGGGCTGGGGCTGGGCCAGGCAGCCTCACAAAGAGCCCCACTCCTGTCTTCTCCCTGTTTCTCCCCCACCACTGGGGGGGAAGGGGAGGGGGCTCCATGCAATGCAGCCTGGCCCCAGATGGGGCCTCTTCTCCCACCCCCGCTGCCATGGGATGGGGAGCGGGGCTCTGTTCCATGCTGGGAGGTACTCTTCCTCCTCCTCTTCTTCCTCCTCCCCCTGCCCCACCCCTGCTGCCAAGGGGCAGGGAGGTGGGGCTCTGTGCAGGCTACCCGACCCCAGCCCCAGCCCCAGAGGGGATCACTTTCCCCCCCTGTGGTGTGGGAGGGGCTCTGTTCAGTTTGGGGGGTGTTCAGTTCAGGGGGGGAACTCTTTGTCCTCCTCCTCCTCCCCTTGCCCCCACCCCTGCCACCAAGGGGCAGGGAGGGGGGCTCTGTGGAGGCTGCCCAGTCCTGGCTCCAGCTCCGGCTCTGGCCCCGGCCCCGGAGGGGGACCAAGCAACTGCCTTAGCTGGGCTGAGCAAGGCCAAGCTGGGCCAAGCTGTGGGGCTGGGGCCACCACTGGTAGCTGTGGCTCCATTAAAGCCACTCCCTGTGCCCCATCTGGACTGGGCCAGGGAGCCCTGCAAGAGTCTCCCCGCCCTGCCCCACAGTGGCAGGGCAGGGGGAGGAGCGGGAAGAGTGCCACACATACCAGCTGCTCTTACTGACAGGGGAAGCAGATGCCTGGCTGTGCTCACCTCCATGTCACTGAGCTGCACCCACAGCCCAGCTCAGCCCCAACAAGCGACTGCCTTAGCCGGGGCTAAGCGAGGCCAGGCTGAGTCAGTCCATGGGGCCAGGGCCACCCCTGGCAGCTGTGGAAGCTGTGGCTCCTTTAAAGCCCCTCCCCATACCCCAGCTGGGTGGGAGGAGGGGGGGGAGGAGCAGGAGGAGGAGGAAGAAGTATTGCCCCCCACAGCACAGAACAGAGTCCCCCCATCCCATGGCGTGGGGAAGTGTCCACCTCCGGGGCTGGGGTCGAGAAGCCTGCACAGAGCTATCCCCTCCCTGCCCCTGCTCTGTGGGAGGGGGGTTGGGGAAGAGTCCCCATCTGGGGCCAGACAGCATTGTACGTGCCTCCCCTTCCCACCCCTCAGTGGTGGGTGAGGAGCAGGGGGAAAAATTCTCCCTCCAGGGGTGAGCAGTCTTGCAATGCTCCCTCCCCACCCCATTGTGGCAAGGGCCCCCCCGCCAGCCCCGAACAGAGCCCCACTCCATGCCTGGAAGTGGTGTGGGAGAGGGAGGCGGGGAAAGATTTCACCTCTGGGGCTGGGCAGCCCTGTGTGTGGAGATTGCTCCCAGCTGTCAGGGAGCTGCTGGGGAGGGCAGAGATCTCCCCTCCTCCTTCCTCTCCCCCCCTCCCCATCCTAGCAGACACTCCCTCTTCCCCAGGCTCTGAGCCCTGCAGGCCCAGGTGGGGTTTTAAACCCCTCTTCAATCTAACTCAGGCCTGCTTGGGCCTGGCCACGGGCAGCTTATCTGTTAGAAGAGAAGGGGTTGCTCTAGTGCCTCCCAGGCTTCTGGCCTGAGCCACTGCAGGCATGTGCTGATTGTCTATCTGCTTCCAAACTGGTTCACCTCTGCAGACTAGACTAACCTGCAAAGGCTGAATCAGCTTTATGAATGTCTGTCCCTAGCCCAAATGAAGGCAGCAAAGGTTCCCTCATGCAACATTTTGCCTCTTTCTGGTACTTCTGACATCAAGCAAGGTGGATCCCCAGCCTTGCACAGCTTCAGCCTTCATTACAAAACCAAGGAGGCAAAAGGAAATGGGATTAGGGAATCAATATAATGCACATTACTGCTGAGCTGCTAAATCCAGAGCACAGACTGGAACGTGTGTGGTCGCCTGCCTCAAGTTCATGCCAAATCCAAAGCAGCCCCTGTGAAGAGGTTAATCAGGCTGCTTACAGCCACAAGCTTTCCAAACTCACCCACAGCTCCAGGTCATTCACAACTCCCTGGGCTTTCTGGTGAACATTACCAAAGTGCATTCTGTGCTCATTATTTGCCCATGTCCCTCCTTCATTGCTTTCTGACAACCCTTTCCATTTGTTTTGTTTTTCCTCTTTTGGCAGTTCCCACAACCCTCTCAGGAAAGAGCTGATTTAGGAAGGAAGCTGTTGAAAAGTTTCTCTCAATTCCTTTGCTCTGGTTACTGAATTGTCATAGTACATTTATGAGGCCACATCCTGTCCTGGGCAACTACTGCCACTAGAGCTGATTTATTAGGGCTGTGCGAAGCTTTGGGTGGTGATTTGATTCTAAGGGGATTCATCCCAATTCGATGACTGAATCTTCCAATCTGAATTGAATCAAGGGACCAATTTAAAGGTCTGAATCAATTCAAGGCTCTTCAAATTTTTGGAAAAGATTCGGACAGCTTTGATGATTCAGGCAGTCCCTGGTGGCTGCAGCAGGGAGCTGCAGCTGAGTCCGAGATGGTAAGTACCAGGGACAGGGGAGGAGGGGCTGGGGAGGGGGGAGGAGAACATGTGGGGACCCCTGCCAAACCCCCAACCCCTGCACATTCCCCCAGCCCCCCCCACCACATGGCTGCCCCCCCGCAACTCGGTACTTTTTAAAAAAACCCCGGTGCTCACCAGGTGCTGCCTGGTGGGGGGGCAATCCCTGCTGCTCCCCACTGCCCCACACTGCATGGGGAGCTCTGCACAAGCCCCCTGAATCCCCCCTCTATTCTCCCCAGCTTCAGCTCTTTAAGAAATAAAAACTAAGAAAAGCCCCGGGACTCACTGCTCCTGATGGGACCTTGGGGCTTCGGGTGGGGGGGCTCATGCAGAGCCCCCATATGGCATGGGGCAGTGGGGGGCAGCAGGGATCACCCCCCACCAGTAGGAACAGTAAGTCTAGGGCTTTTTTTGTTTTTTGTTTTTTCTTAAAGGGCTACAGCTGGCCCAGGCGAGGCACCCGTGGGGGGGAAGTGGGTATGAGGTGGAGTTAGGGGGGTCTTTCAGAGCCCCCCATGCAGCATGGGGCAATGGGGAGCAGCAGGGATTGCCCCTCGTTCGGAAGCACTCACTGAGCCAGAGCTATTTTTTAACAAGTGCTGGGAGCTAGGGCACCCATTGCCGGGCTGGGAGAGGGGCAGGGGATGGGCCTGGCCTGGCTGATTCAGAGATTTGGAGATGCAGCAGCAGCCGAATCTCTGAATCAGATTTGTCCAAATTGAATCGGGACAGTGATTCAGATCACCAGATTGAATCACTGTCCCCCGAATCAGCCAAATCCGGATCAAATACTAGCCACTTCACACAGGCCTATAATTTATGGTTGTCACAAGGATGACTCTGCCAGGCTAATGTACCCATAATGCTGCTGTTGGGGCCTGGGGGAATTTCCTCTATGAACAGGGAGGCCCTAGTAAAGGTAAGTAGCTCTCTGGTACACTGTGAAGATGTGGTGGGCATACTTCCTGGATCGAGAAGGAGGCCTAATTGCTGTGTTCCTACACTTCAGCTGTTGCTACCTGCCTTGGCCTTACTGGGAGCTGAGCACAGTGGGGTGTGGAATAAGCAGCCCCAGAAATAGAGAGGTATAAAGTAGCACAGGGTCCCCTGGCCCCTGCACTGAGCTCAGCTTGGCATAAGGGTGAATCTGTGCACCACTGGTTTTTAAGATGCCTCATCACAGAATAATACAGCAGTATTCCAAGTAGCAGAATTGGGCACAGTGGCAGCACTGCCCTTCCATATGGAGAAGTCTGAATAAGTGCAGTGGGTTGCAGTGCTAGTCAGTTCCCTCTGGAGAGCCAAACTAATCCCTAGTGGATGTTTCTCCACATCAGTGACCCCATGTCAGACTACAGGAGAGTCCCAAATTCAGAACAGAGATGGTTGGTTAAGTTTCCCAGTCACAAAGACCAAAACATGTATTTTCAGTATAGGACAATTTCTTTTCAAAAAACAGAGAAGGATGAATGCATATCCCAGTGTTCATTACTCTACAGCAGTGGTTCTCAACCTATTTGTCATAGGGGGGCCACACTTGTAGCTCTCAATGTGTTATGTGGACCTCACCCCACAGCTGAGGGGGCCCCTAGCTACCAACCTGCAGGGCCCTGCCCCTTCCAGGACAGCCTGAGCCCTGGCTGCTGCCAGTGGGAGGCAGCAGTTGCTGAGGCTGGAGTGGAGCACAGAAGCTGGCTGCCCCCGTCTTCTTGCCCTGTGGGTGGCACAGCTGGAGCAGAGCCCATGGCGGGGGAGGGTGGATGCAGGCTTCCCACTGCAGGCTCTGGGCTCCCTGCCCTGCTGCCCTCCCCCTGGAGCTTCCATAGCCCAGCAGGCAGGACCTGGTGCTGGCAGGCAAGGAGGCTTATTGCCACTGGTAGGAGGTCAACACCAGCTGCACCACCATCGTGAGGTTCCCCCTGGCCACCCAGCAGCAGTAGCAGTAAAGAGCTGCTGTTGAGAGGGCAGGAGATGCCTCACCATGGCAGAACAGCCAGCATGGGGCTCCCAGCAGTAGCAACGAGCCTCGCAGCCCTGCCCTTCCATGGAGGCCACCAGGGGGAGGGCAGCAGGGCAGGGAGCTCTGAGCCTACAGTGGGCAGCCTGCAACGACCACCACCCCACACAAATCTGGAGGGCACGTGCCCCCCCATGTCTCCCTCCCTGGGAGGGCATGCAGTGGTGGGGAGCCAGCCCCTCTGTTGCCCCCAGACAACCTGCCTTTGGC
Source organism: Crocodylus porosus (assembly GCF_001723895.1). Taxonomy (NCBI): domain Eukaryota; kingdom Metazoa; phylum Chordata; order Crocodylia; family Crocodylidae; genus Crocodylus; species Crocodylus porosus. The sequence goes on along the minus strand of NW_017728924.1, from coordinate 10,544,123 downwards.
TCCATCTTGCTCCCCAGCTGGCCCCACAGCTGCACATTCCCCATGCACTACCCCAGCTGGCCCTGCCCTACTCTGCTCCATCCCTCCCTCCCTCACCATAGGGGACTTCAATCTTCCCCCCACATAGACTTACCTGGAGAGAGCTGCAAGATCTGCTCTCTGTGCTGCCTGGCCGCCATATGCATGTGCGCTTACGCATATATACATACACACGAACATGGTGCCCCCTGCCGCTGATCACTCTCATCCTGCTCTTCACATCCGCAAGCAGCCCCTTGCAGACTGTAACTCTGCCAGCCTGCAAGACGAAACCTGCCATTTCCCGCATTTTTCTCCCTGAGTCTAACAAACAGTGGGCGGTGATCTTTACTTTTTTTTTTTTTTTTTAAATGTGCTGTCACATGGGCTGCAGCAGTGTGCTGACTGGGCCATGGGTTGAGAACCACTGTTCTACAACATTCCACGTCTGACCTGGAACATCACATGGTAGCTGCCATCAGAATAGCACTACACAAAATGTAGTATAACTGCATCTTCTTTCAGATGCATACAGGAAAACATTGTGTCAGGTGAAAACTTGAAAGTTGTTGGCAGAGAAATGGTCCAGGAGCCTAGATGAAATAGGAGCAAGGGAGAAGGCAGACCTGTGTGTAGAAAACGTGCACAGCACAATCTGTAGCTAGTGCTTTTAATCTCCCAGATTTAGAACATTTATATTAATTTGTGGCATTTTAAAAATAGCCAATGGGGGGCTGCTAGTTGTTTGACATACAGGGGTAGATGTTCAAGAGCCTAGTTCCCACTTCTATACCTACGTGAGGACCCGATTTTCAAATGTGCTCAGAATCCAACCACCTGAGCTCTTCAAAACTCTGGCTCAGCTGTGGGTGTCAAGCTTATCTCAAAATTCCTGGGCATGCAAATATACTGTTAGTTTACCAGCACCCTATTGCAACAGCAAATGTAAGCAGAAGCAACTTCAGACTCCACCCTGCCATGGTTTGGACAAAGTAATGGAGGATATTGGTAAGAAGTTCACTTGTGTGTTGAGGTAGGCACTACATCTGCTCTCTGTTATTACAGGATATATGACTTGTTCTGCCCTTTCCTGAATGCCTTGTGTGGAAAAATTCCTTACTAGTATCTTCTCAGTTTCTTCTTCTGGGGTTTTTTCCCCTTGCCATTGTCTCACCTGTCTGTCAACCAGTTGCTAAGCAACCAGCTCTGCCTACAGGACCTTGGCCAGGTGAGAGTGGGGTGAACTAAGCTCTCTATTATGTTAGTACTGACTTCATGGCATGAGGGCAGGGGTCATATCAGGTGACCAGTGATGCTTTTTGACTTAGTTGGTTGGCCTCAAACAACACCTGCCCTGATAGGACCTGGAAAGGTGATATCAAAAGATCTATATAGGCTAAGACTGACCAGGAGGAGGGGCAGCAGACATGTTAAGTCTCATACAGCAACTGGAACATCTTCAACTCCCCTTCTCTCAGGATGCTGAGGATGCTGAAGTGAGTAAATTACTTGGCACTTATCTACATATATAGCTTTCTGTAATGTAGAAGTGGATCAAACAGCTACTTAGCTGACACTATTTGCTCTAAGGTTATTCTTTGATATTTCTTTAACCTGTACCCTTCCCCAAGCTTACTCTCTGTAACTAATAAAGGTCTCCACTGTAATAAGCGTGGTAGACTCATTGGGAGAGGGTTCAGGTGTGCCTTTTTTATACCCTTGGCTCGGAAGACAAAGGAAGGCTACTTTTTGTGCTTCAGGCTAAAGGAAGCACCCCAAGTTCTTGTGGTGGGTCAAGCACCCTCAAGGACTACAAGGCTTGTGTACCCCAGGGAGCACAGGGGGCAGAAACAGTCCAGCATCCCTGGGTGGTGGCAGTGATGACCCCAGGTTTGCGGGTTTGCTCCAGGAAGGGGGGCAGTCAGATGTGAGGCACCCTGGGGAGCCACTCGGAGCTTGCTAGGTGGTCAGGTACAGTGAGGTGGGTGGCTCAGTGCAGGAGCACCCCCTGCTGGCCCACCACAACTTGTCTCTGTGGGCTACATGCTTCTTGCAATTTGATTTAGAATATGGGTCAGCCTCCTGATGCCCTCAGGCTGGATCCTGCCTGTAAAAAGTTTGGATCCAGCCCACAACAACTGAGTATATTAGCAGCATATGATAGTGAGGCACTAGAGCATTCCTATGCCACCTTCTGCTTTTCCATTCCCCTCCCTGCTGTCTTACTGTCACAGCCAAATTTCCTCCTCTCCCTGGTCACTGGTGATATGAATCTGTACCACTTCATGGTGATGTTAAGTGGAGACTGCAGGTCAAGCAAGATGGCATACACTCAAGATCAGGGGAATCCAGAAAACAATTGCTGGTGGTGATGGCCAAGTGACTGCAAAGAGCTCATAGTGGGTTAGTGGGGTTAGTGCTTTTTACCTTGGGGTTTCAATTAGTTGGATGTGGACAGAACAAGAGCAAATTCTTTGCAAGTAGTTGAGGTGAGTGGCTGTTATTAGATTGCCAGTCTTGGAGCTTATCTTAAGTGAATGCATTTGGAAAATTGGGGGGGGGGAGATAAAAGTTCCAAATAAGAAAAGAGAAATAAAAATGAAAGAGAATGTACAAAGCATAGTATCAATAGAAATATTTTCCTGGGAAAGAAAATCAATGGTAAACAGTTTACAGTTAAGCTACACAAGAGCAACCAGAATATGGCCCTAAGTATTAATTATTAATACCAAAGCTGTTTATTTCCTTAACATATTAAATAGGTCACATACCCCTCCTAATAAAGTTGCTGCATTTGGTTATGTCTCCAGCTGGCTGGCAAGGGGAGTTCTGCTGTTGAGTTTCATAGAGTGAGTGAGTATGGAAGATTTCAGCTTGGTCTTGGAAGTTGTTACCCAGAAGACTTGTACCCCTGAGTGAGTTATGCAGGCCACTGCAGTTAAGCTCAGAAAATCTTTAGCTCATGCCATCCTATGATCTGTACATATCCTCTTCTCACAGGGAAAGTTCTAGAATTGTTTTTTAAAAATGGAAGAGTTGATATTAGGTTAATAAAGATGGGCTGGGGGGCCTGACTACTGAAACACGTGTCCCAGTCTCATCTGTACCAAACACTTTCAGTGGGACTTTGCCAAAGTCACTTCATTTAGAACATAGGAATAGAGGGCTGGAGGAGACCTCAAGAGCAGAGGCATAACAAAAAGATTCTGTGACCTAGGTGGCAGCAGTGGCCAGGCTGGCCGTAACAGCAGCTCCAATCAGTTCTCGGGGCTCATGCCCCAGGCACCCACCCATAGTTATGCTACTGCTTCTATTCCACTGCTGTGAACAAAAGCAAGCTCCACTTTAAGTCCCCATTCTGTGGAAATTGAGTTAACTCTTCCCTATCTCACAGGGGTTCTGGAAGGACAACATTAATTAATAACTGAGGTGCTCAGAGGTCTGGTGATAAGGAGCAGGTAAGCACCAAGGAGCACTAGGTTACACTGCTCCAGGCAGGGGACCACCTAAACTGCAAGCAGTATAGCCACATTCCCCAGGTACTGTATGTGGGCTAATTAAGTGCCATGGAGGCCTGGTCTAATTGGCAGTTTCAGTCAACAGCACTAAGGAGTTTGCTTAATTTCTCACATAGATGCAGCAGCACCCTGCACAGAGCAGTGAAGCATGCTTGAGGACACCACTGCTGAGGATGGGACATTTACCACACAGACATGGCCCTGCATTCTAGTCCTAGTTCTTTTACTGGCTTTTGGGTGAGTCATTTCCATGCTGAGTGCCTCAGTTTCCCCATCTGCAAACTGGAGACACTAATAGTGATAGAGTGCTTTGAGATATGCAGATGGAAAATGCTATATTAGGGTGAATTATTATTAACAACTAACATAAACCATTTGCTGGTTTAGGATTTAATCACTGAGACACAGGCAGATTGTAATGGACGTACCTGTTAGAGTCTATCCAGGGTGTTAACAAACAGTAATTGTTTTTAGTTTAGTAATCCCAATTAGGGAGGGTGCCCTACCTCACAAGAGCTATTTCTATTTAAATCTGATAGGCGTGCCAGCTTGTCTGCTTCGCAAGCAGCACCCACTGCCTTGTTGCTGTGAATTCCCTTTCCTCAGGTGAATGCAAATAAAATTTTCAATTATAAGCAGATCTGTGCAACTGATCTCTTACATACACGGTAAGATGGCAAAAAAAATATACAAATGCTGAAAAGTATGTGACCCTTCACCACAAGTTGTTGGCTGCAACAGGAGCTAAATAACTAGGGATCCATGTTCAAATAACTAGGGGTCCTGCTTAAAAAGAGCAAACGCTGCCCACTCAAGAGCCTACCCAGAACTGCTGGGATCTCTAATTTCCTTCCTTCCCCACTCAAAAGCACTAAGTCTGTGCATGAAACAAGGAAAATTTTATGAGAGGGGGTGAAGACGGCATTAACCTGAGAAAACACAGCAACAATCTAGCTAAATCAATAAGTGAACACTCCCCCACAACTACCTTTGCAGCAGCCTGTTAACTCTTGAGCATCCACGGCGCTTGTATACGTAATGGGGGTTTCAACGTCACTAAAGTAAACAGGGTTGTTAAAATAGACATGGTGTGCTTTCATTTGTTATGTCACTGTGTACAAATGACAGCTTTTAAATTGAATAAAGCTCAGTGTGCAAGTCACAGTAAATTACAGCAGAGGAAGCCACATGACAATCCACCCTGCTGATCTGTCTGGTATTCAGTTATAGCAGGGGGTGCTGGCCAACCACTAATCCCCTCACTCCCAAAATGCATCCCCCTGAAGCTGCAGCTGCCCACAGGGAGCCCCATGCCTGCCCCTAACCTTTGGCCCTGGCCTAGCCAGAGATGAGGAGGCACACACTTCCCACCCCAAATTGTAGCCACCAGGCATTTTTTTCATTGTGCGGGTACAGAGAGCTTGACATCACAGCACAGTCAGACCTGTGTTCCTGCAGTGGCAGCAGGCAGTGTCACCAGGCCTACATGGTCATCTGCCCCTCTATGCATGGCCCTGACATTGATGCCCCCTTAGGTCATACTACCCCTGGCTCCCCAAGGGCACCCTTACTGACAACAGTACTATGACAGCATAGCTGGTGACAGCTTGATTCATTTTGGCCATGGAAAAAATTCTCAGCATCAGTGATGAAGACCAAGTCAAGTTTGCAGGTAATGGAGCAGGAGCCAGATATATCTATAAACCATGGCCCCAGCTGGACCCGGGAAGAACTTAAAAACTCAATCGATATTTGGTTGGAAGAAAGATCATCCAGCAGCTGGAAAATAGACAAAATAAGCCAGTCAATATGACAGTTGCAAAGGAAATGAAGGTGTGCGGGCACAACTAGGACTGAACACAGTGCCATAGCAAGATCTAGACCCTGAAATGTGCTTTTAATTGGGCCAAGGATGAGAACTCTTATTCTGGGGCAGCACACACAATTGCACCATTCTATGACCAGCTGTCCGGCATTTGTGCTAGGGATGCAGAATGATGAGGCTTGTCTCTGTTCATTCGGGACGAGTGTTCAGGAGGGCACACCTAGTCGAGAGCACAGACAGAGGTGTTGGGCAACTGCTCACAGGAGCTGGTGGATGGGGACATCCAAGATGAAATTATCTTCAACATGGAAAGAGTCTCCTCAATAGCTAGGCTGCAGAGCATAGAGGAGGAGGAGGAAACATCAAATGGAACTTTGCTGTCCCCCCTGGACTTGTGTGACACAGAAGAAGTTCCAGAGACCCAAAGATCATTTTCTGTTTTGGAGACGCAAGAGGATCTGCACCCAGGAACTTGTAATTTTGGGGGAATGGGAATTATATTGATTTGTAGTACTATAGCAGGCATGCAATGTTTTGATTACATTGGGGTGGACATGCTAGAGGTTTTCTGAAAGTTGCTTAGGCAGGGTTTAAACTTTGATTTAGGGAGTGGGGATGTGATCTTTGACCATGAACACTTTTTTTCCCCATTCCTTTCACCAGCTACTGCATCCAGTTGAAGCTGGGGAAGTGTACCTGAACTGCAGACACCAGCTCACACTGGAGTAGAGAGAATGCATAAATTATGCCACAGGGAGTGACACTCCAGAGAGAGCATGACGGAGTCCTTGGTGGTGGCCATGAAATTGCAAGTGACCACTGCAGATGACTGGTGGGACGAAGTCCCAAGGTGCCTAGAGAAAACATGGCCAGAACTAGGGAGTTCAAAAAGGATATCATAGACAGCACAAAACAATTCCTAGAGATGACCTCATGGTGCCGTGCAGGTCTTGAGGAGACCCATGCAATGATTAGAGAAGAGATCCTTAAGCACATGACCAAAGCCCCAATTTGAAAGCAGGTCTCCCTCAGGAACAAGCATGCAGGATTCTTTAGGCTATAGCCAGGAGGTGACCAGCACGGAGACTCCTGAACCTATTCCCCCACTTCCAACAGTGGCAACCTCAGGGACACCCACATTGACTGTGACTGAGGGGTGCTCCAATTCTAGCAGGGCCAGGAGAGTGCTACTACACTTTAGGTAAGAAGGGGAGGGTCAGACAAAGGGTGCATGGCCAGGAAATCAGAGCATATGACAGGAGACAGGTTCTTAGTTGGTGATGCTGCTATTTATATAGGAAATTGGGGAGTGGGCATTCCACGTTATTTCATTGTCAATAAATTACCTGCTGTGTTCTAATAAAAATTAATTTTCATCTATGTCTACCTGCTGTAATGGGAAGAGTTGTACATGCCTGCTTTTGCGTGTTGAGTGATGTGAGCAAAGCCAAACATTTCCTGGATTGCTTCAGACATGTAACGATAATGAAAGAGAGTACTTCCCCAACAGTGGACTCTGGGTGGGGGGGTGTTGTGCAGATTTGGGGTACCTTGGTAACTCAGGGTACAGTGGAATGGAGTATTTGTTTTTGGGGGGGGCGCGATGCAACGCCACCTGCCTGCACAGGCTGTCCCGTACTATAATAGTAGTGCTGGTGCTGGTGGCAGAATGCAAAAGGCAGGGCATGGGAATAGGGCCACCCATGTTGCCTGCAGGCAGCACACATCCCCGGAAAGCCAACGCCACCTGCAGGGAGGGATGACCAGGCACCCCCACATGTCTGTGGCCAGGGTGCCCCCCTGTGCTGTGCTATCCCTTAATCTACTGCTGGTTCCTGCAACTGCTTAATAGCTGCTTGGGTACCTAACATGGGCATCCAAGAGTGCTTTCATTTGCCCTTAAAAGCAAATGACACCCTGCTGTTTCCGTACCTGCAACACATGTCCCTGGCCAGAGTGCCAGGCTGGACCGTGCTCCCCCTGACTCCTGTCATTTATTTTCAGTGCCCACCCCCCACTACCCAAGATGATATACAATTCTAACAGATTTTCTAGTTTTACAATTTTTACAAACCCCTCTATGGGTGCCTTTCTCAACTGCTATGAGAACAAAGCCAGGGAACCTGGCTTGAGATTCTGATAATGGCCCACATTTAAAAAAACAAGTGCCTGCCCATCAACATTATGCAAGTCCCTCCCTTTGGCCAGTACACACATGGAACCTGAAGTCAAGCACGTAGAAACTTTGATTTCAATAATTGAACATAATTGATATATTAAGCATGAATTAGTTGCCCATAACACTCATTTGGGCAGAAAGAACACCTTTGTTCAGACTAACTGAAAACCTCTGGGGAAGTCTTTCCTTTCCCAAAGCTTGACTTAGCTGTGGGCTGTCAACTGACAGCCACACCATGGCCACTGTACTAAGTATATGTTCTCAAAAAAGGAACTGGCTTTTGGATGGTCACCATGAGTGGAAAGCATTCTTTGGCCACCCTACACCATGCCTCTTTGCATGTGACCTTGAGGTGTTTGGGACCCTGAGCTGGACCCTTCCCCACGTACAGATGTTGGTTCTGCACAGCCAAGACACAGAAGCCTTTTGTGAAACGTTGCAACATTTCACAGATTAGATGCTCTGCACCATGTGTTATCTGCTGCCTTTCCTTAGATCAGGGCTCAGCTATGCATGAGGGTGCCCTGTGATAATGGTAAGTCAAGCAGTTAAATCCAGTGGATGAATGCCACCCTCACTTTCCTCACCCCTCCTTCTCAGCTTTGTTGGACAAGATCGTGCTCAGAGATGTGCAGGAGATTCCCCCAGTGCCACAGAGGCATGGTGTTGTGTGGCCCAAAAAGGATTTGCAGACATAATATCAGCAAAATAACCAGTCCCTTATTTGAGCCCTTATACAGAGCACATTGTAATTAACCACCAATGCTCTTTACTTCCTCAGTGGTTTTACATAAAACATGCAAGTGGCTTTCTGTGAGCCTGCTTGAGTGTTAAGTGGCCCTGATTTATGAATAGCAGGTCTGTTCCATCAGTATTCAGTCAGTCAGTCAGTCCCTCACCAGCTATGTAAGAAACTGTAAGCAGGGACCAGTATCTTGAAACATGGATGACTGGTGGGTAGGCCACTGTTGTATCATGACCTGAAAGGGACCCTGTAGATGACCCTTGTTGGCCCACCCATCTGTACATGGCTTATTGATTAGCTACAACTTGCAGATACTGGTGGTGCCAAAAATTGCAAAAAAACCATCCAGAGCAAGTATGCCCATAAGAAACAAAGTTGCCAGCATGGCACCAGCATGTCTGCTGTCTAAACTTTGTGCACCAAAAAGAGGGTTGGAAGAAGGTGAACTTTACTGGACCTGGTCACCTGAAGGCCTATAAATTGAGGGCAAAACTCCCTGGGTATCCCTTATTGATCAGAGATGTCTGACACTGAGGAGAGAAGAGAGCAGACCAGGGAGAGAAGAGAACAGACTGGGGTACATAAGGCTGGAATCACTTGGTCCTATGCAGAAACTAAGAGCCTGGTGCAGTTGCTGGGGGACCCTGAGATATGAACCCAGTTAGTCAACAGCCTGCATGTGAATAGCATATATACCTTAATAAATTCAGAAGATTTGCTGAGCATGGGTACAACAAGACGACGACCCAGTGCAGGGTGAAGACTAAGATTCTAGGGCTGCTTTCTGATATGATGTTGCAAGAGCTCAGTGGCAGGGCACTCCTGTGCATAACATGTTGCATTATTGGTACTTCCATCTGCTAACAGAGGTACTCAAATGCTATAAAATGAGACAATCAGCTGTCTCCATGTCATCCTCTGCTCCTGAGACCTCATTGACCACACCAACTCATGCTGCCTCCATCAAGGAAGACAGCAGCAGGGTACCAGTAATGGGCTGTGATGATTCCTCTGAAGAGGACAGACCAGGGACATTGACCTTCACTCCTGGTATGAGAAGCCCTGGGGAACCTTTAAGTCAACTGTCAACTGAACTGACACCTGTGATTAAGATGGATTATGAGGTGAGGGGTGGGGGGATGGTTAGGCTGGCATCGGACACTGCTTTAAAGACTTGACAACTTAGTGGCAAGTGCAAGGAATTGCAGGACAACACACAGTAGGGAGACTGTGCTGGGACATTGTTGGCAGCCAAACAGGGCCTGTAACCCACCGGAGGACTGGAAGAGGGCCAATGTGGTCCCTATCTTCAAAAAGGGAAAAAAAGAGGACCCGGGAAATTACAGGCCAGTTAGTCTTACCTC
>NW_017728924.1:10532921-10534463 GCF_001723895.1 Crocodylus porosus | reverse complement strand
TTTAAAAGGAAGTTAGATGAGCACCTTGCCGGGGTCATCTGACCCCGGTGCTCTTTCCTGCCAAGGCAGGGGGTCGGACTAGATGATCTTCCTATGTCCCTTCCGACTCTAGCTACTATGAAACTATGAAACTTGGCCAGGCAAGACCTTTTTGGTCATTTTTGCCCAACCAGTTTTTATATGCTTGCAAGATTTGTTGAACCCAGAGTTCTCAAACAGACTCGATTCCCCACATTCTTTGATTTTTCAGCTCTGCTTGGTACGCCAAAAGTGCAGACCAGACAGGAAGGCTGTTAATGATAGGATTAGACAGATAGAATCATCAGCACCATCAGTACCTGCGTGGTGTAGTTGCATGAGATTGAGAGATAGGTATGTCTTGTCACTGACCACATGACATCTGGGCATGGTGGCAGGAGGCATTCACAGGAACAAGAGAGAGCACAGCAGTCCAGCTTTAAAATTTAGAAACTAGTACTGTTTATCTGTAGTAGAAATTGTTGATGATTGATTATTGCTTCTTTGTCATTTTAAATATTGAATCTTATTGTTATTACTTGTTATAAAAGTTGTTATAAAAGTTGCTGATTATTGCTTGTTGATTACCGTTACCTTGTAAATGCTGTGCAGTTTGGTAAATTATGCTTCCCTATCTCACAGGCGTTCTGGAATTTGGTAAATTATGCTTAATAGATCAGTTATAGTTAATTATATAAATAAATATTTCTATTTTCTTTTAATGTGGGCCATTAGCAGATAATCAAGCCAGGCTCCCTGGCTTTATTCTCATCACTGCCAAATCAACAGCAGTTGACAGAGACACCCATAGAAAGGTTTGTAAAAATTGTAAAACTAGAAAACCCGGTAAATCCCCATCCAGGACTGCCTATGCTGGCAGGTCACCAGTGAGGGACACTGTTGGAGCTGGCGGGGGGGACTGTGTGTGGGTTGTGACACAGATGGTGTTGGTGAGAGGTAGGAGGGCATCTCACTTTGGACTGGGGAAGTCTTTGGACCTAGCCTGTTTGGACCGGGGGAGTCTTGTGAGCAGATGGGTGACATTTCCTCTGAAAGGAAAAGGAAAGCACTCCAGGGCTTCCCCTTTAGGTGGCCAAGTGGTTCTTCATTCCTTGATGGAACCAGGGGCATGTTATGGGGCGATGGTGATGCTGTCAGTAAAAGCACCCCTTTGGGAGCCAGGGGCAGAAAGGCCCAGGGGGGCATCCATGCCAGCGCCATGTGTGGGAGTGTGGATGACCATGCAGGTTTGGCAATCCTGTCTGCTGTTGTTGCAGGAACACCCATGAGTCTGACCATAGTGTAAGCTCATATACTTGCGACTGTTGTGGCAGCATAAGGAAAAAAAAATTAGAGGCATGGAGGCTATTGGCTGCAGTCCTGTAAATGGGTTGGTGCCATTTGTTTTGAAGGGCAAATGAAAGCACTCCAGGGGGCCCCCTTTAGGTGGCCAAGTGGTTCTTCATTCCTTATAGTTTCATAGTTTCATAGTAGCTAGAGTCGGAAGGGACCTAGGTAGATCAT
>NW_017728924.1:10519664-10532910 GCF_001723895.1 Crocodylus porosus | reverse complement strand
TCTCAGCAATGCCCCGTCCCCCATCGCTTACCTGTTTCTCCCTTTTGACCATTGGTCTGGGCTTGCTGGCTGTTGCTGGGCCTGGTAGTTCATCGTCTCCTCCGCCCTCATCTTCCCCCTCCCCCGACGAGCCTAGTTTAAAGCCCGCCGAAGGAGGTTCACCAACCTGGATGGAACTAGGAGTGGTTTATGATATAATGGTGCCATTGTCACCCTGGCCAGGGCATTGCTGAGGGGGAGGGGTGTCTGTGCAAGTGAACAGAAGATTGATTCATGTTAGGCTGGCTGAGCTGCTACATCTGATGCCTGAAAATACACATTACACACAAATACCTAAAAATTGCAGGTATCCTCTTTCTCTCCTGTCTGCAAATTGAAATGACATCTAGTGGAAAAAGGGGCTCCCTACACAAAAAATTTCAGAGGCATCTGGTAAACAAAGGGGCTCATTACACTTCATTCAGTGAATTACCATGTAAATGTGACAGATCAATGGATTCATCATATTAATGGGTGTTGTGGCAAACAAAAATACTTTGGGATGTGGTTTGTTTTGAATGGCAAAAAAGGCATTTAAACCAGGAAAAAAACCAAAACCGCACATGTAATGTGTGACGCAAACTGGGAAAAGGGCAATTTTCATCACATGTACAAGCACCTCCTGTGTGCAAATGCCCCTCATTAGATCATTTTCTTCCTTTTGCTGAGCCCTCACGATGATTGGGTAGTGTATTCCTACAGTCATGAGACTGCTGGCTGCTGACAAGAACAGCTGCTGGTTTCTGAGGCATTTTAAGCCTCTGTAGTGTGGTCAGAGTTCAGGCTCTACTCTTCACTTACTTGGTGAAGATCATCTGTCTAGCACCTCTTCCAGAAAGTGGGAACCCATTACCCAACTGGCCCCCAGGATCCAAGCCCTACCAGAGCACACTCCTTCCTAGCATCTGACTGAAGGTGTGAGCCTTCTTGTTTGCAACTTAACTTCTTCTAAAGGCTTGTGACCAAAGTAAGCAGACAGGCCCATTCAGATAGGCTTTACATGAAGTATCAGAACATACTATTACTTTTTATTTGAAAAGATCAAGTGCTCTAGACTACAGACTATTAGAAGACAAACTTCCTAATTGTGCTACACCTTGCCTTAGTGTCCCTTTATCTTGAGTTTTTTTCGGGGTCCATCTGTTTTTAGGAAAGACCTCCTGATGCAGAAAGATTCCTCTCAGTTTGGTCAAGTAAAAAAGCCTAACAGATGAGCTTCTTCCCTTTTAAACTTGACAAATTCCTCTTCAGTGGATCCCTAGTCAGCCTCCTCTGGAGAGCCCATACCCCTGACTTTGTTGCCAATGAAAACTCTCCTTTGAAAAACCAATTTTGCATGATTGGAGGGAGCTCATTGTCTAAGGTATTGTATTCACAGTGTATAAACAGTCTGAGATGTGTCTCGGCACAGCTGATCCACTTCATTGGCATCTACAGACACCTCCTAGGGCCATTGTCTGATGGGGTCAGACCCCTGCCACTCCTGGGATTTCAGAGGCCCAATCCTGTGGGGCAATGTCCTGGGTAACATGCCCCAAACCAGGTTCCTCCAGTTTGTGCCCTACAGAGGATGCCAACATGCGTTTCATACTGCCATGCCATGGAAAAAATGTTATGATGGCACAAAGGCAGCCATAGGGAAACGTCAAAATGAGGTCTGTGGCCTGACATGTCCAGAGTTCAAAATCTCAAACAGAATCCACATCTAATTGGTTAGATTCAGTCAGCAGGGGTAGGCCAGCAGATGATACATTCCCACCTTCATTTTTCAGTGTGGACAAACCAACAGTTTCCCAGGAAAATCAGCTGAGTCCCATACCCAGAAGAGACAGATAAAGTGGCATCTATGTGTGGGGCTCTTTCAGAGGAAGCCATAGTAGAAATCACATCAGGGAAGAACTGTTCCAATGACCTTGGACAAAAGCACCTTTTTCATAGATTCATCGATTGCTAGGGGCTGGAAGGGAACTTGCAAGTTCATCAGGTCCAGCCCCCCTGCACTAGGCAGGAAAGAGAACTGGGGTCAAGTGACCCCAGTGAGGTGACCGTGTAGTCTCCTCTTGAAGATTTCCAGGGTAGGTGATTGCACAACCTCTGGAGGGAGCTTGTTCCACAGTCTGGACACCCTAGCTGTGAAGAGGTTTTTCCTAGTCTTAAGCCTGAAATGGTCTCCCAGAGGTTTGTGGCATTCCTGGTTGTCCCCAAGTTCCTGGTTTTCCCCAAGGGTGCCTTGATGTATTCCCCTGATATAGCAGTAAGCTGCTACCAAGTCCCCTCTCACCCTTCTGTTTTTTAGGCTGAAGAGACTCACGTCCCTCAGCCTCTCCTCATATGGCTTGCCTTGCAAGTCTCTGATCATTTGGGTGGCTCTTCTCTGGACTCTCTCAAGCTTTTTCACATCCTTGTTGAAGTGTGGTGCCCAGAACTGGATGCAGTACTCCACAATGAGCTGAGTGCTAGTTAGTTGATATGTTCTATAGCACAGATGAGATGGCATTTCAGAGCATACAAAACATTGGAAATTAAAGTTTCTCTAAAAATATATTTGTGATAGAAATTTCATTCTTTCTGTATCCATCACCTACTTATTTAGACTCATGTAGGGCCAAAATCCACAAATGAAATCAGAATTCTGCTGTGCTAGGGGCGGTATATAAGTATAGCAAGAGTTCTGCAGCCCCAAAGGGTTTACAGTCTAAACAGGCCAGAAAAAACAAAGGGCAGAAGAAAAGGAGTAATATCCTAGATTGATTCACAGTGAACTGATTCAACAAAAGGATCAAGAGCCACATTTTCAAAAGAGCTCAACTTCCATTTAGGGACCTAAATAGGCACATTTTCAAAAATGCCTGGAGCCTTCTGTTATGAGTCTTTCAGCCAGATTTCAAACCAGCTCAACACCCAGCACTCTGGGTTCCTTAGCAAATTTGGTTGCCATTCTGTGCAGTGAGCTTTTGAAAATTTGCTCTTTGGTGACCTCCCTAAGGTCAAATAAGCAAAGCTGGATATGAACTCAGATCTCCTGAGTCTAAGTCCTAGACCTTGAGTGCACTTCTACCCATCTCTAGCTTATTTCCAGAATGGAGTTTAATTTGGGAGAGAAGGTGGGAGAGATTTAATTTAATGGGGCAATGAAGCAAAGATACAAACCATACATCCCTTTGTGACGAAAATAAAAACCTCCATCAAACATGCATACATCTACTGGAAACAAATCTAAACTCTCAATTTGTACATGTCAAGTCTGATGCTCCCTGCATTTACAAATCTGTGCGCACACTCATTCATGTTCTGCAGCTCCCTGACTGGGACTGGCTCTTTTCAAGGCACTGAGTAAATAATATTCACCAGGCCTATACGTTTAGCATGCTGCCCCACTGTACATTAACATTTAAAACAAAATAGTTTGCCCCATCAAATAGATAGCTCTGAGGGCTGCCAGTGCACTACAAACATCATGTAAGTAATTTGTTCAACATTGGTGATAATAAGCTACACAGAGCAATAAGAACATAAATACAGGCTGGGCTTTGTGTGCATGTGTATTTTTTTTTTCCCTTTTCTTCTTCTTCCTCTTCTTCTTCTTTTTTTTTTTTAAAGCAACCTCTGAGGGGAAAAAAAGGGCATGAATGATTCATAGAGGCAAGGGGGAAAAAGACAGAGGGAGAGAGAGAAAAAGAGAGAGAGAGAGATTAAGAGAGAGAGGAGCTTCAAAGTGACTGGAGCCGATTTGAAGTCCTGAGCGTTCCTGTGCTAGGGTAGGCCAGCAATTCACTAGAGAGGCCCCGTCAAACTCCCCCCCCAGCCCATTGCCTCCTCCTTCTCCTCTTCGGCAAACAGAGGCTCCAAACCAGGAGTTCAAAGTTCACCATCATCTAATGATGTGAAGGCCTCTCGGAACCTGTGTGAGTGGCATCTGTTTATAAGCCCAGCCCTTCCCCAGTGATTTAGCCCAGTTTAAGGGGGGGGAAGAGTGAGAGAGTGGAGAAGCCAAGAGTGGAATGATATGCAGGGTTTTTTAAAAAGATGTATAAAAAAATCTACTGGTGGTAAAACGCCTTTGATTCTGAATATTAAAAAAGCCCATTAGATTTAAATGTAATGAGAGCATTAAGGCAACTGCCTTGATTTGTATTCACTGGCTACAACACAACTACTTTGGGAACCTAAAAAAACACAGCTTATAGCAAGATGTGAACTGGTTCTCTCACTGGGGAGACAAACTCCCATATGAGGGGGGACAGCCGGAATTGGAGAGAAGTTATAAGGGAATAGAGACCCCCTGCAAACTGGGATAGTGGGAGAGATGGGAGTCAGGGGTTATGTCAGGAGTAAATTGGAATTTCTGCTTTTAAAGGAAAATGTCATCACTAGAACGGGCTGAAATTCAGAATTTCTGTTTCTCAAGAAATTGGTACATTTTCAAATTTAGCTCTGGACTGGGATGAAAACAAATTATTTGGTAATTTTCCATTAAATAAATAGATTGAAAACATTTCATTTGGAACTAGTCGCATTTTCACTTTACGTAAACTTACTTTATTTCATGTAATTTTTATTTCTATATGACAGTTAACACCTGATAGAAGCAACAGGCTGGTGCCCTGGTGCCAAATTGCTCCTAAGTGGCTGCTACTGTTATAGGGAGTGTTGTCTTCATACATGCTATGGGAAAAATACTCAGGTACTCAGGAGAAACACTGCTAGGAAGCAGTTGTTTCTTAGCCAGTGTTGCTGCAAATAAGCGTTGACTGTATTTCATGACATGTCAGCAATAATAACGATGTGACATGACATGTTAAGCACTACTATAACTAAAATGTTTTAGCATTTCAAAATATGGCATGATGAAAGACTGTATAATGCACTATGAACATAAAGTGGCTATACACGTGCTCTGATGCATTCTGATTAGAATGCATTGGAGCAGACTCGATTAATGGAGTCTGCTGCAGCAGTTTAATTGGAGCACTTCAGTGTGCTGCAGCATCTTTTGTATTCAGCATCCCGCCTTTCAAATGGCAATGGGGCATGCTAAATAAAGCTCATTGAATGAGCTTTAGTTAAAGCTTCCCTGAGGCCATTTTGAAATGCGGGACACTGAAAACATGAGACACTGAAGCATTTTAATTAGAGCGGCTCCTGAGAGCCACTCTAAATAAAACGCTCCCCACACTTCCCCCATCTCAGAGTACATGGATAAGCACCTATAGTTTCTCTAGTTTGTAATCAGTGCTGATCTTATTTTCCTGTCTGCAGTGTCAAAGAGTCAAATAACCTTGTGTTAACTTGGAATATTTTTTTTCTAGGATATTAAACACAGCTATTGCTTCAATTAGTTCTGAACATTTTATCTTATTTTCTTGTTTAAAGTCTCTTTTATTTGTTGTTGTAATGAAACAGTGTGATACTTTGGCTATGGGAAAAGATAAACGTAGAGTACTAATTGGAGTAGCAGACATTTTTAATATCTTAGAAAAAATGTTTCTTGGGTTACATAAGGCTATAAAAATGCAATTTATTCGAATTTGTAAAGTAAAATATAAAAAAGAATACAACATAAATTGAAATTATGTCAAATAAAATAATAAGGTTATAAACTATTTTATCTATTATGCCATAATATGGCATGACAAGATATGTCAGTAGTAGTATATAATATAATATGTTTATTTTTCCTGACTTGCCATGGAATAATATAAACTAATGTATCCCTCTCACAAGGGTGTGTGGGTGTGTGGCTGTGGTGACTCAATTTTCCCCAAGAGTACCTCCGTTTAGCAAGAAGAGTACAAACAAGGCAGATTTATGTATATTCAGAACATTTGAACTGCAATCTGTAATATAACCCACAAAACCCAGCATGGATGCTTGCTAATAATTTTACCCTTTTCAACAGTACATCTTAAAACTCCAACTCCAAAAGTCTCATGAGGACACTTCAGGGTGAGACTCTTCACCTTGTGCACAGCCCCAGCTCTCTCAGATGGGGCAAGGACTTTCACTGCTCCATGGTTCCACTGACTGTACTACCTTTTGTGTCCTTTTCCGTGCATCTCACTCGGGCCATGCCCTGTCGCAGCAGTCAGAGTCTCTCTCTACTGGGGTCTCAGTGTGGAAGTTGATCCTCATCCTAGCTGCACCCAGACCAGTTTCCTCCACAATCTCCCTGGAGCCTCTTTCAATGGTGCATAGAGCATACCAGGGAGCAAGGCCTTTCCCCTGCTCCTTCCAACCAGCTCTGGGCAAAATGCTTCCATCTTGCAGTTCCCTTTCCCCCTGCTTTCCCTCCTCCTAGACTTCAAAGCAGTTTGGGGGCTGTCATTCAACCCAGCTCTTAGCTCTCTGGGTCTGGTTTTCCTGGGCTGGGAGGGCCCCCACCACTCTCTGCTTAACCCCTGGCAACCCAGGAGGAGGAGTTACAGTAAAATAAATGTTGACATGAAAATTTTGCTTCAAATTGAAATTTAAAAGTTTTCTTAAGCACCACTTTTTAAATGATGCCACACTTTCAAAAGGATTGATCATGAGAATTGACTTAATTTTGTTGAAAATTTAAGTTTTGATGAAAGTACATTTTCAGATAGAAAATCATTTAATTAAAAATGTTCTGAGCAGTTGTAATCACTAGGGAAGTTTTGAACAGATGTAAAAAACTTTTGGCTGGGTATCATTGGGTGTGCTGTAAAACTAGAAGGTAGGCCTGTGCATATAGGAAACTATATGATTCAGGTTCGGATTCAGATGATTTGGATGCCAGCAATTTGATTCAGAGCTCTGAATTGATTTCCTGGCTCAATTCAGCCAAATCAGCTCCAAAGCCTCAGACCTGGTTTGAAGATTCAGTCATAGGGCATAATGGGGAATCAATGAAATATCTATAACTTTGGGGAGGCGGGGGTTGTCTAATTCAGATGAAACTTACAGGGTTGGTAGCCTCTGTTGAGAGCATAAAGCCTACCAAGTTTCTAGGAGATAGGTGCAGGGATTCAGGGAAAATTGTACCCCAAAAACTTTGACAGCAAACCTCATGTCACATGTATGTGTTAAGACACAGTGGGGTCAAAAACTGCAGGAGTGGTAGCTCTCACTGAGGCCACAAAGCCTGCCAAGTTTCAAGGAGATAGGTGCAGGGGTTTGAGGGGGACTGCACCTCAAGCTGCAGACAAGCAAAACTCATGACATGGGTGACACTGTGTGCGTTAAGGCACAGCAGGGTGAAAGCTGCAGGCTTGTTAGCCCCTGCTGAGGCCACAAAGCCTGCCATCTGTCAAGGGGATAGGTGCAGGGGCTTCTGGGTTCCAGGGCCCTGCCCCTGTAGCTGCTGACAGGCAAAACTTGTGCCATGGGTGGTTGTGGGACTGACTGTCTCTGTCTTGGGGCAGCTGATTGTCTGTATTGATTCTTTCCTCTCCTTAGTCTGTGGTTTTGTAGGTGTTAATTCTTGCTTATTAATTCGCTATGTAGTAACCACTAGTAGCTAGCTACTGTGTATTGAGCTGGTCCTTGAGTGAATCATGATTGATTGGTAACACAGTAGCTTAGCAGCCAGGCCTGCAGTAGTTCTCCCCGCACCCCAAGACAGACACAGTTGCACAAGCACCCATGACATGAGTTTTGCCTGTCAGCAGCTAGAGGTACAGGGCCCCAGAACCCAGAACCCCTACACCGATCTCCTTGACAGCTGGCAGGCTTCATGGCCTCAGCAGAGGCTAGTAGGCCTGCGGCTTTCACCCTGCTGGGGCTTAACACACACACGTGAAATGAGTTTTGCTTTCAATAATTTGGGGTGCAGTTTCCCCCAAACCCCTATTTCTATCTCCTTGAAACTTGGCAGACTTTGTGGCCTTAATAAGAGCTACCGTTGCTCCAGCTTTGATCCCACTGTGGCTTAACACACACAGGTGACATGAGTTTTGCTTTCAGAATTAGGAGTTCAGTTTCCCAGAAAGCCCTGCATCTATCACCTTGAAACTTGGCACAAATCATGCTATCAGAAGTGGCTATCATCACTGAAAGTTTCATCTGAATCATCTAAAAGACAACTAAGTTATATTGATTCCCCATTATACCTT
Source organism: Crocodylus porosus (assembly GCF_001723895.1). NCBI lineage: Eukaryota > Metazoa > Chordata > Crocodylia > Crocodylidae > Crocodylus > Crocodylus porosus. The sequence goes on along the minus strand of NW_017728924.1, from coordinate 10,524,796 downwards.
ATGGACGAATCTCCGAACCTTTTCCGAATTGATTCGGAAGCTCCAAATCGATTCAGAAAGCCTAAAGCTTCCCATGATTCGATTTGGATTCACAGATTCAGCCTCCAAATCATCTGAATCACCTCCAAATCTGAGTCATGATCTGAAGCTTTGCACAGCCCTACTAGAAGGTCTATTTAGAAAAGACTGGAATAGAAGAGGAGAAGCCTCTCAGGTACACGAGGGTTTGAAAGGAACTGAGACAGAAGTGCCTCATATGTGTTTGGGTTGGAAAGGGAGAAATATTAACTGAGTGCAGGAATTGAGGACAAGGCAAACTGGCAGATTTTAGCATCCACTCATGTGTTATAAGCATAAGACTTCCTTCACTTTTTAGGAGAATTCAGTGGTGATGCGTAGGGGGTCACATGCATGTGCATGTGCACCTCCTGAGAGCAGTGGTACATTTCCTGTCAGGCTACACTCCCTGTTTAGCTATTGGGCAGGGGGGCAGGTGGGAGCACGAGTACCCCTCCTGTGAGCACCGGCCAAGGAGCAGGGGCTCCAGAAAAAGCAGCCATACTGCTTCTGGAAGTGGCTGTGGGACTTCCGGAAGTGGCGTGGCTGCTTTTTGGTGAGTGAGCTTGGCCGTGGGGGACTCCCCCACAGGTCACTGACTGGTGTCAGGGGGGGCTGTGACTCAAGAGGCACCAGTCACCCATGGGAGAATTGCAAGTCTTCCTCACTGCTCTTCATCCTCTGGGGCTAGAGTGATGAGAACTTCTCCTTCTGTTTCAGGCCATATACAAGGATTCATTCCTGAGATCACCCTGCTTGGAAAAAGTGAGGGTAGTAGTAACTGCTCTAGTCCTCCCATTCCTGGGGGATCTGGAGCAGCACAGCAAAGCTCCCTGTTTGCTTCTCACACTGGAATCCTGGGTGTGTGAGGAGATGGTGGAGAGCAGTCTTCTTTCTCTCTCCTCCTGGTTTACAGGAGAAGCAGGAGCAGCTGCCCTCTGACCTCTCTCCAAACCAGGATGACCCCAGCCTCTGGAAGGCACAGGAGTCTTTCCCCATGGCTCATATCCTTCTGGTCCCTGGGAAGAGTTAAGCCATAGGAAGTGTACAAGCATTTGTTCTTCTGGAAACAACCTCTCCCAGGTTGGAGCTGCATTATTTTTCTCCTGGAACTTCTATTTTTGCTCTGGGAGAAACAGCATGAACATTTTTACATTTGTGGTTTCTACCAGGAGAATGGCGATTCTCCTGCTAGAAACATAATGCCTCTCCCCAGCCCTTCCCCAGCCCTTCAGCTTGCACCAGGTGCAGCTTAACAAGGCTGAAGAATTAGGTCGTAACTCTGGAATGACTTCTGTGAATTATCTTCCCACATATCAACAATCCCCAGGCAGCTTCCAAGGGCAGTACAGGTGGCAGAAGGAGAAGAGGAGAGTCATTGTGAAAGGTTAACTGTGATCTGGAATGAGTGACAACTAGGGCTGCGTGAAGCTTCTGACATAGCTTTGCATCCGGAGAAGCTTCGGACACTTCAGGGTCTGAAGCAACATGTCCGAGTCAAAGTGCTGGCCTCATTAGGCTTCCCAAAGCAGTTCGGAGCCACCTTGGAGCCACCATGGAGATCCAGCCATAGGGTATAATGGGGAAACAATAGAATATCTATAATTTTATTGTTATTTGTCCAATTTGGATGAACTTTTTCAGGGTTTGTAGAATCTGAAGAGAGGATGAAGTCTGCTAAGTTTCAAGAAGATCAATGCAGGGTTTTTGGGGGAACAGCATCCCAAATTCTTGAAAGCAAAGCTCATGTCACATCTAGGTATTACAACACAGTGGAGTGAAAACTGCAGGGGTGGTAACTCTTACTGAGGCCACAAAGCCTGCCAAGCTTCACGGAGATAGGCCTCTTGTCGGTTCATAGATTTCTTGAGTCAGACAGAGCTTGTCCATGCACATGAGGAAGCTTTGCGACTGTTCGGATTTGACTGAGTGCCCTTCCCACGAGATGTCTGGGAAATCTTCCATGACAACCATGAAATCTCCCATGACAATCATGCACTGGGGAGTATGCAGCCTGAGCCAGTTCTTTGGTGAATTCCTGGTTGAGCTCTTGTTCCAGATCGGAGGTCTGTAGTAGACTCCTACCATTTTGTCCCCTGTGCCATGTTCACCATGGATTTTAACTCAGAGAGTCTCCTGTCATCTGCTCTGGATGCCAATGTCAGCTTGCAGGGACATGTAGTTTTCCTTGACATAGAGAGCTGCACCCCTGCCCCTTTTGTCTACATGATCTCTCCTGTACAAGGTATAGTCGTCTATACCCGTGGCTGGGTCATAGGTGGAGTCCCACCAGGTCTCCCTTATACCTATGAGATTGTAGTCATACTTGTTCAGCAGGAGGACCAGTTCCTCCTGTTTATTCTCCAAGCTCATTGGTGTGCAGGCACATAAGTGTCCCATTGGAGGCCCTAGTCCTCCCTACACATCATTCTGGGACTGGGTTCCCTTGAGTGCCTTAGCCTGCTGGATTTACAAAAGTTGCCCAGTGGGATTGCTGTGGTAGTAATCCTCCCATGCTCTGGCGGGCTTAGTTTAAAGCCTGGTCAAGTAGGTCAGTCAGTCTGGCTGAGAAGAGCCTCCTCCCCAGCACAGTGAGGTGGAGGCCATCTCTTCCCAGCAGACCACTGTCTCTCTTGCCAAAGAGCAGACTGTGATCATGGAAGCTGAAGCCTTCACGATGACACCAGTGCCGGAGTTTTTGGTTAACTACCTCAATCTTCCTCTCCCCCCTCAGCCCATAACCCAAAACTGGTAGGATTGAGGAAAACACCACCTGCACCCCCAACCCCCTAAGCCCTGCTCCCAAAACCCTGTAGCCTCTCATGACCTGGATGAGATTGCTTCAAGCTGTGTCATTTGTGCCTACATGGATAAGAAGCATAGGGTAGTAGTTGGTGGGCTGGATGAGCTTTGGGATCTTCTTGGCTACGTCCCAGATATGGGCTTCTAGGAGGCAGCAGACTTCCCAGGCTAAGGGGTCAGGGCAGCAGATTGTGCCCTCAGTCCCTCTTAGGAGGGAGTCTCCCACAATGATCACTCTGTGTGTGGTCTTAGGGAGAGCAGGGATGGTAGCTGTGAGTGAGCCTCTGTTGCTTGCAGGAGCTGGCAGCTCTGCAGGCTCTACTGGGGCTGCAAGAGGTTCATGCCTGTTGCAAAGCCCCAGAGGGGAAGGAACCTTGATGCAGTAGGCCTTGGGGCCATTGACTACCTTGGTTCAACCCCCTGGCTGGATAGTATGGGAGATCCCTGAGTCCTCCCTTGCCCTGGAAGGTGACCTTGGTCTACCCGCAGCCTCCAGGGGGTGAAGGGCCTGGCAGTAGGAGTCTATCTCCTGCTCACCATCCCTGGACTATGAGGTACATAAAGTGGTTGTAGAAAAGAAAGAAACTTCTGAGATGAAAATTATCAGGTATATAATCATGGGCGACTGGTGCTTCCTGAGTCAGAAGGGGTCCTTGACCCCCCAGTGGCTAGTCAGTAAGTGGGGGGGGGGGGTCCCCTGTGGCTGCTCATGCTGATTTGGGGAGGAGGTCCCCCCATGACGATTGTGCCAACTGCAGCCAATCACACCAACCCAGAAGTGCCGGCAGTGTGGGACTTCAGGGTCAGCATGATCAGCCACAGGGGAATCCATCTCCCACAAGTCAGTGCAATTGGCAGGCAGGGGACTGTAGGGATTGCTTTGCCTGGCACCCCCCACTCCATGGCTGGCGCTCTTGGGGGGTGGCAGCAGCACTCTTGCCTGCCCCCCCTGCCCATCACCTAAGTACAGAACATGGGCTGTTAGGGGGTGCACGTGCACTCCTGAGCACCCCCTATGCATCATCACTGTATGTAGTATTACCATACAATATGGCATTCAGTAACTATAATACATATAGGTTTGATAGTTTTCAAGAAATTCCAGAGTGCTGTGTACTGGTAATATACAGTAATGTAACATACACTTTAATTAAAGTAAAATTGTGTCTTACTGATCTATTAGAATTCTTTGAATGCGTCGATAGAGTTGTCAGTAAAAGAGATAGTTGATATAATAGTAGTGCAGGGAAACAGAGTGGGTTAGTGAACAGAATATGCAGATTGTGTGTTAGACAACCTGGCTTTTCTTCCTGTGTCAGCTATTGTCCTCCATTTCTTTTCAAATAAATTGCTTTTATATCCTCTGTTCCTATTTCCCCACCTCATCATTTGTTTCTGTGGATTGTAAAGTCTTATTACCTTGTTGAAAGTGGTTAGTACAGTTGGTTCATGAACTATTGCAACACAAATGTTAAATAATAATAATAGCTGATATGAAACAGTTTTTCTTATTCTTTCAGTGTCTAACTCATTCCTCAAGGTCTCCATAAAATCCTAATTCTGGGTGATGCACACTGAAAAGTTGCTAATAACAGTTATGTTTGTATGAAGCAAAATTTTGCTGTCATAGACATTTTCATCATGCAACAGTTTTATTCTAATGTTTATGCCACATTGTAAAGTGAGGGACACCAGTCAAGAGTGAGGGGCACCAGCAGGCATATGTGGATTAATGCATGGGCCAGCTGGGCACGAGCCCAGGAGCCCCTACCATTCTGGGGCCCTGGCCCCAGGATCCTCATCAGCAGGGAAGTGAAAGCTTCAGTTTTAAACTTGGAGTCCATTTTTGGCACCAAGTTTAAAACTGCGGCGTTAACATTTGCTTCCTTGGGAGCTGGAAGAGGGGCCCCTCCTCTACCAGTAGGGCTTGGGGGGCACAGGGCTGGAGTCAGGCCGGGAGAGCCACGTTGTGCCTGGGGGAGGGGAGCAGGCTGGGTGGTACAGGGTTTGCAGGGGAGGGGGCCAAAACGGGCTGGGAGAGCCATGCCCCACCTGGCGGGGAGTGGGGGGGGAGAGGGAGCTGGGCCAGGCCAGGGCAGGAGTGCCATGTTGTCCCTTTGTGGGGAGTGCACCTTGTGGGTTTGGGGGCCTAGAGCCCCCCAAGTTTCATCTTAGTCCCTCCACAGCCACCCCTCTCCATGCTGCGGCCCACAGCAGCTCCCTGTGGGTCACTGTAACAGGGTCCGAGCCGCAAGCAGCTCATGGGGCGTGCA
>NW_017728924.1:10509061-10519564 GCF_001723895.1 Crocodylus porosus | reverse complement strand
CCTGTTCCAGGGGCTGCGTGGAGAGAGGCTGAGCGTGGGCGGCTTCCCCCCTCGGGGAGAGGAGGCTGCCTCCATGTGATCGAGAGTGGGGGAGGGGGGAGGTCTTGTGAGGGGAAACTGTGTCTGTGTGTGGGTTTGTCTGGGTCTGTGTGTCTGTGGGTGTGGTTCTTTGTGTGTGTGTGGGTCTGTATGTGTGCCTGTGTCCATGTGCAGAGAGTTAGAGTCCACATGCCTGTTTCTGTGTGTGTCTGTGTGTGTATGTGTGTGTGTGTGTGCATACATTTGGCCATAACAGGGGCAGGGAGCAGGAAGAAGAAGTGGGCGTGTGCCCCCCAGCCCAACGGGGTCGCCCAGCCTCACCCACCAGCACTAGGAGGGGAAGGGGCCCTTCCCTCCCCTGCAGCCCAGCTCCCACGTGGGGAGCGGGTCTCCAATTTTGTGCTTGCCTAGGGCCCCAGTGCACCTTAATCCACCTCTGCCAGCGGAGCTGGGGGGCAGAAACTGCAGGTCCAGAGGGCAGGACATCGGCAGGACTGGGGGGGCAGGGGCTGCGGGTCGGGAGTGAGGGGCACCGGCAGGGAGCTGCAAACCAGGATTAAGGGACACAGGTGATGGGATGGGTGACTGTGGGTTGGGTGTGTAGGGCAGTGGCAGCGCCAAAGGGCTGCAGGTTGGGAGTGAGGGGCACCAACAAGGGGTGAGGGGCAGGGTATTGATGTTTGGGAGTGAGTGGCACAGGCAGGACTGTGGGGTCAGTGGGTCCAGAGTGAGGGGCAACAGCAGGGCTGGGGGGGGTGGCTTGTCAGTGAGGAGCAACAGAATGGGCAAAGGCACTGCACCTCCCCCCACCCAATCATATTCCCCCTGCCCTCCCCCGTCTGCCCTCCGGGTAACAGGTGTCCTCTTTTTGGACCTGGAAATATGGTAATCCTAAATTCTAACATCTCTCCCAACTACAGAGATATTACTAAAATAAAAAGCCTTGCTTCTCACATGTTGTAAAGAATCATGGTCATGTAAGAGAATTGTATCTTGCAAGATGAGTAGTATGTCTGCCAGCCAAGCCTGGGTATTTCTACTGGAGGTAAGGATATAAGCCTTACTGGCAACAGAAATATCAATCCCAGTGAGAAACATAAATCATGGTAGATGGGTCATAAATCTCTAGGCAATTCTGGTCTAAGGTTTTTGTTATAGGACTCCTAACAAAACGAGTGGCTTGCACTGGGTTCCTGACATAATAGGCATAGCAAATTGCTGTCACCAGAGGCTTCCATTTCATGGCACAGATGCTAAGTACCTATCCTGCAGGCTCTCCTCTGGTTCAATAGCACTTACCCAAGTATGCCAAGAATGTAAAGATTAAATTACTTTTCCACATAAAACTGTAGTCCAGGGTACAGTTATTATCTCATAAGTGGAAATCATCCCCAAGCTATCCTTTATATAACTCAAATGGGAGACTGTCAGGCATCCAAGAAATCTATGAGACTCATGTATCTTCAATTCATTGGACTGCAGCTGCTGTTTTACCTTCTATCACATCACTCCCTCAAGTTCTGAGCATCCTTCTCCTATATCTATTTAATATTTTATTGTTATATTAAAATTATACCATTTTTAAGAAAGATCAGACTGGTTGTTTTAAGTATGAACTGTGAATTGGACAAACCCTGGGAGCCTCCCTATTCATTCACACCCCCAGTATTGCCTTTTGAAGTTATTTAGACTGTTGTAACTCATTCCTGTATGGGAATGGATGTAAGATATACTGGTAGGGGGCACATTTATTCTACTGTAGACCTCAAGGGTACGTGCAAACATTAGAGTCATAAAATCATAGAAAACTGGGGTTGGAAGGGACCTCAGGAGGTCATCTAATCTAACCTTCTGCTCAAAGCAGGACCAGCCCCAACTAGATCATTGCAGCCAGGGCTTTCTCAAGCCAGGCCTTAAAAACCTCCAAGGGTGGAGAGTCCACCACCTCTCTAGGTAACCCGTTCCTTTGCTTCACCGCCCTCCTATTGACAAAGCTTTTTCCTAATATCCAACCTAAACCTCCCTTGCTGCAACTTGAGATCATTGCTCCTTGTTTTGTCATCTGTCACCACTAAGAACAGTCTAGCTCCATTGGAACCACCCTTCAGATAGCTGAAGGCTGCTATCAAATCCCCCCTTAGTCTTCTCTTCTACAGACTAAATAAGCCCAGTTCCCTCATCCTCTCCTCATAAATCATGTGTCCCAGCCCCCTAACCATTTTCATTGCCCTTTGCTGGACTCTCACCAACTTGTCCACATCCTTTATAGAGTGGGGGGAGGGGGCAAAACTGAACACAGTACTGTACTCCAGATATGGCCTCACCAGTACAAAATAGAGGGGAATAATTACTTCCCTCAATCTGCTGGCAAAGCTCCTTCTAATGCAGCCCATTATGCTGTTAGCCTTCTTGGCAACAAGGGCACACTGCTGACTCATATCCATCTTACTGTCCACTGTAACCCCCAGGTCGTTTTCTGCAGAGCTGCTGCCCAGCCAGTCAGTCCCATGGGATTCTTCCATTATAACTTTGCATTTGTCCTTGTTGAGCCTCATGAGATTTCTTTTGGCCCAGTCCTCCAGTGTGTCTAGGTCACTCTGAATCCTAGCCCTACCATCCAGCATAACTCCTGCACCCCCCAGTATGGTGCCATTTACCATGCCCAATCTATGATCACGTGTCTTACTTTAAGCTGTGTGATTGTATGTTGGGAACAGCTTGTGCACATATCGCTGCTGCTGGGCAAGGAACTGGGAACCCAATCTGAGTAACTTGAGGTGGGATTGAGTGGGAGCTAGCCAGTTTGGGAGAGTGGGGGTAGCAGGTCCAAGGGGAAGACAGGATTGGGAGGGGGGCTAGCAGGTCTGCAGGGGGGTAGGTGTTCATCTGGGAATGAAGGGTGGGGCATGGTAAAAAATAGCAAAGTCAGGGTTAGGGATATAGGAAGAGTACAGCTTCAGGGCTAGGGTGAATGGCTGGGCTTACCATTCCCACCGCTATGTTCTGAACATGTGCAGATATTCACTAGATCAGGCTAACCCATGCCCTATCTAAGTTAGTTTACTTCCTTAGGTGAACTAATTTAGATCAGGCCTGCCATTTTCTCCTCAGTATAACCTCCCCAACCATCTGGACAGATCAGCACTTAGAACAACTTAACCCTAGTTAAGTCAATTTAAATATAACATCTGCACATACCCTAAGAGATTGTATATGTGAAGCTCTATTTTAGTAGAAAAATCACATTCCTAACCAAAATAAATATCATATATCACTATAAAAACTGTGAGTGACCAGGTCTCTGAATTCTTTTCCTGTAACCAATCAGCGTAGTCTTTTAATGCATGATCACATCACATATGCTTCCAAAATCATAAAGAGATTAAGACCTACTTTTCTGAAGAACAGTGCATCACAGGAGGTGAATGCCCTCAGTATTTCACGGCAGGCCTTGTGTACTTTATATGATCCCCTACAGACAAGTATGCTGCATGTTTTCCAATGTCATGAGCTAAATCCAATTTTACCTTTGTGCATCCAAGTGGTACTTACGGAGCTGTGAAAGTACAATCTTTGGCATTTGCACACATTAATTACATCAGCCCTACATTGTCCTGTCGAGTGTGCTCAGTAGGCTGGCTTTGCAGGTGTCCCTTTGGAATAGAATTGCCTGGGCATGCATGTAACTTAGTCACAGAATAACCACAACTAGTGGGTGCTCACTGCTGGAAGAAGAGGGCCTTTCAGTCTAGTGTCTAGCTTAGCTAGAACAAAGGTGGTTCAGTGAGATGCGGAAGAAACTATCTCAGTGATGTTTATCTGTTTCATCAATAAATTAACTTCAAATGCAGGTGACCATTCTCCACAATGCCTAGCTGTGGTCTGGTGATTAGTGCACCCTGATGAAAAGGAGAACATGCAGGTCCAAACCTACTGGGTACTATAGCTGCACAAAGCTTTGGTCCCTGATTCAGTTTCGTGGAGATTCAGCCCGATTCAGTAGCCAAATCTCTGAATGAGAGGACCCTTTAATCTTTCTGAATTGAATTGGAACCCTCTGAATCAATTCTGAGAGATTCAGAAAGATTTGGCTATTTGGACATAGACACAGATTTAAATGTTTTTTCTGCATACCTCTAGGTGCCAACAGCTCGTGAATGCTGCAATGCTGAGACATATGGAGTGTCCCACAGAAGCACAGGGGGCTCCTGGAAGAGGACAAGGAGTACTTCTTGTCCACTTCTGGGTCTGCCGAGGAGCATGCTGGGGGGTCCCCCCAACTCCCCTGGCTTGATGACTAGTGCCTCCTGGGTCTGGGGGGGCACCCATGGTCCCCCCATGGCTGATCACTGAGCTAGGGGTGGTGGGAGGGACCCGGGCCACTTCTGGGTTCACTGCCAAGCATGCAGGGGGCCCCCCATGTTCCTGTGGGACACTTCATCTGCCCCAGCATTGCAACGTTCACAAGCCACACCTGGTACCTCGAGGAATGTAGTAAAAAACATTTAAAGCTGTGTCTATGTCCAAATTCCTGATTCTCTGAGTCAGCATCAAATCTTCAGATTCAGATTTGGCCAAATCGAATCAGGAACAGTGATCCGAATCAACAAATTGAATCACTGTCCCCAATTCAAGTCAAATCTGAATCCGAATTGAATAGGGACCTGTTTCACACACCCCTACTGGATCTGTTGCTCCTTGCTTCCCCAGCTAAGTGTACTAGACATTCAGCTAGAGAGTACTGTCCTTCTACTTCATTTTAATTCCAGCAGACCCTCACACAATAACATATATATAGAGAGTCCAAAATGTGCGTTTAAGTACCAAAACTTGCTCTTAATGAGGCTATACAAGTCTTGCTTCAGCATGTGAAAATGAAATAGGATTCAGCCCTATGTGATTCCACATAAAAAGGCAGGAAAATTAACTTGACCTTGTAAGCCGCAACTCTGGCTTAGTGTTGTGTAATTAAAACCTCAGCCTTGTTAATGCATGAATGTAATGTTTGTATATAGTTCATCAAGTGTTTATGAAAATGTGTAACAAACAGTAGTGACAAAAACATTGCCTTATTGAGATAAGGAATGAAAAGCCTTGTGAATTTTTAATAAAAAGGGGAAAAAGAGAATGCTACATGAAGAAGACTTAGTTATCTCATTCAATACTTTGAAGTGGCTTTTCTACAGCACAGTTTATTTAATATATTACATATAAAAATATCTCAATCCCCTTATGAGACTTGTACAGAATATCCTTTGTTGCAACAAAAACATCATTGACATACACTCCTGTTGACCAAAATCTTACTTTCGCTATTAGCTAGTATAATTAAAACTGGTTTTACTAACTATTGCAATTTTTACTTCCTCCATATGGAGGGGAGAAAGATTGACACCTGTGCATCTTTCACTAAACAGGTCTTCATTTCAATCAGTTGAGCCAATGTCCTTGTCAGTACATATAGTATGTGTGTATTGTATGTATAACAGTGTGCAAATTTGTCTTTATTGCTGGTTAGTTGAAGGGCTACGTAACAGTCAACTATGCTGGTTTATGCTAGTTGAGAGCTCCCCCATGCTGGGAGAATTCTTGGCTAGCCATTCAGAGCATCAGCTGTCTGGAAGAGGAGGAAAGGATCTGTCCTGTAGCTTTCACACAAGGCTGTAATCTCACTGGAAAAAACAGTGGGTGATTTTGATCTGGTAAAATCAGCATGTTTAAACTACCAACCTCTGTATGTCTGTTTTTTAAAGCAACAAATATTTTAAAAGAATCAATTTTTTTTCTAGCAGTCCACACAATAGATGCAACAGGCAGCAGGAAGTGGAAGAAATTTTGGGGTTCTGGGGATCCAGGGAGGGAAACACAGAAGGGGATTGTAGGAGCTTACATGGGAAAGAGACCAACAGCTACAGACAGCTACACTACGTTGAGAGTGGTATAAAGGTCATATCTATGGTGGGAGACAAAAGGAGGAGTCAAGCAGAGGTGAGTAGGGGCTTAGGACTGTTTAATGCCCCCCCCCCAGAGTCCAGGCATTCTTCTGATTGCCCTTACTAGAGGCAACGTTATAAAATATTCATGCCTACCACCATTGCTTAATTTTTAAATTAATGTTTAACATGTAGCTCGTGCCAGACCAGTTTCGGGGGATAAAAGCTTCTTTATTAATTCTGAATGAAGAGATCCTGCTCACTACAGCTGCAACACTTGTCCATGGCCCTGATGAGTTTTGGCACATCAGACCTCAACACAATGGTGGCAGGACTGACAGAGAATCCATTTTTTAGGTGTCCAATATTTATCAGTTATGATATTGCTCTCCCTCCCAAGCCTAGTACAGCTAGATTTATTCTATTGAAGCAGGCTGAGTTTGGCAATAAATGGCTTTAGACTATGTGACATGGTCCCAGTCCTGCAAGTCAGTGGGCATGTCTACATGAGATGCTTTACTCCAGAGTAGTGCAAATTACTGTGCAATAAGCATAACGGTCAACATACGCAGATGCTTACTGCACAGTAAATTGCTACACATGAGTAAATTTGCTACTTGTAAATACCATCCTCCCTGGAGCCACATACCACCTCCTGGGGTCCCAACTGGTCCCAGGAGGAGACTGCAGACCTCACTGCATTGTGGGGAGAGGCTGAGGTCCTCACCCAGTTTGCCCAGAGTGAGCACTCCAACGCACTCATCTACAAGCATTTGTCAGGGCATATGCTGGATTTTTTTTTTTTTGGCAAAAATATTTATTTTTTGTGTGTGTGTGTGTGTGTGCATGTATATATGTGTGCGTGTGTATATATTTTTATATATATATATATATAATATATATACAGCAAAAGCTTTGTATCCAACACCCATGGGGAATGTGGGGTACCGGATAACCAAATATGCTGGTTACCTGAGAGGCCCAAGCAAGTGTCTTTGTCTGTTTGGGCCACTGCCTCTCCCACTGTGTCTGGTGTGCCACCGCCCTCCCGCCGCATCACTGCCCCTCCTGCTGCATCAGTCTGCTGGGAGGGAGGCCCTGCGCAGGCTGCTATGCCCCAGGCTATGGTGGCCTGGCAAAACCAGAAGTGCCACACTGGGCACTTCAGGTTTTACTTTTACCTTACAAGCCAACATGCCAGTTAATAGAGCATGCTAGCTTGTAAGGTGACGGATAACACAGCTTTTACTGTATATATATGTGTGTGTGTGTAACCGTACCTCTACTATCCATCAAGTGACCACTGTGGTTCACTTGACAGACCACAACACACTTTGACAATTAAACTCTTTTAGTCCTGTTACAAAGTAGGTACTGTGCACCTGCACACCCGTGCACCTGAGCACCCACATACTCCTCATTCTAGTGCTGTCATTCATCATCATCATATTCATTGTCATCATTGCTGTCCTCACCGTTGTCCTCCTCCTTGTTCGCTTCAGAGGGCTTGCCTCTGAAAAGTCTATGCCAGTCCCCTCTCCACCATATGAGGTCTGACATCTCTTCTTCATCATTCTCTTCTGTCTTCCTGTAGTCCCAGTACATTTCACTCCGCCCCATTCTGAACCATGGGGTCCAGTACATTTCACTCAGCCCCAGTCCTTAACCATGGGGTCCAAGTGCCTGTTTGTGATCAGGTTCCTGGCCTTCTACAGGGCATACCTAAAGCAGGAGATGAGCTGGTCAAAGCACGTTGTTGAGGCCCCTTGCTGTTTGGCCAAGTGCCTGTAGAGTACCGCTTCTCTGGTCAGGGTTCTGAAACCTGCCACCACCAGGAGGATCGCATGTACTTTCTTCCACACCTTTCTGGTGTATGGGCAATCCCAGAAGAGTTGGTCAATTGTTCCTGCCTGCCTTGGGTAGGTTGATGGACCTCTTTGCCCTGCGCTGTTTTTGTATGCCCATACGAGGAGTGCCCAGTGGGCTGCCTGCCATTTCAGGTCTCTGTGCTCCTTCTGCAGGTTCTTGTGGAAGATTCGCTCCCACACAGCCTGGCAGCTGTCACTAGATAGTAAGTCCATAGGCAATATGATGTCTCTTGCCTTTACAACCTCCAGTATCTTGTGGATGTTCAGCAGGGTTGCTAGGGTTGCATTGTGCAGCTTGTGTTTCTCCCAGAAGTGTTTCAGGACCTAGTAGAACCATGATTACACCGTGACCCATGCAGTCCCATTAGTCATCATGTACACCTGCCACTGTCTCATCAGCTGCCCTGCAAAATACTTGACAAAACTGGCCCTTTTGGATTTCACCCCTGTTGCCACTTTGCAAACCTGGCTCATGTACTTCACCCAGAGGAAGGGTAGGATGTCTGGCATTCCTCTGTCTCTTGACCATTTTGCTTTGTACAGGTTGTTCCTTGCCACTTTTTCCCATGTGGAGTTTCAAAAGAAAACACATGTGGCTCTTTGTATTCTGTGAATGACTTCCTCTGAGGAAGGGAAGACTAGGGCAGTGTATAGAAGTATCGGCAAGAGCACTGCCTCCATCAGTGCCATGTTCCCTCACATTGATAGGCAGAGAAATTGCCATAGCCCCAAGTCTCTGTCTGGCCTTGGCCTCCATCTTTTCCCATGTCCTCTGTCCCTTCAGCTCTGGGTCAAACTCCACCCCGAGGATCTTTACCCCCTTGCAAGGGACAGAGACTCCCAACAGTGAGAAGTCCATGAGCTTACCCAGGACTAGGCAGGTGCTTTTGCTCATGTTGAGCTTGGCCTGTGCTGCTGCTCTGTTTACCTGGGTGTTCCACTGACCCCTTGTCCCTACACATGATGTTAAGGTTGTCCATGCAAGCAAGGACTTTCATCTCTTCCCCATTGCTCCTGGGGATCTTCATGCTGCCAATCCTGGGGTCCTGCCTGAACCACTGTGCTAATGGTTCCACTGCGCAAATAAACAGGATTGGGGAGAGCAGGCAGCCCTGACCAATGCCCGACTCCACTGCAGTCAGGACTGTCAGGGGCCCATTCACTACTACCGTGCTGCTCATGTTGGTGTACAGTGCCTTTATCCAGGTGACAAAGGTTGCAGGGACTCCCACCTTTCTCAGTGTCTCCAGTAGGAAGTGATGGGATACCCAGTCGTAGGCCTTCTTCAAGTGGAGGTTCAGCATGGCAACATTCTGTCCCCTCTCCCATTGGTATTGTAGCACATCTTGAAGCTGCAGCAGGGCATCATGGATCTGTCACCCCTGCAGTGGGCACTTCAGGTCCTCATGGATCACTGCATCTATAACAGACTTAAAATGCTCGGTCAAGATTTTGGCCATTAGTTTGTTGTCAAAGTTCAGGAACATAATCAGGCACCAGTGTCTCAAGACCCGCTTCTCCCCATTATGAGGTCCTCTCCCATCCCTGTTCCCACATGGCTGTCCCACAGACACCCTCTAAGGACCTCCAGCAGGTCCAGGCCCACTTGGTCACAGAAAGAAACATAGAACTCCTTGAACAAGCCATCTGCCCCAGGAGTCTTGCCATTCTGGAAGCTGTAGAGCATTGTGTTGATCTTCTCCGGTGTCCACTCCTCCACCAGCTTCTGTCCCTCATCTTCCCCAAGGACCCGTGTGAATTTCTGCAGGCAGTCCTGCATTGCCTCAGGGTCCTCTGGTCATGCTGTGTAGAGCTCTCGGTAGAATGCTGCTGCTATCTCCAGCATCCCCTCATTTGACTAGTGCTCCACCCCTGCTCCATCTACTCGGCTGGTCATCATTTCTTTCTTGGTTTCCTTTTTCTTGCTAAAAAATAAGCAGATCACTCTTTCCACTCCTCCACCTAGGGGCCCCCGGCCAAGAAGAACTTCCCTGTTCCCTGTACCAGGCCCTGAGCTGGGTCTTCACCTCCCTCATGGCCTCCCTCATGTCCCAACCCCACACTGCCTGCTTGTGCAGGCTCTGCAACTTGCAGTTAAGGTGTTCCTGTTGCCTTCTTTGGAACCAGGCTTCCCTCCTTCTAGCCTTCTGGAAAAAGTCCCTTGTTCTCTCTCTGATGCTGGCCCACCACTCTATGTGTTTCCAATATCCAGGTTGGAGGTTTTTCCATCCTGTGTAGTGCTCTCTGAATTCTCTCTGTATATTCTTGTCTTTCAGAAGGGTCATGTTCAGTTTCCACATCCCCTTGTCTCTCCTGAGCTGCTCTCCCATTTTTGTTTTCACTGTTAGGAGGCAGTGGTCCAAGAAGCAGACTGGTGTGGATTCGGCCTTTGCTACCATCCACCCTTTTGGGAGGAGGATGAAGTCTATGCATGATTTGGATGACGGGGTGAAAAGCAACCTGTTTAAATTCATTGATGATACCAAAATTTGGGGTGAGGTGAGCATGCTAGTAGGGAGGGAAAGACTGCAGCAAGACCTGGATAGCTTACAGGGGTGGGCTAGCAAAAACAGGATGCGCTTCAATACTGACAAGTGCAGGGTGCTGCACTTGGGCAGTAGTAACCAGCAGCACACTTATAAGATGGGAAACTCCCTTCTTGA
>NW_017728924.1:10504603-10508961 GCF_001723895.1 Crocodylus porosus | reverse complement strand
GGAACCACATTGGCCCTTTTCCAGTCCTCTGGGACCACAGCAGAGCACCATGAGTGCTCATAAAGCCGTGCTAGGGGTCCTGCAATGACCTCGGCCAATTCCTTTAGGACTCTAGGGTGGAGATCGTCCGGTCCAGCTGACTTGAACATGTCCAGCCCCTCCAGAAGCCCCCTACCTAGTTCCACGCTAACCTTTGGCCCAGGTGTGCCTCCCATGGGGCCCGAGGGGGGCCCAGCAGGGAAGTGGCTGTTTTGGTCCCTACTCAGGAAGACAGAGGCAAAGAAATTGTTAAACATGTTAGCTTTGTCGTCTGGTGTGACAACCAAATTTCCCAATGTGTCCTGCAAGGGCCCCACGTTACCCGGGACCTTCTTTTTGCCCCCTATGTATTTAAAAAAGGACTTCTTATTGTTCTTAATCTGAGAAGCTAGTCCTAATTCCATCTATGCCTTGGCCTTCCTAACTGCCCCCCTACAACCCTGAGCGACTGCAGAATAGTCATCCCTGGTGATGACCCCTTCTTTCCATTGGGTATACGCCTCCTTTTTGGCAGAAGGGTTTGGGAGAGACCTTGTTTCCCCAAGCGCCCCCTGGCATAACAAGGAATAACGGCCACAAGTTGTTGGAGAGGAGGTTTAGATTATACATCCATAAGAACTACTTCACAGTTAGGGTGGCTAGGATGTGGAAACAACTTCCAAGGGAACTGGTGCTGGCTTCTACCCTGGGGGTGTGTAAAAGGAGGCTTGATGCCTACTTAGCTGGGATAATTTGAGTCCAGTTTTTTTCTCCTGCCCAGGCAAGGGGTCAGACTTGAAGATCTACAAGGTCCCTTCTGACCCTACTTCTATGATTCTATGATTAGGACTGCCCCAAGGGGTCTACCTGGGTAAGCTTCCCCCCCCAGTTCTCCTGCAATCATTACTGGCTAGCCACTGGGCACCACTACCATCATGTTTTTAAGTAAAGCATGTTTTGCTGTCCTATTTGCTGGTGTGTATGCATTCAAAAGCTCAGGAGTCTCCCTTCTTCTGTTTGCAGGGTGACCTGCAGCAACCTGCCTGCAATGATTTCCCTGTGCTTCAGGGGATGCACCTGTCTCCTTTCAGGAGTATTGTTACCCCTGCTGCCCAATCATAACTGGCTCCTGACCAGAAAGAGGGGCTGTGTTGCCACCTCCTCTTGAACAAAGCACAGTCTTTAGAACCATGCAGGGTACAATCCCAAAGACAAAGGATGTCTGCCTACAGTTATCCAATGGCCATTTTAATAGTGTCCTATTTTTCCTTCCTAAGCAGGCTTCTCACATTCAGTGAGACTATAAGGATCCTCATGAGTAAAAGTATGTTGGAGGAGTGGGTCTGTAGTTTTCACATTTTCCCTGTTTAAGCTTAAGGGTTTTCGGTCTCTCTCTCCTCTCTTGACCCACTGTTCCATCTGTTTGTGGGCCTCTCCTACTGTCTGTCTGTGTTCAAGGGGACCTGCTTCTCTTCCAGTAGTGAAGGGTTACCCAGGACAAGGTAGTACAGGGGCCGGTAAAATATAGCCCGTGGACCAGATCTGGCCTGCCAGCCCATTCTATCTGGCCCACAGGGCCTCTAAAGATTTTAGAAAATTAATTTTTATCTGCCTCTGGCTGCCTGTCAAAGATGACAGCCAGCCAGCAGCATGAGGACCCAGTGGGAGCCTGTGGCTGAGCAGCAAGGCTGGTCCAACTCTATCCCACCCCCAGCCTTCCCTCCTCTCCTTCCCTCCTGCCCCAGCCCCCAACGGGAAGCATCTGTGGCTTCTGGCCTTGTGACTCTGGAGCAGTTCCCCCTCTTCCTCCATCCGAGTGGAAAGTAAGGTAAGATTGGATGGGGGCGGTGGAACTTCTATGACCAGCCCAGCAGCTGGGAGCCCTGTGGTGTTTCCCAGGCCAGGCTGGAGCCAGAACAGGAAGCAGGGCAGGGGGAGGGGGCACAGCAGGGTGGCCGCAAGGAGCAGTGTGGGGAGTGGAGTGGGAAGCATCAGGAGCTTCAAGGAGTGGGGAGTGGCACAGGGAGTGTCACAGTGGGGGCCACAGTGAGCGGTGCTGTGAGCGGCAGGATCTGCAGGGAGCAGCACAGGAAGTGGCAGGGGCTACAGAGAACAGCAGGGGCTGCAGGGACTGGCAGGCAAGTGGCACAGGCTATGGGAGTGGTGGGGGCTGCAGATAGTGGTGGGGACTGCGGCAAGCAGCAGGAAGTGGTGTGGGCTGTGTGGAGTGGTAAGGGCAATAGTGGGGGCCACAGGGAGTGGGGAGCAGCATGGGCCACAGGCAGTGGCATGGGAAGTAGCAGGGAGCAGCATAGGAGAGCAGTGTGGGCTGTGGAGAGTGGTGGGGGCTATGGAGAGTGGCATGGGATGCAGTGAGGGCCATGAGGAGTGGTGCAGCAAGCAGCAGGGACTGCAGGGAATAGCACAGGAAGCAGTGGGGGCTGCAGGGAGCAGCAGGAGACACACAGAGTGGCTCAGGAAGTGGTGGGGGCCACAGGGAGTGGCATGGTGAACTGCGGGGAGTGGCACAGGCTGCAGGGAGCAGCGGGAAAGCCTGTGGGAAGGAATGCAAGGAAATGGCAGTGGTAGGGGTTTGCGGAGCCTGTGGAGATGCCTTGGGATTGGCAGGAACCCAGGGTAAGAAGCAGGAGCACAGAGCCTGGTTGTGGGGTCTGCCTGGCTGCATCATGTGAGGCTTACATGCAGTCTGCCATAGCCACAAGAGATGGAGGTGGCAGTCCATCCCTGTCATCCCACCATAACCCCACACACTCCCACAGCCCCCACCCCAACCACATACCCCACACCCACCCATCATACCCACACCCCACCATACACACCCACACACACACTCTCCCCAGCCACACCCCACCAAATACACCCCTTACTGCCCATGCACAACATATAGTCGGACTGCATTTTGAGCTATTATGCAGTCACCTCTAGATACACTTCATAAACACATAAATTAGTACAAAGATATTTTAAAAATAGAATTAAAATAAGTCATAGTAGATTTTTTTTTGTATATAATTTTTTTTCCAGTTTCAGAATTGCAGCACCCTTTCTCCCAAAAGGAGTACTTCTGGGACAAGGGGAGGGACTTCTGATGGCAAAGGTCAGGGGTTGGGGACAGGACTTCTGGTCCCAATATGGCAACCAAGGCTGGGGCACCTGTGAAAAGGTAGGGCTACCCATATGGCCCTTGACAGCTCCCCAAAACTTGGTAAGTGTCCCCCCACCTGAAATAATTGCCCTTATAGAATAAAGTCTAGTTCTGGTTTTCCTCTAGGAACTCTGGGATCTCCCCCTTTCCCTCCTGGACTTCTATGTCAGAGCCTTCATTTTCTTTCTCCTTTTCTGGGACTCTTTCCAGGTCCCCACCTTGGGAGTTTTGGGTCTCCCATTCTCTCTCTTTTTCAATCCTTTTTATTTCTTCAGCCAGGTCATCCTCCCCATACTGTTTCCTGAGTTCCTCAACCATCCATCTTAAGGCTATCACATTTTCCTGAGCACAGGTTTCTTTCTCCTTGTTGGAAAGAGGATCCCCTTCTGCCTCCTCCCTTTCTTGGGGCTTTTCTACCTCTTTCTTCTCTGTTTCTGCCACTTTGGTTGCAGTGGGGCATCGTGTGGGGGTGATATTTTCTTCCTCCTTGGCTGCTGTTGAGTGTTGTGTAGGGATCACTTTCTGGAGACTTTCTCTTGTTTCCCCCTTTCCCAACATTAGCATAGACTCCTGGGCACTCTTTAAAGATGTGCCCCTCTTTTTCACATGGATTACACTTCCATTCCTTCTCACAGTCCTTGGCTTCATGACCCTTTTTCTTGCACACAGTACAGACTTGGTGCATAGTGCAGTTGGGTGGCCCTACTCCCCACATTTCCTACAGAGCTTAGGTTGTCCCTGGTAGAAAATGAAAACCTTATGGGGCCCCAGGGAGATGGATGCAGGGAAGTGCTGAACTTCTTTTGAACACAGCCTTGGTTCTCCAGGCTCCAGTCCACAGTCCCAATTTATCCAGGACCTTCTCCAATTTTCCCAATCTCACAGTGCCTTTTGAGCCAGAAATTCAAATCCTCTTCCTTTACTAGGCAATTTAATTATCAGCAGTCTCTTCTGAGGGTTTCCACAGCAAATTCAAAAAACTTCACTGGGGTTGTTCATTGCACCCAGAACTCTATCTTGTTCTTCTCAGTTTTAAAGCAGAGCTCCCACTGCACCCCTCCCAGCATATCAATGAGCCAATGCAAATTTTCAGTTTACCTTCAGCAATTCTTGGAAGATCACTCAGCAAAATCCGAGTGGTCGCAAAGCTTTCTCTCATGCGTGGATGACCTCT
>NW_017728924.1:10486886-10504592 GCF_001723895.1 Crocodylus porosus | reverse complement strand
AGCTGACTTCCTGCCCTTTGGGCAGGGGGCTGGACTCGATGATCTCTCAAGGTCCCTTCCAGCCCTGATGTCTATGAAATCTATGATCTTCACCCCCAAACTCTTTCCTTGCCATGGGTAGTTTCCCTGGGTTCTTCCAATATTCCTTCTTCACCCTGGACTTCACTGGGTAGTATCCTGGAGGCTACTTCATCTTCTTGATAGGCTCCTATGCAGGGGTTTAGCAGCACCAAGCCTGAGGTCCCAGTTCCTTTCCCCACCCCTGCTTTTGGTGAAAGGGGGATAACCCACAACATCTGAACTGCAGCAGAAATGAATGATTGATGTGGCAAAAACACCTGGATGATCATGATGTCTCCCTTGCAGGAGCAAAGGCATGACCAGTGGGTGGCCAGTGCCACATAAAGGTCAATGTCTTGTGTGCACAGTGGGTCACTGTCACTGACCACAACCACCAGTTGGGGATTGCGCAGTGAACAACATCCTTGCACCTCAGGAACCTGGCCTGAGCTGTGCCATCTCTCTGAGCACAGGTGGCTTACCTGAGCCACCACTGTGGTCCACGGTGGACCAGCAGGGTGGTGAGCAGGAACCCAAGGTGGTGGACTTTTCTCCCAGGACCTGGAGCTTGAGCATCAGTGGTGTGGTGGGCAGAGTCTATGGTGACAGAGCTGCTGTGTGCTGCCACCACATTCTACATGCTGCTTTGGGGAAGGAAATCAGGTGGCCCAGGAGCAGTGTGCAGGGCTGCCTTTTCAAAATGGCCACAGGCCATAGGCAGGCATGGTCAGAGCATCTAGCTCAGTGCTTCCCAATCTTTTTTTTCCCATGACCCACCACTGGGAGCAGAGTGCAGCAGCTGTGGTGGCGGTGGCCCAGGGACAGGGGCATGCTGT
Organism: Crocodylus porosus; assembly: GCF_001723895.1. Classification (NCBI taxonomy): domain Eukaryota; kingdom Metazoa; phylum Chordata; order Crocodylia; family Crocodylidae; genus Crocodylus; species Crocodylus porosus. Next base: position 10,503,696 of record NW_017728924.1, on the reverse strand, counting down.
TCCCAGCACACGGTGCAGTTCATCATTTGCGCGTGGTGCCACTGGCATTGCCCCCCCAGTTCTCATTTGGGTTGCAACCTGAGGTTGGGAACCACTGATCTAGCTCCTCCTGGTGGTGGCAAGTGGTCAATGCAGGGCCAGCCATGGTGGGAGTAGACTGTTGCCATGAGCAGCAAATCTGTTCCCACATGTCTGCACATGTTTACTCTAGAGTGAACACACCCCACAGCATTTGTACATGTAGATGTGCCCAGTGGGTCTGTGTTTCAGCTCAGAAGTTTGAGTTCATCAGACTCATTTTAAAGCGGGACTATAAACAGCATTTTTTGTAGCATAGGATATGTGATTGAAATAAGGGAAATTCACTCCTGAGCAGAGTAAGCATGTGAGTTAGATACCACTTTTGTCCTGTGTCTGCATTCATCCAAATTGTGAAAGCCACTAATGATTTATACAGGTCAACCCAAACAAGCCTTGTATTTTTCTATCTGAATATATTTACATATACAGAAGAATCTCTCAATTTATATTATGTTTTTTGGCAAAGGTTGGCAAAATTAATTAACATATTTATTGTAAGTATAGGCTCCATTATCACCATGCACATAAAAGAATGCTTAATTTTAGGAACATGATTGGGCTGATTGACTTAAATGAATCTATCCATGTGTAAAAATTATACAGGCATGTAAGTGTTTTGCTGATTTGGAACAGTGGCATTTCTGCCTATAAACACATTATCTAGAAATCATTCCTAGGACCAGTTTCCCAAAACAGTACAGTCCACCAAAATCACCCAACATATTCAAAGTAATCATGGGACATATCCTGAGCTCCTGCAAATGAAGTAGGTATTACTGACTTCAGTGGATCTACCACTCACATCTGAGGAACTGGGTCATGATTACTGTGAACACATCCATTATTCATAAGTATCTGCTGAACAGTTTATATAAATTTCAGCCAACAGTGTATTTCCAAATTGTTTGCTCTGACTATCTGCTAATAGCTGTGTGTAGCTGCCTGAGTCACATAGTGTGGTTTGTGCTCCATAGTTGGATGACTGATACTTTTAAAACAGGCAAATTCCAAACAATGAACTGGAAGTAAGAAAAGTGACTAATGCTCTGCTGTGATAAATTTGTAGATTAAGTAGTTCTCGTGTGAAGTGTATGAAACCAGTAGGAATTGCAAACACTTTTATCACTAAATCAATGGAATGACCTGCAGAGTCAAATACCTCTCAGATTTGGGGTGAAATTATAGCCCCAGTGATGACAATGGGTGTTTTGTTATTAACTTCAAATTAGCTAGGTTTTCACCTATAATTCCTATCAAATCTTGTAAGAAAGGCAGAATTCACTGAACACACCATTAATTCTGACCACAAATGAATGCTATTTATTCACTAGTAATCATCTATTATAACAAAAAAATCTTTTTTTCAAAGAAACATAAGACTTATATACATATGCTATATGCATGAGTAATTGATCCATCCATGGGATATTACTCAGTACCAGATGAAAATCCATATACATGCATCATTTTAACATAAATCATCTGTGTTATATATTTCCTAATAACTTAGATATACAACTTTATTCTCATGAAGTATACAGTTATAAGCATGTTACCAAATAGTATTATTTTCATTATATGAATATATTAGCTAATAATATTTTGCATTTAACAGTATTCTTTAAAAGACAATAGTTATCTATCAACATTAGTCCATTATAGACATTGCTCCATGGAGTCAGATTTAAGGTCTCAGTGCTGTGTTGAAGGGTACTTTTCCATATACTTGAACAGTGGGCCAACTTCTCAGCTGGAATAACTTAGAATCATAGAAAATTAGGGTTGGAAGGGACCTCAGGAGGTCATCTAGTGCAACCCCTTGCTCAGAGCAAGACCATCCCCAACTAGATCATTCCAACCAGGGCTTTGTCAAGCCAGCTGGAGACTCCGTCACCGACTTCAGTGTCTATGTCAGCAAACAGTTTGTCCCAATGTGTTTGTTATGCAGCCAGTGTAAAATTCATAATGCGTTAACTATTAATTTCTTTGTTTTAAAGGCCTTGAGCTTTAAAAATAACATAACCTGTAGCTACATGATGGCCATTCAGAAACCTGAAAAGATCTATTCATGCAGATTTTTAAAATATGCGTAAAATTACTTTCAAGGATAGCTGTAGCCTGAGCACAGGCTTGGGACCCAGGGCTTCTTAAAAATATAATTCTCTGACACTGATTCCTTCAATATTCTTGAGTAGGTCCTTTAACTTCTATTTGCCTACCTATGCATGCCTCAGTTCCCTTGCCTATAGAATGGGAATAATATTATAACTCTTACCAACCTCACAGGGACCTTTGAGAATGAATTAATTACAGTTTATAAGTTATTCTGCAGATGAGAAGCAGAGCTGGTAAGGAAAGTATGAAAATGTCATGTGTTTTTTCTAATTCCCCTTTTTACATTCTGAATATTTTGACCATCTCAAGGCTGATGATTAAAAGCAGGAGAAACAAACTAGAGAGACTTTTGTTATAATTTTCCCTTTTAAAACATTGTAATCTTTCACATTTTGAAAGCTGAGAACCAGTTCTAACATAAAGCATTATACACATGCCACGTATTCTGAGCTTAACAAGTTTCCATTTTAATTTAGTAATCTGCACTAATGAAGAGTGAATCCCACTGAATAAAGAGTGAATCCCACTGAACCTGAGAAAGAAGAAGAAGAAGGGTTAAAAATGTGTGAGAAGCCCTCAGGCCAGGCTGAAAGCTAGAACATAACAGCTCATTTAGATATTCTTTGGAGTACACTCTGAACGTTCATACCTCCTATACCGTCCTTTGCCTCTGATTCTTGCCACTGCCTCCTCTGGTTCCAACAGTTTAGCACAGTATGAGACATGTAGTATTGGTCTCCAGTCATTGGCTGAGCTGGTGGAAGAGATGAGGCTGCAATTAGGAACTTGAGGTGGAAATTACTCCGGGCTCCAAAACACTTCCCTTCAGCATATGCATTTGCACTCCTGAATTAGCTGCAAAGAGCAAGGCAATGCTGAGAAATATAGACTGTGGTTTAAAAAGCTCCCAGCCCAGAATCAGCATTTCTGCCCTGACTCACCTTGTGTATTATTTACCATGGGACTTGTTGACTAATACTTACATTTTTTGTCCCCATAGACTTGACGCTTTTCCTCTCCTGTACTTCTGCTTCCCCCTCCTCCACTCATATGTCCCTTATTCCAAGCCCCAGCCTAGTATTATAGCAAGGAAATGAAGAATTCAGGAGTCACAGCAATGAGGAAGGTAGGTAATAGAAAGGGTTGGTGGCAGTGGTGAAGCTACAAATGGGCAAAGATGAAGGGGATGGGAGAGGGGTCTATAGGAGAAGAGAAGTGGGAGAAGTGCAGTTGGACGTGAGTGGTGTTAATGAAAAATTCAACAGTGGTGGGCCCAGACGCATTGCCGAAATTGCAGAAGCAGAGATGATTAATATTTAACAGGGTAAGCTGCCGCTTGGCCGCTTTCTGTGCAAAGATTCCACCCCCATATACCCTGCTCTACTCCTTCCTCCACTTTCCCATCCTTCCCAAATCCCTACATCTACTGTGCTCTGTTGAATGTTTGCAAATGTCACCCATTCCACTGGCTCTCATCTGCCCTCACAAGAGGCTGTCTTGGTGTCCTGTGTGTTATCCCCAGACACAATGGTCCACGGGCTGCCTGCTGGGGCACAACACTAGGGAGGCGGGGAAGCCAAGTCAAGAGATTGTATAAAGCATGTCATGTATTTTTTATGGCGATGGGAGAGCAGGTTGTCCTATTTAGTCACATTAGATGCTCTGTTAACACAACAGAAAATAAAAAAAGTAGTAAAGATTGTATAAAAGCTACCACTCAAAAGAGGCTCCTCTGGTCCTGTTCTCTGCTGCATGGGGAGTGGGACCCAAGGGTTTCCAAGGTTCAAATGTTTGTGTTCATTCTGACCTTTTCTGGAGATGTCCCCAAGTGAAAGATGGGTAAGAAGGTCCAAGTGGACCGGATGGCTGCAGGAGGTTCTGGTTAGGGTGAGTTGTGTGAGAGCAAAGCAGTGAAAGGCAACACAGGTACTGGGCAGAGGTGGGCAAATCTCAAAAGACCGGAGATGCTGCTCCCTAAAAACACATACAAGGCATCATATTGTCCCTCGAATACTTCTTTAAAAAGCTTCTTTGCTCTGATGCCTACAAATAACAGCTCATAGGCTCATAGGCTCATGAGCTGCTGGTGTGCTGAGGCCACAACCTTGTACGCTGACCACTACTGTCTCAGTGAGTTCTTGTGTTCCCTCATCAGTGTATATCCATCTGTTGTCCTTTGTCTTATACTTAGATTAGAAGCTCTTTGGGGCTGGCACTGTCTTTGAAATCTGGGTTTATATCATACCTCACAGAATGGAATCCCAGCCCATGCCTGGCGCTCTAAGGCAATGCCCCAGTGCAAGTGAGTAACAATTGTAAGATTCCTTGGTTCCTGTTTTCTTAGCTGAATCTCCACTCCCACAAAAATGGTGTTCTGGTATCTGACATTCTGGTATTTCCAAGCTAGGCCAAGTATGAACTGTATGAAAAGATTACTAAAATAAAAGATTCCAGGACTCTGCTCACCATATCTTTGGGCATCCTGTGACACAGTCTGGTTCACCAAAGTAAGTTGCGATTCAGTAGCGAAGACTTGGTTCACCTCATGGATGGCATGATTTTCAGAAGTGTCTGGCCTGAAGAACTTAAAGGCAACCAGATTTTTGGAGTGAGTAATCAGCCTCTATGAAAAGCCCAGCCTCTTGAGGTTGTCTCAGTTTGGACCCCCCAAAACTGGTGGCACTCAACCCCTCCAGTCACTTCTGAAATCTTGGCCACATGCTTCATGTCCACATATTTTATTCCTACTTATAAAAATACCAAAACAGTCCTAATTCTGTATGTGAATGGCTGAGTAGACTCTATAAGTTAATGCTTACCACGACAAATCTTACGGTTCGGTTCTAAAATAAGAATCAAAGATGGAGAAAAATCTAATTCTTTCTTCACTCACTGATTTGAGATGCATTAAAGTGTCAATGCAGGGAGAACTTCTGCAAACATATAGGAAATGAGACTGACTGGGCAGATCCAGAGAGGGTGTATTGGTGACCCCTTTCCCACCTTTGATTCCTGGCTCACCCATAATGAAAACAAGCTGCCTGGCAGTGGCAGCAGCATTTCTAGGCAGGCACTACTGAGGAAGTCACTTGACTTCATGGTGCATTATAATCTACCTAAATTCTTCAGTCCACAGGTGTTAACAACCCTCTCTTCTTTTTAATAGTGTTGATGTTCCACCAATCAAGCTGTCCTTTATTCTGCAACTCTGCTATCTGTTAGCTACTCCTGGTAATGAAGTTCCTATTTCACAGCCCTGCAGTTTGTTTTCAATTCATTAGAATGAAGTTATATATACTTTTGCTTCAAAATAGCCCCAGAAGCCTGGCCTATTTGTAAAGCTTCTTGTTTATTTTTAATTGGAGAAAAATATCTGTTGTTTCACATTTGATGATGTGCCTCACCATCTGCATCCCCTTTCCAAAATTCTAGGTCTGCCCAAGGAGACTGAATTCCTTCTTACTGCAAAAGCTCCAAATACTATAGACAGCCTGCTTTATAGTTAAAGCTGGCTGGTTCCCTGACTTTGTCAGACTGCGTGTGATCTTAAGCAACTCTATTAGGCTCTTTGTGCCTCAGTTTCTTCAGATAGGAAGTATTGAAATATGACAATAATAACTTCCTATCCACATGGGCACCATCAAAAAAATCTGTCAATGCCCGTGAGATTCTTCAATGTTCGGATTAACAATAATGGAAAAAGACAACCAGTCAAAGAATATTAAAGGCATTGCTGGAATAGCTTAGAGAAGCCCAGATCAAATCCTGCTGGAGGAGAAGGCAGTCCCTCAAGGTCAGGATTAAAAGCATGCCTAATGTGAGTAATAAGGAGACTAGCATGAATTATACTTGTAGATCTCACATCTCTTATCCCTGAAGCAAGGTTGTGCCTCTAGGTGAAGGCTGTAGCACACTGCAGAAGAACTTATGTAAGCAGGTAAAACTCCACTGAAATCAATGAAGTTGAATCATATTGTACCATTAGTGAGGCTTAACTAGGATGCTTTGATGCAATTTTTAGAGCTGAATCAAAAATTGGGGGAGGGATTCATGAAACTGTTTTTACCTGTTTTGGTTCCTATGCATAATTCTAATGAAAAACCCCACTGAAAAATCACAGCTTGAACTATTTTGACTGGCTCTGATCATTGGACCAAATCCTCAGATGGTGTAAAGTTAATGTTATTTATGATCATAAAGTTACACCAAGTTACATTAAGCAAGATTTTGGGCCATTTCTTTCAGAGCTGGTGGCAAGTTCATTGATATGGTAAATCTATTGGCATTGGTGATGCCAAGAGATGTATTTAGCCCAGGGTTTATTGCTGCTAGAGGGATATACAGTGAAATCGATTGCCCACTTACTGGCCAGTCACTACCATTTTGCCATCTCAGTGCTCAGTGGCACTGCACTATGAAGGATATGCCATTATCCACTTGGGTCAGTGCACTCCCTTGGAAAGTCACCTCCTACAGTTAAACAAATGTTTTCCAGGTTCCAAATGTAGATTTATATTGGACCATACCCATGGTTCTTGCATGTGCCCGTTTAGTGAATGCCCACATCCTTAAGATCTACCCGAGCTAATAATTCTATATATATAAAGAGCTTAGTCCATCTGTTTGTGTGTCTGTCTGTCTGTCCGTAATGCTGTCCCCCAGCTCCATCCCTTCAGTCCCTGCCATCATGGTGGTGCTTTGCCATCCCACTCCGTCCCTGCTGTTCCCTCCAGCCCTGGAGGTGGAGGCAGCATGGGGTGCTGGCAGAGGGGGATGGAGGGGATAGTGGAGCAAGCTTCCTCCCCCACCCTCCTTGCTCCTGGAAGCGGCAACAATGCAGGGTGGTGGGTGGCAGTGCTCCATCCCTGCCCCCCTTCCCTCCGCCCCCCATTCCCCGGTCATTCTTGATGGGCAATTTGCTAGTCCCAACAATAATTGTTTTCCCTGAATACCCTTGAGATAAATATATTTTATTATAAAATGTGCTGTTCATGAAGGGCTGACTAGTTACATAAGTCTGTCAGTGAATCTCTCTGGCTATTATAAGTCATCTTTTATCCAATTCTGCATGCTAAGGATGGGGATGACAGAGTTATATTCCACCTCCATAGACAGGGTATTTGGGTATGCAAGTTAATTAGAAGGAAATTCCCCCTATCCCATGGCAGAAGCACAACCACCGGAGAGAGTTAATCAACACGTAGAATTTGAAAACTGAAAGAACTGCAAGAAGATGGGCAGGTAATTCCTCTTTTCCTTCAGCAAAGGCTTGTCTATTGAGAGTAGACGTAAAATCCATTGTCAAAAGTCCCAGGACTAGAACAACAGAGATTACGTGATTTCTATTGCAGTAAGTGGGGATTTGTCCAGGATGGTATAGTAACAACAAGAATTAGAAAGGCATAAAGAGTGAATTCTTTCCTTATCCCCAGTGTGTTCCCTCCAGGGCAAGGGTCAAGTGGATTGTGTGGCAGTGTTTGGATTTAGAATTAAATAAGTGACAAGGGCAAAAACCTGGGGCAGGCACAGGGACTGAATAAAGAAGAGTTTGGATTAGATACCAGAAAGTGCTCTTTCACACAAGGGGTCATTAACATGTGCAAAAAGTGACCTAGTGACATGATATGGATACAGGAGGGGCAATAAAGTGAGCTCTCTGAATGTGGGATTGGTTACATCTAGCTATCAATAGTACAATATTTTTTAGTAGATATCTTGATAGTGTCCATATAGCCTAGTAAAACTGGGATAGGCCCAGTTTTTATAGGGCATCCCAATATCTCAGAAGCATCTCTCAAAAGCGACTCCTTGCTTTTATATCATTGATTAAATCATATGCTATGTTGTTTTTAAATAAAACTATTTGTCCAAGGCATATGTTTATTAATAAACAGAATTAGCTCTGTATTATCAGAAGCAGATATTTTAGGAAAATGAGAACTCCAGGTGAAAAACTGTGTTTGGACTGGAGAGAAAAGTCACAGAATCATAGAAAATCAGGGTTCGAAGGGACCTCAAGAGATCATCTAGCCCAACCCCCTGCCTAAATCATTCTAGCCAGGGCTTTGTCAAGCTGGGTTTTGAAAACCTCCAAGAATGGAGATTCCACCACCTCTTTAGGTAAACCGTTCCAATGCTTTACCACCCTCCAAGTGAGAACATTTTTCCTAATATCCAGCCTAAACCTCCCTTGCTGCAACTCGAGACCTTGTTCTATCATCCTTCACCACTGAGCTCCCCAGTCTAGCTCCACTGGAACCACCCATTAGGTAATTGAAGGCTGCTATCAAATTCACCCTCAGTCTTCTCTTCTGTAAACTAAATAAGCCCAATTCCCTCAGCCTCTCTTCATAAGTCATGTGCTCCAGCCATCTAATCATTTTCATTGCCATTTGCCATTTGCTGGATTCTCTCCAACTTGTCCACATCCCTTCTGGAGTGGGGGTGGCAAAACTGAACCCAGTACTCCAGATGTGGCCTCACTGGTATAGAATAGAGGGAAATAATTACTTCCCTCAATCTGCTGGCAATGCTTCTTGTAATGCAGTCCAGTATGATGTTAGCCTTTTTGGCAACAAGGGCATGCTGTTGACTCATACTCATATCCAGCTTATTGTTCACTGTAGCCCCCAGGTCTTTTTCTGCAGAATTGCTACTTAGCCAGTTGGTCCCAAGCCTGTACCAGTGCATGGGATTCTTCCATCCTAAGTGCAGGACTTTTCACTTGTTCTTGTTGAACCTCATGAGATTTCTTTTGGCCTAATCCTCCAATTTGTCTAGGTCACTCTGAATCCTAGCCTGACCCACCAGTGTATCTACTACTCCTCCAAGCTTTGTGTCATCTGTGAACTTGATGAGGTTGCACTTCATCCCAGCCAACAGTGGCAAAAGAACAGGTTAGGGACTATTTAGAAAAGCTGGACATATACAAGTCCATGGACTCAGATGGGATGTACCCGTGAGTGCTGAGAGAGTAGGCTGATGTGATTGCAGAGCCACTGGCCATGATCTTTGAAAACTCATGGCGATCAGGAGAGGTCCCAGATGACTGGAAAAGGGCAATCACAGTGCCCATATTTAAAAAAGGAAAACAGGAGAATCCAAGAAACTATAGACCAGTCAGTCTCACCTCAGTTCCTGGAAAAATCATGGAGCAAATCCTCAAGAAATCCATTTGTAAGCACTTGGAGATGGTGATTAGGAACAGTCAGCATGGAATCACCAAGGGTAAGCTATGCCTGACAAACCTGATTGATTTCTATTGTGAGATGACTGGCTCTATGAATGCAGGGAGACAAGTGGATGTGGTGTACCTTGATTTTAGCAAGGCAGTTGATATGGTCTCCCACAGCATTCTTGCAGGCAAGCTAAGGAAATATGGCTGGGATGAATGGATTGTAAGATAGATAGAAAATGAGAAGAACAAGCAGGGTAGGGATGACTTCCTTCATACTATTACCGTAGAACTGGTGTGTGATCATTTGAAAAAATAGACATATATAAGTCAGCAGGACCAGATGAACTTCATTTGAGGGTGCTGAAGAAGCTGGCCAAAGTCATTGCAGGATCACTGGTGAAACGTTTCCAAAACTCATGGATCTCCAGAGAGGTCCCTGGAGACTGGAAGAGGGCCAGTGTTGTGCCCATTTTCAAGAAAGAGAGGAGGGAGGACCCGGGTAACTGTAGGCCAGTCAGTCTAACTTCTATCCCAGGGAAGATCCTGGAAAAATTCATCAAGGAGTCTATGTGCGATAGGCTCGCAGAAGGTAGAATTCTGAATGACAGCCGGCATGGCTTCACTGTGGGCAGGTCTTGTCTTACCAACCTCATCACCTTTTACTATCAGGTAACTCTCCACATGGATAAGGGAAAGAAGGTTGACATTGTATACTTTAACTTCCAAAAGGCCTTTGACCTAGTATCCCATGATATTCTCATGAGAAAATTAGAGGACTATGGGCTTAACCACGAGACAGCTAGGTGGGTAGGGAGCTGGTTGTGGGGTAGGACCCAGAGAGTTCTAATGAACAGACCTGTGTCATCTTGGTGACAAGTAGCCAGTGGTGTCCCCCACAGGTCGGTGCTTCGTCCAGTGCTTTTCAACATCTTTATCAATGATTTGGATGTGGGGGTGAAGAGCTCACTGGCCAAGTTTGCAGAAAACACCAAGTTATGGGGAAGTGTGGTCATGCTTGAAGATAGGCTGCAGATACAGGCAGACCTAGACAGACTGGCAAGTTGGGCAGATCAGAATCAAATGAAGTTCAATGTCGAGAAGTGTAAAGTGCTCCATCTGGGGACAAAAATCCCCCGACACACCTACAGGCTTGGTAACAGCAAACAGACCAGCACCATGAATGAGGCTTGGTAACAGCAGACCAGCACCATGAATGAAAGGGACCTGGGGTAATAATAGACCACAGTATGAATATGAGCCAGCAGTGTGATGCTGTAGCCAACAGGGCAAATAATACCCTGGCATGCATCAATCGATGCATCTCCAGCAAAATTAGGGAAATGATTCTTCCACTCTACTCGGCATTGGTGACACCACAGATGGAGTACTGCATCCAGTACTGTGCGCTGCACTTCAATAAGGACGTGGTAAAGCTCAATAAAGTCCAGAGATGGGCCACCCATATAATCAGAGATTTGCATAGCAAGCCATACAAGGAAAGGCTGAGGGACCTGGGACTCTTTATCCTGAAGAAGAGAAGGCTGAGAGGGGACTTGACAGTGGCTTACTGCTACATCAGGGGCATACATCAAGAGCTCAGAGAACAACAGTTCACCGGGACACCCTGGGGGAAAACCAGGAGTAATGGCCATAAACTCCTGGAAGACCGTTTCAGGCTCAACATCAGGAAAAACGTCTTCACAGCTAGGGTGTCCAGACTGTGGAATAAGCTTCCTTCAGAGGTGGTACAATCACCTACCCTGGAAACTTTCAAGCACAGACTGGACAGTCACCTTGTTGGGGTCACCTGACAATTGTCTTTCCTGTCTGGTGCAGGGGGTTGGACCCAATGATCTTCCAAGATCCCTTCCGGCCTTACAATCTATGAATCTATCAAACTACCTGGCGCATTGTGCTCAGAGTGTAGTAATCAGTGGCTCAATCTCAGTATCAAGTGGAGTGCCCCAGGGGTTGGTCCTGGGGCCAGTTTTGTTCAATGACTTCATGAACAACCTGGAAGATGGCGTAGAGTGCACCCTCCACAAGTTTTCAGATTAAACCAAACTGGGGGGAGTACTAGGTATGATGGAGGGTATGACTAGTATTCAGAGTAACCTAGACAAACTGGAGGATTGGGCCAAAATAAATCTCATGAGGTTCAACAAGCACAAGTGCAAACTCTGGCACTTAGGATGAAACAGTCCCATGCACCAGTACAGGCTGGGAGCTGAGTGGCTGGGCAGCAGCTGTGCAGAAAAGGACCTGGGGGTTACAGTGGGCAGTAAGCTGAATATGAGCCAATAGTGTGCCCTTGTTGCAAAAAAGGCTAACGGCATATTGGGCTGCAGTAGGAGTGTTGCTAGCAGATTGAGGGAAGTGATTATATCCCTCAGTTTTGGGCCCCCTGCCACAGAAAAGATGTGGACAAATTGGAAAGAGTCTAGTGGAGGGCAAGAAAATGGTGAGGGGCCTCAGGTACATGACTTATGAGGAAAGACTGAGGGAACTAGGCTTATTTAGTCTAGAGAAGAGAAGACTGAGACAGATTTAATGGCAGCCTTCATCTACCTGAAGGAGAGTTCAAAAGAGGATGGAGCTAAACTGTTCTCAGGGTAGCAGATGACAGAACAAGGAGCAATGGTCTCAAGTTGAAGCAAGGGAAGATTAGGTTAGATATTAGAAAGAATTTTCTCACTACGACGACAGTAAAACACTGGAACAGGTCACCCAGCAAGGTGGTGAAATCTCTGTCCTTGGAGGTTTTTAAGACCTGGCTAGGCAAAGCTTTGGCTGGGATGATCTAGTTGGGGATGGTACAGCTTTGAGCAGGAGGTTGGACTAGATGACCTCCTGAGGTCTCTTCCAAACTTAATTTTTTTGATTCTATGATCATTAATGAAAATATTGAATATAACTGGCCCCAGGACTGACTCCTGAGGCACTTCACTAGATACTGGCTGCCAACTAGACATCAATCCATTGATCTCTATCTGTTGAGGCCAACAATCCAGCCAACTTTCTATTCACTTTACAGTCCATTTCTCTGACCCCTACTTACTTAGTTTGCTTAAAGAATGTTGTGCAAGACCGTATCAAAAACCTTGCTAAAGTCAAAGTATACTATATTCACTGTTCTTCTTGCGTCCACAGAGCTAGTCATCTCCTCATGGAAGGCAATCAGGTTAACCAGGCTATGCTGACTGTTCCTGATCACTTTCTTCTTCTCCAAGTCCTTAGGAATGGATTTGCCACAAGTTTTCAAAAATAATGCTCAGTGGCGCTGCAGTTCATAGATTTATAGATTATTGGAGGCTGGAAGGGAACTTGCAGATCATTGGGTCCAGCCCCTCCACTCTAGGCAGGAAGACAACTGGGGTTAAGTGACCCCAGCAAGGCGGCTGCCCAGTCTCCTCTTGAAAACCTCCAAGGTAGGTGACTGCACCATCTCTGGAGGGAGTTTATTCTACATTCTGGACACCCTGACTATGAAGGAGTTTTTCCTGGAATTAAGCCTGAAGTGACCTTCCAGGAGTTTGTATCCATTGGTCCTGGCCATCCCCAGGGGTGCCCTAGTGAACAGTTGTTCACTGAGCTCCTGATGCACTCCTCTGATATAGCAGTAAACTGCTATCAAGTCCCCACTCAACCTTTTCTTCTCTAAGCTAAAGAGGCCCAGGTCCCTCAGACTTTCCTCATATGGCTTACCTTGCAAATCCCTGATCATACAGGTGGCTCTTTTCTGGACCCTCTCAAGTTTTTCCACATCCTTATTGAAGTGCAGTGCCCAGAACTGGACTCAGTACTTCAACTGTGGTCTCACCAGTGCTGAGTACAGTGGAAGTATCACTTCCTTAGTTTTACACAAGATGCATCGGTTAATGCATGCCAGCATGTTGTTTGCCCTGCTGACCACTGCCTCACGCTGACAGCTCATATTCATGCAATGGTCAATCATTACCCCTAGGTCTCTTTTGGCCATGGTGCAAGTCGTGTTGCCATCACCAAGCCTGTATGTATGTTGAGGGTTGCTTGCCCCCAGATGGAGCTCCTTATACTTGCAAGTGTTAAACTTCATCTGGTTCCAGTCTGCCCAACTCTCAAGCCTGTCCAGGTCTGCCTATCTGCAACCTATCTTCTGATGTGACCACAATGCCCAATAACTTGATGTAATCCGCAAACTTGGCCAGTGAGCTTTTCACTCCCCATCCAAACCATTGATAAAGATGTTGAAAAGCACCGGTCCAAGCATGGACCCCTGAGGGACACCACTGGCCACTTTGCACCAGGTTGACACAGATCCATCCGTGAGAACTCTCTGGGTCCTACCCTGTAGCCAGTTTTCCACCCACTGAACTATTGAGCAGCTGAGCCCACACTCTTCCAGCTTTCCCACGAGGATATCATGGGATACTAGATCAAAAGCCTTTTGGAAGCCTAGGTATATAACATCTACGTTGTCTCCCATGTCCAGGTGGCAAGAGACCTGGTCATAGAAGAAGATGAGATTGGTAAGACAAGACCTACCCACAACAAAGCCATACTGGCTGTCATTCAGAATATTACCTTCCGTGAGTGTATTGCACATAGATTCAGTTAGGCTCTGGGAGTGGCAAGAGACACGCGGGTGAAAGCCCGCTGCATCCCTGCTCCCCCAAAGCCCCCTAGAACCCCCCCAGCAGCCGTGGAGCCCCCCGCCAACCCCCAGCACAGCTGGAGGTAAGCGGAGCCTGTGGTGGGAGGGGGTTAACTCTTAGAGAATGGGAGGAGGCATCTGAGTGGGAGCTGAGCCGGGTCTCGCCCCGCCCAGGCCCCTACTTGGCCCAGGCCCCCAGGGAGAGAGAGAGGTGGGGGGGGTACTTATCAGTCCCTCTCCAGTGGAGCAGGGCCCCCCAAATCCTGGGCAGGGCCCCCCCTATTCTGAAAGCAGCTTCCCTGATGGCTGGCCCACTGTGCATGCGTGGAGTTTAAAAGGGCCCACCAATAGCAAAAAAGCTTCAGGCTCCAGGAGTGGCAAAAGATGCGTGGGTGAAAGCCCGCCATGCCCTTGGTCCCCTGAAGCCCCCCAGAGACCCCCCAGCAGCCGCGGAGCCCCTGCCAACCCCCAGCACAGCCAGAAGTAATGGGGCCCGTGGTGGGAAGGGGTTAACCCTTAGAGAATGGGAGGTGGCTGAGTGGGAGCCGAGCTGGGTCTCGCCCCACCCAGGCCCCTACTTCACCCAGCCCCCCAGGGAGCCACGCGACCAAAGCCACGCAAACAGGTTGCACAAACAGGTACACTTGTCACATGAGTTAGTGCAGAGTTAACGCAGGAGGGTGTGTGGGAGGGCCCGAGGCCCTGCCTGTGAGCCCCCAGAGTAGACAGTCTCAGCCGTAGCCAGCTTACCAATGGCACGACATGGATGGGCACACGCCACACCTCGAGGGTCCCCTCAGGATCTGTGGCCCACCCCACCCCTGGCTCCTCTGAGGCCTCCTCCCAGAGGAAGCCCATGGTTCCAGGCTCCACGCAGATGGAGCCCCTGACTCTCGTCTGTAGGAGCTGCCTGTCCTTTTCAGGTCCTGGGGCCCAGGAGCATGGTCACTTCCCCTTGTGGGGTTTGCTCCCTTTTGGGGTCTCTGGCACACCAGCTGGAAGAACTCCAGGCCACAGTCCAGAGACTGCATGCCATCACGGACTGTGAGCAGGAGATCGACTCCAGCCAGGTCATAAGGCTCTACAGGGATTTGGGAGCAGGGCTAAAGGTTCTGGGGGCACAAGTGGTGTTCTCTTCCATGATCCCAGTCTTGGTGTATGGGCTGGGGTGTACAACCTGTGGGCAAGGCAAGAGCCCCCAACGGGACACTTGCCTGCCTGTACACAAATGCCAGGAGCTTGGGGAATAAGCAGGAGGAACTCATCCTCTTGCTTAACACAAATAATTATGATGTCATAGGGATAACAGAGACCTGGTGGGACTCCACCCATGACTGGACCATGGGTATAGATGGCTATACCCTGTACAGGAGAGATTGAGTAGATAAAAGGGGCTCTGGTGCAGCTCTCTATGTTAAAGAAAGCTACGCATCCCTGCAAGCTGATGTTGGTGACCAGGGTGGACAACTGGAGACCCTCTGGGTTAAAATTCATGGGAACATGGCACAGGGGACACAACAGCGGGAGTGCACTACAGACCTCCCACCCAAAGTCAAGAGCTTGACCAGGAGTTCACCCAGGAACTGGCACATGCTCCATGACCATGGTTATCATGGGTGACTTCAATTACCCAGACATCAGCAAAATCCGAGCGGTCACAAAGCTTTTTCTTGTGCGTGGATGACCTCTACCTGACTCAAGAAGTCTATGGGCCAATGAGAGGTAAAGCGCTGCTTGACCTGGTGCTGGCTGCTGAGGATGACCTAATCGGTGACCTAGTGATCGATGGGAAGCTGGGTGACAGTGACCACAAGCTGATCAATTTCACCATCCACCATAAAGCTGGCAAGTCAGTCAGCAACATGGAAGTCCTTGACTTCAGGAAAGCTGACTTTGACAAGCTGAGGAGGCTCGTCAGTGAGGCCCTAAGGGACCATGGCCCCAGGGGGTGGGGAGTCCAGGAAGAGTGATTGCTCCTCAAGGGAGCGATCCTCAATGCACAAGCTAATTCGATTCCATCTCGGAGGAAAGGCAGCAAGAGGGCACAGCAGCCCCCTGGCTCTCCAGGGACCTAGCAGACCTCCTGAGGCTAAAAAGAAAGGCCTATAAAGGATGGAGGATGGGATTCACCTCCAAGGAGGAATATTCGGCACTGGTTCAGTCCTGCAAGGAGCAAACCAGGAAAGCCAAGGCTGCAACTGAACTCCAACTAGCTTCGAGCATCAAGAACAATAAAAAGTCCTTTTTCAGATAGGTGGGGAGCCGCAGTAAAAGCAAAGGCAACATTGGACCCCTGCTGAACCAGATGGGGCAACTGACAACTGACACCCGGGAGAAAGCCAATCTACTAAATAGGTACTTTGCATCGGTTTTTCATCAGTCCCATTGGACGCCCATCCCCCTACGGGACAGGGAGGTCCAGGTGAGGGATATCCCCTGCCCTCCATCAATGCTGACCTTGTGAAGGAACAACTTGAGAGGCTGGATACATTCAAGTCAGCCAGCCCTGACAATCTGCACCCCAGGGTACTCAAGGAGCTGGCGAGCATCATAGCCCAGCCCCTGACATGGATCTTCAAGAACTCCTGGTGCTCTAGTGAAGTGCCCAAAGACTGGAAGAAGGCCAATGTAGTGCATATCTTCAAGAAAGGGAGGAAAGTGGATCTGGCAAACTACAGGACCATCAGCCTGACCTCTATCCCAGGGAAGGTCTTAGAAAAGTTTATTAAAGAGGCCATCCTTAATGGACTGGCAGATGCCAACATCCTGAGGGATAGCCAGCATGGGTTTGTTGTGGGTAGGTC
>NW_017728924.1:10473052-10486875 GCF_001723895.1 Crocodylus porosus | reverse complement strand
CAGCCCTTCCAATGAATCTCTTTCTCCTGCTGCCATTGGGAGTACATATGTGTGTGTGTGTGTGTGTGTGTGTGTGTGAACCAATAACTTCATGGGGCTGCATAGTATGTTGTCTGTATAATAAAACTGTTATTTGGACCCTGTAGCAGGGCACTAGGTTGCCTGCTACTGAATAGTAGTAAATGGGTTTAGCTGCCATTCATTAGGGCAGCAGGTGCCAGGTGCTATGGCAACTTATTGGGTCAGCTGACTGCCAGGGGGCAAGGCCTGGCCTTTATAAGCAGAGAAGGCTAAGGCCAGAGCCAGTTCCCCTCTGGCAGCCTGAATAGCAGGAAGCTCTGCTGTAGAGCAGAGCAGAGCAGAGCAGCCCGACCACCCGAGCGCTGGCATCATGATACGTGGTGGAGAGAACCCTGACAGGGAGATGGAGAGTAGCCAGGGTGGCGTTGAATGGAGGTTATAGCCAGGAGGCTTATTTTGTGTTTCAGCTGGTAGGCTTATGGTCTTGAGTTTCTGTTTGGGGTGTTTGAGTAACACCGGAGGACCGGGCAAGGCTGTAGGGGTGGAGGAGGCCTCATTAGGAGCTCCCCAGTAAGGTGTGGGTGTTCCTAGCACTGCAGGAGGCGCTGCGTTAGTGGGGTATCCCGACCCCAGCCCAGCGGGGGCGATATCGGGACGAGCCCCAATTGGGAACCCCAGCTGGGAAGAGCTCCGGTGGGGCGGAGGCCCAAGAAGGCGGGTCTGGGGAACAGGTAAGGCTAAGGCCACCTGAGCCCCAATTCTGGGAAGCCCGAGTCGGGCATAGAAGGCCCCAGTGCAGGTGAGCATGGGGGCGCGCAAGCAAGGCCCCAGTGCGGGCAAGCGTGGGAAGCGCGAGCAAGGCCCTAGTGAGGGCAGCCCAGTGCGAGCAGGGAAGCGCGAGGAGTGCAAACGCAGGCCCCGGTGGGGGCGGAGAACGCGAGGAGCGCGAGCAAGGGCCCCGGTGGGGGCGGAGAACGCGAGGAGCACGAGCAAGGGCCCCAGTGGGGGCAGGGGAGTGCGTGAGGTGCGAGTATCTTGGAGCAGGCCCCGGGAGAGGGCGTGTATATTGGACATTGGGCAGGCCGAGTGGGGCACTGCCTGTGAGGGGGAAGCCCCGGAAGGGGGCAAGCCCAGTGGAAGGCCCCGGAGAGAAGGGCGAGTCTACTAGGAAGCCCGAAGAGAGAGCGGGCTACTTAGAACAGTCGCAGAGACAGGCCGGCGAGGGCTGGCACAAGGAGTAGCCCCGGAATCGTGGTACAGCAAGACTGGCCCCATGCCAAGGGGGGGCAAGAAGGCAGCCTCCCATTGATAATATAAGATCAAAGACGTGGCGGGCGAGACAGAGGGTGCGTTCAGGACCCAGACTTGGCACGGTAGGCAAGGGCGCTAGGGGAGGTCACGGCACCCCTAGGGACTGTCCTGCCACAGACCCCTAAGTTGGGTTTTGCTTTACTATGGTTTGGCCCTGCTCCAATCTCCGCTTCTGGCCCCTCTAACTTCTGTCTCATTTCTCCCTCTCCTGCTTCTGGCTCACTGCCACCTCCAACACCTGTCTTGAACTCCCCTCTGCCTCCAACCCCCCTGTTTCTTTGCCACTGTCTTATACCCACTGCCTTTTCCTTTTCCCCTGAGCAACCAGGTTTCTGCCTCAGTTTCTTTCCTGGCTGTCTCCTCCCTGTCACCACTTATCTGCTCCCCCCCAATATCTCAGCTGTCTGCCTCAGTTTCCAGCCCCAGTCTACCTTAAGTAAACCTAAGCCTCAGTTCCTCAGCCAGTTTCTCTCTAGTCCATTGGCTCTAATCCCAGTTGTGGCAACTTTTACTCCCTACACTTTAACTCTCTCTCTCTCTCTCTCTCACCTGAACCTTCCCCTAAGTATCCCAGGTACCCCAAGCACACACATACACACTGTACCATCCCAGTTAGGAACTTACCTGTGTTTATGTGTAGCTGGGTTGTATGAACGTGAACTGGTGAGTGTGTGTGTGTGTATGGCATTGTGTGCATGATATATGAATTAGTGATCTGTGTCTAACTTTTGGGGTGTATAGTGTATGTGCCTGAATTGGTGATAGATATGCATGTGCTTAGGCTAGTTTGGATGTGTATGTGCCTGAGCTGGTAGTGTGTATGTATGCACCTAATTGATTTGTGTTTGTATATGTGCAGTTGTGTCACACCCTCCTGTCTAACAGTACAATATTGAGATCCTGAGAGTTGGCCTGACCCCACAGGGCAACAAGTTCAAGCTTCCACTTCTTGTAAGCTTCCTTTTTGAGTTTAAGCTCATTGAAGAGTTCTTTGCTAAGCCAAGCTGGTGGCCTGCCACATTTGCTAGTCTTCCTCCACATCAGGACAGTTTGTTCCTGCACTTTCAGTAAGTTTTCTTTAAAATACAAGCAGCTCTCCTCAGACTGGCCTCCCAGGGGATCCTCCCCATCAGTCCATGAGGGAGTCAAAGTCTGCTTTTCTGAAGTCCAGGACCCATACTCTGCTGTTATCTTTTCTTCCTCTTGTCAGGATCCTGAACTTGATCATCTCATGGCTGCTGCCCAAATTGCCATCCACTTCTTCCCTGTCGGTGAACAGTACATCAAGAAGAGCATGGCAACACTTGTGCAACACTTGCAACATTTGCAACACTCGCGCTAAGAAGTTGTCCCCAATACTCTCCAAAAACTTCCTAGATTGCCTGTGCGCTGATGTATTGCTCTCCTGGCAGATGCCAGGGTGATTGAAATCCCCCCATGAGAGCCAGGGCCTGTGATCTTGAAACTTCCACTACTTTTCTGAAGAAGGCCTCTTCTACCTCATCCTCCTGGTCTGGTGGTTTATAGCAGACACTCATCATGTCATCACTGTCGTTGCTCTCCCCTTTGACCCTAACCCAGAGATTTCAACACTGGAGCTATGAGCAATCAAACAGCTCTTTTACTTCCAGTACAACTCCTCCTCCTCTTCTCCCCTTCCTGTCTTTGAACAGTTTGCACCCATCCATGACAGAGTTCCAGTCATGCAAGCTACCCCACCAAGTCTCTGTTATTCTGATCACATCATAGTTCCTTGACTGCATGAGGACTTCCAATTCTTTCTGTTTCCCAGGAAAAAGTCAAATGATGTTAGGCACTGTCAGAGCTTCTCTTTTTCTGTGAAACCTTATGGGCCTTGAAAGCTGTGAAAGGCTTTTGAGCGAAAGCTTATGGTTCTTGCTGGTCTGGGCATGTGTGTACATGTGCATGCACACACACACACACACACACACACACAATTTTAACTAGTGTGTGACTTGAACTACATTCATCCTAAACATCTCTAACAGAGGTCATTGCAATGTAACTATTGAAGAGAAGGTGCCAGAGGTTGCAGGTGACAGGTTTCTACACCATTTATAGAATGAAGTTGAGAAAAAATTGCTCTAGGAATTAACCTATGGTTCATTACATACACATTTTTATTCTTTATAAAGCACAGGCACAAAATACTTTTTGTGCCTGCTGATGGCCTAAAGTTAGATCCTTAAGACTTCTCCAGAATGTTTGTTGGTGAAATGTTTTCTTTCATGAAGGGATTTTTATTTATTCAGCTCTTTGGTTTTATATTAGATCTCCAGTGAGGAAGGATGCTTTTATTCACTTATAGCTAGGATTTGGGATAGCCTTTCCTGAAGTTGAGGATTCTTTTTAGCACCTTCTAGAGAGAGCTTTCAGTTGCAAATTGAGATCTAGAACTGAATTTGGGCATGGGATTTTAGTGCATATCCAACTCTTACCTCAGACACACTTAAAATCTCATGAGAACAACTGGCCTTGATAGATACAGGTTCATGCTATGAGGATAACTGATTGTGAAGACAGCAGATCTAAGATGACTTTTTCCACCATTCTGGCTCATCTTCACTTGAGAAGGAAATGTCAGTGCTCTCAAACCTGGACCTAAACCAATATTCTCTCCCTAATGTAGCTCTGAACATGAGGTTGAGCCTTCTACAAAATCTGGATCCTTCATCTCTGTTGCACATCTACTTTTATCAGTCTAATTTCCACCAGCAAATAGGATGCCTGCAACTAACTTTCCCAGCACAGGATAAGGAGGGACAATTTGTTTGCTGTGTTGCAATAATCAGAATGGTAATATCTCTAGAGAGGTAGAATCCTTAATGGTATTAATAGCATCGTCCCATAAATAACACATGCCAAAAACAGGACATGGTAAGCTTTGTGTGCCAGTGCAACCAAGATACTAGGCTTGTATAGGGAGGAAGCACCACACAGCAAAGCTACCAAAAAGAAAACATACTAAAAAAAGCTAATAGTAATTTCTGGATTAATTTCCCCCCATTGGTTAGGGTGATAGGGAGATAAATGTTTGGAAACAAATGATCAGCTCTTTTGCCAGAGGGACCTTTGAACCTGCAGTGTACTTTCCTTGGGACCTGTAACTCAGGCATTAATAATGGATTACCAAAATCAACCATCTGCAAGAGAGCTGCTTCTATCCTCTTAGATAAATCTCATTTCTGTGAAGAGTAGCTATTGATTTTGATAGTGATTCCTTCCTTCCCAGTGGAAAGGCTAGACCCCATCATCTCTGTGTGTGTGTCAATGAGCTATTTTCCAGATCCATACGCATGCACGTTGTACAGAATGGCTATGTTACCCTATTCCAGCAGCAGAGGCAACCATTGTGTATAACAGAGACTGCTATTATACCACCTATGTTTATCCTGTAGGAATCAGACTAAGTGAGAATTGCCATGTCCATAAGGATACACACAGAGAATCTTGTCATCAGCTTTGCCATTTGGTATGGGTTCCCATGTGTTTGGATCAAGCGATAGATCAGGGCATAGCAAAAAGAGCATGTTCTGCTCTAGCCAGACCCATATCCCTCTATATTAAAGTTTGTATAGTCTTAGTCTTGTGGGTACTACTGAATATCAGCTCCAGCATTCCCCTACCTATGCTTATGTGCATGCAAATATTGTCATTGTATATATCCCTATCTATACTTTTGTTTCTATGAGAGCAGATGTCTGTACCCCAGATGTGTTTATGTTTGTTTATATATGCACACACCGGTATGTGCATTCATATATATCTGTGTGAGCCTCTCAGCATGTACTTTATTTTTATTCTTTCCAACTTTGTCTGTGTGTACCTTGCATACATGCTCCTGTGCATGAGTGTGTGTGTGTGTGTGTGTGTGTGTGTGTGTGTGTGCGTGCGCGTGCATGCACGCATACTTCCATGAACAGGTGTTTTACCTGGAGGCAAGTGTGCTTTGCATGTCCCTTTGCATCCATGCTTAAACTTGCCATCGCTGGTGGATTTAACAGGATGAAGGTGTAAGAGCCATCAGGAACTTTCTCTTGTCTAGGTGGTAAAGATTCTTTTAATCAAAGTTGTCATCAGGTTAAATGATACAGGTTGTGTTGCTTAGTGTCTACATCAGTGGTCCCCAGACTTTTTGAATCAAAGGGCCTCTGTTGACCCTCCAAATGTCAAAATCAAATGGACCACCATCTTCCCTCATCATCAAACTACCAGTAAAGGCCTGAACAGATACATGCAATCAACAAGCTACATACCAGACCCTCTCTGACTACCAGTGGTCTGTGGGCAACAATCTGGGAGCCTTCGATCTACTAAACAAATATCCTGTTGACTTATCTCAGTGCAGGCACTGTCATGTTTGTGTTGGAAATTACTGTGAGCTGACGGAATGCAAGGCTCCCAGAAGTCTACCACATTTTTTAAGTGAAGATGATAGAATCATAGAAAATTAGGGTTGGAAGGGATGTCAGGAAGTCATCTAGTCCAACACCCTGCTCAAAGCAGGGCTGTCCCCAATGACATCAGTCCACCCAAAGCTTTGTTTGCCAGGTCTTAAAAAACCTCCATGGATGGAGATTTCACCACCTTTCCAGTGTTTTACTACCCTCCTAGTGAGAAAATTCATTCTAATATCTAACCTAAACTTCCCTTGCTGCCCCTTGAGACTATTGCTCCTTGTTCTGTCATTTGCCACCATTGAGAACAGTCTAGCTCCATCCTCTTTCAAAGACCCTGAATCCTAGCCCTGCCCTCTAGTGTATCTATTACTCCCCCCCAGCTTGGTGTCATCTTCAAACTTGCTGAGAGTGCACTCTATGCCATCTTCCAGGTTGTTGATGAAGTCATTGAACAAATATGGCCCCAGGACTGGCCCCTGGGGCACTCCACTTGATACTAGCTCGCAAATAGACATCAAGCCATTGATTACTACTCTGAGCCTGATGCTCCAGCCAGTTTTCTATCTACCTTACAGTCCATTCATCCAGCCCACACTTCCTTAGCTTGCCTGAGAGAATGTTGTGAGAGACTGTATCAAAAGCCTTGCTGAAATCAAGGTATACCACATCCACTGGCCTCCCCGCATCCACAGAGCCAGTCACCTCATTATAGAAGGCCATTAGGTTGGTCAGGCATAACTTGCCCTTGGTGAATCCATGCTGACTCTTCCTAATCACCTTCTTCTCCTCCAAGTGCTTACAAATGGATTATCTGAGGATATGTTCCACGTTTTTTTCCAGGGACTGAGTTGAGGCTGACTGGTCTGTAATTCTCTGGATCCTCCTATTTCCCCTTCTTAAATATGGGCACTGTGTTTGCCCTTTTCCAATCACCCGGGACCTCTCCTGATCTCCACGAGTTTCCAAAGATGATGGCCAGTGGCTCTGCAATCACCTCAGCTGACTCCCTCAGCATCCTCAGGTGCATTGCATCTGGCCCCATGGATTTTATGAGTCCAGCTTTTCTAAATAGTCCCTAACCTGTTCTTACACTACTGTTGGCTGCTCACCTCTTCCCAAAACTGTTCTGCCAGGTGCAGTAGTATTGGAGCTGACCTTACCTGTGAAGACTGAGGCAAATAAGACATTGAGCACTTCAGCCTTTTCTGCATCCTCTATCACAAGAACACCTCCCCCATTCAGTAAGGGACCCACACTTTCCTTAATCCTCTTCTTGCTACTGACATACTTGTAGAAACCCTCCTTTACCCTTCACATCCCTTGTTAGCTGCAACTCCAATTGCACTTTGGCCTTCCTGACTTCACCCCTGCACACCCAAGCAATGCTGCTATACTTCTCCCTATTTGTCCAGATTTCCACTTCTTACAAGCTTCCTTTTTGTAACTTAGTTTACTGAAGAGGTCCCTGCTAAGCCAAGTTGGTCTTCTGCCATACTTGCTAATCTTCTTGCGCATCAGGATGGCTTGTTCCTGCAAGCTCAGTAAGGCTTCTTTAAAGCACAGCCAGATCTCCTGGACTCCTCTCCCCCTCAGTCTGGCTTTCCAAGAAATCCTGCCCATGAGTTTCCTGAGTGAGTTAAAGTCTGCTTTTCTGAAATCCAGGGTCCTTACTTTGCTGCTCTCCATCCTTCCTTTCCTCAGGATCCTGAACTCAATGAGCTTATGGTCACTGCTGCCCCAGTTGCCATCCACTACTACATTCCCCGCAAATTCTTTCCCTATTTGTGAGCAGTAGGTCAAAAAGAGCATGGCCCCTAGCTGGCCGCTCCAGCACTTGCACCAGGAAGTTGTCCCCAACACTCTCCAGATACTTTCTGGATTGCCTGTGCACTGCTGTATTGCTCTCCCAGCAGATATTACGGAGATTGAAGTCTCCCATGAGAACCAGTGCTTGTGATCAGGAAAGAGGTATCATCAGTGCAGATTGTGGAGGGAAGATATAGGGATGTCAGTTTCTGAGTGGTATAGAGACTAGATCAGATACATTTAATCTCACCTGTAGTGAGAAATGTCCCATTTTACAGCATACTGAACCCAGTACAGATCTTGGTATATAAGTGGCTTGATTTTCAGAAAGGCTCAGCATCCATCACCTTGAGTGAGATCAGTGTGAACTGCAAGTGCCATGAAAATCAGGTCTGATCTCTCATGGCTTGAGTAATTGTATTAAGTTCACCTCTTGTTCTCTACAGCACAAGGGCTAGCTCTGCTCCCAGGGGCCTGTTTTTCCATTTCCCTGCACCCTGAATGCAGGTTGTACAAAATGTTATCATGGTGATTTTCTGGGTTGTTGTGTTTTTTTTTAACCCACTGTGCAGAGGCATAAGTGGCTGTACAAGGGGAGAGTGGAGAATCAGATCCCCATGCACCTTATAGGTATCCAAGCTATAGGGATAACTGACAGATCTGAAGAGAAAACAGAGGACCAATCTTAAGCTGAAGTACCATATAGTGAAGTGAAACAAAATCATTTTTATTTCAGGCATTTTAAGCACATTTTAGATAGAAGTCTTGGGAACAGAAACTGGATTCTCGGGGAGTTAGACGCCATTCACAAAAGGATGTAGATGACAATTCACTTAAACCCTGCAGCTCAGTGGCGCTCTCTTGGTGGGGAAATTACATGGCTTCAAGTCACTGCTCCAAATCAGGCAGAGAGAGGCTTTGGCACTAGGACTCTTACCCTCCAGGTAAGTGCCCTAACTTGGCTCTGGGGCAGAAGTGGACCCCTGACTACTGCCATCTCTGTTTGTATGTGGTGCTAATGACTACTTTTGACTCTAGTTTGATAAATCAGCATGCATTATTGTCGAGTGAACTATTCTGACATTGCCAGTTTCCCTCCATTTTTGGATAAGCTGAAGATATTTACTGAACCTGGGTCAAGTTTTCAAATAGTTTTGGCCACCTCAAAATAACATTTTTGGGGGGTGAGTAAAGGATTTGATGCTCTATTTATTTCCAGCTTGAACAGGTATGTCCCCTACACCTAGAGAAATGACTAGCCTAAATATGAGCCTGGACGCTTGTATTGCATTAGGTGTCCAAGACCTACACAAATGCTGTACATTTCCTGAGACAGTCCAGCCCTCTTAGGACATGGTTCATATATACCAGAGATTGCCTCTATTGGCAGGTTTATGGCAGCCCTGTTATGAAGTTGCCACAAGTTTACCACAAGTAGCAACTCCATGACCTTCAACTCTAGAATTTGCATAAAATCACCATTAGTCTACCGCTCTCCTCATCCTAACTGCCAATAACGGCTCATCCAAATGGAGTCACTATTGGATTTCAACCAGCTTGGCTGTTTAACATTTAACAGGGTAATTTGATGTGGAGCGAGCCTCTTAATATCTGGAATCATTGTTTAGAGCCAGGTGGCTAGATGGGAAATCCAATTGTTTTATACTAGTTTGCAAAACAGCATGGTAATCCTATGAGCTCGTCAATAACTGACTTTAATTAAGTAAAAGTTATTTCATTAATATCATTTTAAATGGATGCTCAGCAAACTCTGCCTATGGGAATCACACAGTTAGAAAAGCTTAACAATATATATAGGTGCAATATAACTATATAGGTGCTCAGATGCCCCCATGATGAATGTGGCATAAATAAATACAGAGGTGGAGGAAAAGAGATAAAAGCAACTACAGGAGCAGCTCATTGGCTGTTTTGGAAGCAAGTATATGCATTAACTATTCATTAATCCTACCCAGAAGGATTTTTAAAGAGACAATCTGCTTAGACCCCTAAACATTCCCTGGTGTAAAGCAATTCCCATGCAGCATCCTGAATCTCTCTCTAATTTCTCTCAGTAAATCACACAGAAGTTAGAAGTGTGACAAAGCTACATACTCCAGGTCTAGAGCTGAATGTCTTGTGCAGTTCAGGAGTGTTTAGACTGAAGGGTTGATTTTGGTTTGTGAAAATGATAGGGTTTTTTTTTTTTCCTTCAGGTTTTGAACTTTTTTAAAATTTGAAAAAAGTTAGACCTGGAGTGTTAACCTGATCCCATCACTGACACTGATGGGCAAACCCAATTTAATAGTGTCTTTTTTGGTTGAAACACATATTAATTAGAAATAAAAAAAATTCTCTTGGCCAATGTGAGGTACAGATACAACTTCTTTATCTGAAAGAAGAGAGTATAAGAGACTTGGACTGAGCAAGGAACTTTTTCCGCTGTTTACAGTATATATTCACTGAATAAGTACCATATATATGAATATTCCACATTCATATGGACATTTACTGAAGATCAACAAGTATTGCAGATATTGGAAACCTGGCAAATACACATTCATTAGTTGGAATCATCAGAAGCACCATATTATTTGTCTTGTTGAATTTTACTTCAGGATCAATATAGCTAAAAATAGATGCCTGATTATCTATAAAATTTCTGCCTGGGGAAGCGGACAATGGAAGACCAATGGGAGTTCTGTGGATGATTGTTTTTGTTGTTTGCTCTGGTTTTCATATCCCTTTGAAGGGTTTTTAGTAAGACCTGAGACCGAACTATATCTTTGATCTTTACTTGATGAATTTGGCATGAATAAAGCTGAAATCCAGATTCAAAAATGAATGGCTAACTAAGGAGTTAGAAGAATGATAAAGAAAACTTCTCAGTGTACTGTATTACTGTGATTCCCGGGAAGCTATAACATAGATGATATTTTGTAAACATCTCTGCCACCTCAGTCTCTTGTAAAATGCTTCTGAAATTACAGTATCATTCCCTAGGAAAGGTGCAGACTGCACACAGGTCTATTAACTTTGTATGATCTCTACAGGGAGGTTAAATCAACTTCAGTGGGAACAGTGGATGTTCATCATCATGAGTAATCAGGGTTTAAATCAATAAAAAAGAAGTGTAATAATATTTATCATAGGATCAACTGGGGATGCATCCCATTTAAAAAAACAATTGGCTGGGATCTCTGGCCATGTCCAGATGTGCAGAGCAATGTACTTGCAATGGCACAAATAGCAGCACAAATTTGTGCCACTACTTTGTGCTGCAGAGCACACCCCTGCACATGTGCTTTGGTAAGGGACAAACTTCCCTTTCCCCACTACTCCCAGCTCCCGGCATGCTGGAGCAGCTGGGGAACGAATGAAATAGTAGACATGCTCTGGCCAACAGCCAGAGTGTCTCCCTGGAAGACCAAGCCTCTGTTCGTTCCAGTGCATGCTATTGTAGTGTGAGCCATGCTGCTTATTTTCTTGGCAGGTTTTTTTGCAGGAAATCCTGGTACCAAATTTTGCTCACACACTGCAAATTTGCAGCATGGGGAACATTTTAACATTCCAGGCATGCAGTTTGTGGCACCACAAGAAGGTTTGCAGCCCCGCAAACCACACATGAATGCATGTCTGGATGCAGCCTCTGTGTCCTTGGGCTGAGACCTGGCTTATTCTGAGGAATTTGTTCACTGTGGGTGTGTAAGGGGAGGTCCTCACATGTGAGGTTCCTGTGTGATACCAATTGAAATAAAATGGAGGAGAAAATTCCCTATCCTCCTCCCCTTTAAGTGCACACATGCTGCTGCATCAGCTGGTAGCTGTAGCAAGGCTTTTTCACAGGTTTCTCATGAAAGCTAACTTGCTCGTTTGCAATGTTATGACATCATGAATATCAGACCCTGTGCTATAATACACTACTATAACAGCACCAGTCAATATGATGAGACTTTGTACCAATGCCAATCATGTGGCTAGGAAATACTGTGTTCTGCATTGACTTGAACTACTCAATCAGTGGCTACTTTAGTAAGAGTGTCTCGATCGTTAGCTGGCAGTAAGTAGGTATAAAGAAGGTCTGTGGGTTGAGAAGGTGGTAGTAGATGGAAAAAGGACACTTCCAAAAGGTCATGTTAAAAAAAGGTGTCATGGGCTCAGAACAAGTCCCATTCTGGTTAATAGCCTTCTCTCTGAGATTGGGAGAACAAATAATAGCATGACTTTTGATCATGGGTCTTGTTGGCCTGTTTTAGGAAGCTTTCCCCATTAAATGTAGCCATGGCCACTCCCACATCAGATGCAGTTCTGTAACATGTGTAATTTCAGGGAGAAAACAAAGGGACCCAAAACTATTATGATGCAAAAAATAAAGTTCCTCCAAGTGTAGGATGTATTTGCTCTGTAGAACCGGGGAGTGCTGAAAGATGGTGCTGTTTGTATTCTACTGATGTTTGTCTGTTAGGCACTCACACAGCACCTTGTAAATAAAATACGAAAACTTTAGGTCTAATTTCTTTCTGTTCCAGCTGGTAAAGACTGAGTAATATTTTTACTGCTGTTTTAAATAGGGTGTTTTAGCTGTATCTCCTTTAGTATTGGCTGTATTGCCTTTAGTATCAGCTGTGTCAATCTAGGTAGGAAAGGTTTCTGATTATTACATTGTGCACGTAACTTGACATGTTGCACACTTTTCATATGCTCTTTTGTCAGCTCACACCATTTCTTTGAAGGTTCTGTGCATATTTCTACAGCACAATATCTCTAAACAACTCCTTGTTTCCTCCTTCCCCAGTCACTTACAAACATTGACATCAGAGTACTATTTAGCAAAGTTGCCACAAAGCTTTGTATTTTCATTCAGGATCTCTTAAACCTAAAACTCAATTAGGAAATCAAGCTACTGCTAAAACCAAAATCCTATTTTAGAGTCCTGAGCAACTGGGGTCACAAATTCTGCATCTCTTTTCTTTACCCACTATGGGCACATCTACATATGATGCTACAGCAACATAGCATCCACAGGTATCTACATGTGACCAACAGCTACTTCGTCGTAGCAGTGTGATTCCTCATTACAGTGTGCTGATATGGCAAAGTAGCTGCTAAACATAACTGTTTGCCACACATACGACACAGTATGGACAGTTACTGCACCATGCTTCCAAAAGGAAGTACTAAAGCATGGCACAGTAACAACGTCGCCATAGGGCAACATGTAGATGTGTAGTAAGCACAAAACGGTACACGGTTGGTTTACACACAAACTTATACCAAAAGAAGTGAATGGATTTAATTAATTCTTTTTATTATTTCAATGTGGTAAATCAACCCAGGACACATTTATTCCAAAAGAAGAATGTCTAAGTACTGGCAGTGCAAAAATATATGGCCTTCCATTAATGCTGACCTCGTGAAGGAACACCTTGAGAGGCTGGATACCTTCAAGTCAGCTGGCCCTGCCAATCTACACCCCAGGGTACTCAAGGAGCTGGCAAGCATCATAGCCCAGCCCCTGACATGGATCCTCAAGAACTCCTGGTGCTCTGGTGAAGTGCCCAAAGAAGGCCCAAAGAAGGCCAATGTGGTACCAATCTTCAAGAAGGGGAGGAAAGTGGATTTGGCAAACTACAGGACCATCAGCTTGACTTCTATCCTGGGGAAGGTCTTAGAAAAGTTTATTAAAGAGGCCATCCTTAATGGACGGGGAGATGCCAACATCCTGAGGGATAGCCAGCATGGGTTTGTTGTGGGTAGGTCTTGCTTGACCAATCTCATTACCTTCTACGACCAGGTGACCTGTGACCCGGACAAGGGAGAAGAGACTGATGTCATATATCTTAACTTCAAAAAAGCCTTCGATCTGGTATCCCATGATCACCTCTTGGCAAAACTAGCCAATTGTGGCCTGGGGTCTACCACGATCTGCTGACTGGGAAATTGGCTCTGTGGTTGGACCCAGAGGGTAGTAATAGATGGAAGTCACTCATCATGGTGTCCTGTGACCAGTGGGGTCCCCCAAGGCTCTGTCCTGGGACCCATACTGTTCAACATCTTCATTAATGCTGTGGACATTGGAGTCAGGAGTGGACTGGCCAAGTTCGCCAAGGACACTAAACTTTGGGGCAAAGTATCCACACCAGAAGACAGGAGGGTGATCCAGGCTGACCTGGACAGGCTCAGCAAATGGGCAGACGAGAACCTCATGTTGTTTAACACCGAAAAATGCAAGGTTCTCCACCTTGGGAGGAAAAACCTGCAGCA
>NW_017728924.1:10470586-10472781 GCF_001723895.1 Crocodylus porosus | reverse complement strand
GCTGCAAGACCATTTCAGGCTGGACATAAGGAAGAATTTCTTTACTGTCTGAGCCCCCAAGGTCTGGAACAGCCTGCCATTGGGGGTGGTTCAAGCACCTACATTGAACACCTTCAAGAGTAAATTGGATCCTATGACTCCAGCTGACTTCCTGCCCTGTGGGCAGGGGGCTGGACTTGATGATCTGCCAAGGTCCCTTCCAGCCGTAATGTCTAGGAAATCTATGAATTTCAACCAAGTTTCTTGCAAATATGTAAGGAGGCCACAACTTCAGTCATTTTATTGAGTAAAGATTAACTTGATTAAACTTCTCAATGTCTTCAAAGCTAGATACCTTTCTGAAAGAAATTGTTTTTAGACAAAGTACTGAGCTCAATTCAGGAGTAACGACATGCTGTTATACAGCTTGAGTTATGAAGAAGGACAGATCAGATGTTCTAATGGTTCCTTCTGGCACTATAATCTATGGGTGCATGCAACATGCCACAAGATTTACTTTAACGTGCCAAAAAGACTTTTAAAGTGGTGGGAAATCCTGCTTGTGCAAAAAGAATCACACTTGTAGCACATGAAAAGGCAAAACTGCTGGGATGTAGTTTAGTTTGCATTGCCGCCAATTATTTTGTTGCATCTATGGACTCATTGCATGGAAACACAAAGGCAGGCAAAGATTTCTTTTTCCACCAGATGGCACTGTGCTATTCCTGTAGTTCAGCCTTTTGTCCACTAGGTGCTGCTTTGGATTGCTGCTGTTACTTATTTTATTTTTTTGGCCCCTGCTCATCCCTCCCTCCCCTTGCTCCCTGAGTGCAGGCAGGGCACAGTGACGGAGGCAGGGCACAGTGTCGGGGGCAGCTGAGTGTAGGCAGGGCACGGTGTAGGGGGCATCTCATCCCTATGTCCTGTATTGGAGTAGTAGTTAGTAGTTATACAGAAAGGAAAAAATGGAGAAGCAACGCAATACATTTCCAGTGCAGACTGTGGTGTACTACCCCCCTGGTAGTGGTCATGCCCATACCACCACCACCACCAGTCCTGTATGTCCTCCCCTCCTCCTGGCACCCAGCACAGTATTTTAAACTGCAGAGCACAGTGGTGGCAGCACCAAAATGGTAAGTTTGCAACTGAGGGAGTGTGGCACCCCTTCTCAACACTAATATTTTGAGGGTACCTTTCCTATTTCTTATAATTGTCATTGCCATTCCAGAAACACGATGAATAGTGCAGGCAGACGCAGCAGGCAAGATCCGCCCCCCAGGATATGCAGTATGTTGGGTGATATTTATGTAATGTCAGAAATATTCTGCTTACTTCCTAGACTCTATATGTTGCTCTCCCCTTATGAATTTGTACGCCACCACAAGGTCCCCTCTCAGCCTTCTCTTGGAGAGGCTGAAGAGGTTAAGGTCCCTTACCCTTTCCTCAAAAGGCCTTCCCTGCAGGCCTCTAATCAGGCAAGTGGCCCTTCTTTGTAACCTCTCCAGGTTGTCCGCATCCCGCTTGAACTGTGGCATCCAGAACTGGACACAGTACTCCAGCTGCGGCCTGACCAGTGCCACATAGAGGGGAAGAATCACTTCCCTGGACCTGTTTGTGAAGCACCTACGAATGCACGACAAGGTGCAATTGGCTCTGCCAACTGCTTCATCACATTGGCAACTCATGTTCATCCTGGAGTCAACAGTGACTCCAAGATCTTTTTATGCCTCAGTGGAACTGACAAGGTCGCCCCCCAGCCTGTAGGTATGATGGCAGTTCTCACTCCCTAGATGCAGCAGCTTGCACATGTCCTTATTGAATTGCATCCTGTTGCTCTCTGCCTACTTCCCCAGCTTGTCTAAGTCAGCCTGGATCTGGTTCCTCCTCTTCAGGGTGTTACCTGCACCCTATAATTTTGTGTTGTCCACGAATTTGGACAGGGTGCGTCCCACCCCCTCATCCAGATCACTGATGAAGATGTTGAACAGCATCGGCCCCAGAACTGAGCCCTGAGGGACTCCACTGCACACATCTTTCCAGGCTGACACCGACCCATCCACTACCACCCTCTAAGTGCAACCCTTGGTCCAGTTTGCTACCCAGTGTACCGTGTAATCATCCAAGGCAAATCCCCTCGGTTTATGTATAAAGATAGCATGGGATACCTTGTCAAAGGCCTTCTTGAAGTCATAGATTCATAGATTCATAGATGCTAG
>NW_017728924.1:10452562-10470402 GCF_001723895.1 Crocodylus porosus | reverse complement strand
AATCTGCTCTCTTCTAGCTTGTGGCCATTATTTCTTGTAACCCCCGGGGGGGCCTTGGTGAATAAATACTCACCAATTCCCTTCTGTGCCCTCCTGATGAACTTATAGGCAGCCACCAGGTCGCCTCTCAACCTTCTCTTGCGGAGGCTGAAAAGGTCCAGTTTCTCTACATCACCTTGAATCTGGCCTCTAAAACAATTGGTGATTTGAATATGTCCAGTCCCTCCGAGTGTCTTTTTACCGTGTTGGCAGTGACCACTGGTCGGCTGATGTTCCCTTTGTTGGTGTCTGTGATGTATGTTGAGAGTTTGTCTAGATTCCCATTTAAGAAGACAGAGGCAAAAACCTCATTGAAGAGCTCTGCCTTGTCCCTGCTATCCATCACTAAGCCCCCCTGCCCATCCTGTTTGGGTCCTATGTTACCCCGCACCATCTTTTTGCTCCCAACATACCTAAAGAAGGACTTTTTATTGCCCTTAATCCTTGATGCTAGCCTGAGTTGTAGAGTTGCCTTGGCCTTCCTGACTGACTCCCTGCAGGTGCAGGCCAAAGAAGTATACTCCTCTTTGCTAGTTATCCCCTGCTTCCATTTCCTGTATGCCTCTTTTTTTTTGCCCTTAAGGTATCTTGGATGCCCCTGGTTAGCTAAAGGGGCTTCCTGGACCCTTTGCCCCCTTTCCTCTGCCATGGGATTGACTCACTCTGAGCCCAGAGAATGGTTTGCTTGAGGAATGGCCACCCATCCTGGACCCTCAACGCATCCAAGTTCTTAGTTTCTAGTACCCTGCTAACCAATCCCCTGAGTCTATTGAAGTCAGGTTTTTTAAAGCTCAGCACCCATGCCCTGCTGGGTATAATGCCTGCCCTTCGCTGGATAGTGAATTTAATCATTTGGTGATCACTGTCCCCTAAGTTGCCTTGAATCTGGAGATCCCCCACCAGGTCCTCCCCTGTGGCCAACACCAAGTAGAACAAGGCGTTGCCCCTGGTGGGAGACCTTACCACCTGTGTTAGGTGAAGGTCCTGAATACAGGTTAAGAACCTGCGAGAGTGGTTAGATCTAGCTGACTGCTCCTCCCAGCATATGTCTGGGTAGTTAAGGTCCCCCATGACTGCCATATCTCTAGACCTCACAACCTCTTGGAGCTGCTTGGAAAATTCCTGGTCTAGTTTATTGTCCTGGTGCAGTGACCTGTAGTAGACCCCCACCACCAGATCCCTTTCACCCCAAGCCCCTCAGATCCTAACCCACAGAGTCTCTGCTTGACCACCCTCTGACCCTAATTTGATTAGGGAAGATGTGTACTGTTCTTTGACATAGAGAGAAACTCCTCCACCTTTTTTTTCCTACTCTGCCTCTCCTATACAACCTATAGCCTTCTATTCCCACCTCCCAGTCGTGAGAAGAGTCCCACCAGGTTTCAGTTGGTCCCACTAGGTCAAAGTTGTTGCTCGCTAGCAAGAGCTCTAGATCTTCCTGCTTGTTTCCCATGCTTCTGGCATTTGCGTTTATACATCTAATTCCCCTGGTGGCTGTTCCTGGTCCTTTCTTAAACTGCTGTCTAATAGGATCTTTGCTACATACCTGGGCTGATCTTGTGAGTGTCTCTTTGTTCAGTGTTCTGTGGCTCCCTCTGTACTTGCCCTTCCCTTCCTCCAACAAACCTAGTTTAAAGCCTGCCGGAGGAGATCAGCCAACCTGAAAGAGAATACATGCTTACCTTTGTGGGAGAGGTGAAACCCATCCCATCCATGGGAGGTCCAATGCTTGTGCAATGCTTGTGTTACCCCCGATCCCAACACACAGGGATCCTGGCAAGCCAGACTTCTGAGGGGGCAGCACCTTTTGGTAGCTTTACGAGAAAGACTGCTCCGCCCCAGACGCACAGAGCACCCCATCCCAAACCCCACAAGAAAAAGCACCAATACTGCACCAGGGGAGAGCTGGAGAGAAGGCTTAACATTTAAAAGAAGGCATTTAGCAACTTCTCAGGCTGTCGTGAGCCTCTGCTTGGGTTCTGTTTTTTGCATCACCTTCACCACACTCTCCCCCTCCCCCACCTGTGGGTCCCCATCTGGGAGGCGGAAGGGAGGGCAGCTCATTCCGCTGGCTGTCCTTGCACTGCCAGCTGGGTCTCCTGTGCCCAAACCTGCATGTAGGCATGCTGGGCAGTGTGGTGGTTGCCGGGCTCTGGGTCCCTGCCGGGTGGGGGCAGCTCTCCTGGGCATGGGTATCCCCAGGACCCAAGGAATCTTAATCCATCTCTACACTACTCCCACTCCCCTACACCCACCCCCCAACCCAATCTGCCATGCTGCTGCTGCTCAGCTTGGGCATTCATCCTTGTGTGCTGTTTCACAGGAGAATACAAAAACAGGAGGGAGATCATTTATTCTCTTTTACATAAAAATCTTTTAGAGTTCTATTCACCCTTTTACTTTTTTCATTAGTAAACACAGGAGTGAGTTAAATTTGTAGAAGTCCAAGCATAGAAGTATTCACAGTTCACCCAGCCCCCACTGCTGCAGGACCAGGGGCCAGGGGACCCCAACACCATTTGGGCAGCAGTACCCCATAGTGTGTTGCAGGCACCCCTACAGGGCAGAGACAATTAACGGAGAGGATTTTTTTATGAGAAAAAGACATGCAACTGGAGCACCATTTTAATGTTGAAATGCAGTTTAGAAATTCATATAGTTCCTGAATTGGCATCTTTTCTCTCATAGGCAGACTGGCTGGTGGCGGGGAGGCATGTGGCTGCTCATCCCGCTGTCCTGTGATTATTTCTAATGATTACTATGAAAGAGGGCAGACCCCCACGCACCAGATGCTGATACTGAGCAGGTAGGCAACCCCGGCAACCCCATAGTTTGTTCTACCTTCACATTTGCATATCTTAATAGATTTTAGTCACAACTAGCATGGAATAGTTATAATATGTTAACTAGAGCAACAAAGACTTATTTTTTGTAATTCAAAAATTAAAATTTCTGGAGGTCAAGTTCTCAATGTTTAGGATCTGTAATACTTATTTTTTACTTTTGAGAGTCAGCTGTATTTTTCTGAAGTGTTTTGTGAAGTCTTGCGTTGGATTTTTCTGTGTTTGTTTATGGTTTTGTTTTTGTGTTGTTTGTGTTTTCACCTTCGTGTTTCGTGAAACTAGTCAGTTCATTCTCCAGCACCTTGACACTGGCAGTATTTCTCCTTGAATCTTTATATTTGTTTTTGTCTTTGTGTTATGGTGTTTGTGTTTTTTGCATTTTTGTGCTTGTGTTTTTTGTGGATTTGTTTTCATGCTTTCTGTGGTTGTTTTTGTGCATTTGCAATTTTTTCTTGTTTGTGTTTATGTGACTGCATGCTTTGTGAATGCTTATTTATAGCAGTAGTGGCTTCTGTCATAATGTTTGGGAAATGTAGTCCTTATCCAGAAAGAAAAAGATGGAGGACCAAGCCAATATCTGCCCAACCCTCATTCAGTTTGGTGTACTACCCTTGCAGTAGTGGTGGTGCACATTAGGGCTATGCAATACAGGCTGTATTTGATCTGGATTTGGATTTGGCCCAAATCAAGGACAGTGATTCAATCCATTGATTCGGATCACTGTCCCTGATTCGGTTTGGCTGAATCCAAATCTGACGGTTCGATGCTGATTTGGTGAATCAGTGATTCAGACACAGACAGTTTTAAAAGTTTTTTTCTACATACCTTGAGGTAGCAGGCGTGGCTCATGATTGCTGTGATACTAGGGCGCATGGACTGTCCACAGGAGCACGGGGGGGAGGGGGAGGGGAGGGGACAGGACTCTCCAGTGTGCTTAGCAGCGAATCTGGAAGTGGACCAGAAATACTTCTGGTCCACTTCTGGGTCTGCCAGGGAGCGTCCTGGGGTGGCCCCCTGTGCTGTCCCCCCCAGCTCAGTGATTGGCCACAGGGGGACCCTGGTGCCCCCCAGACCCAGGAGGCCCCAGTTGCTGAGCTGGGGAAGTGAGGGTAGGGGGGTGCTGCACGTTCCCTAGTGGACCCGGAAGTGCTTGTGGTCCAATTCGGGGTCTGCTGCCAAGCGCACTGGGGAGCCCCCATGGGATGCTGCATCTGCCCCAGCACTGCAGCATTCAGAGCCCCTGCTACCTAGAGGTATGTAGAAAAAACATTTAAAGCTGTGTCTACACCCAAATTGCCAAATCTGTCTGACTCTCTCCAAATCGATTCAGAGAGATTAAAGGGTTCTCTGGTTTGATTCAGATTCAGAGATTCGGCCACCGAATCCGGCTGAGTCTCCGCCAGATCAAATCTGGGACCGAAGCTTCGCACAGCCCTAGTGCACATACCAGCACCACCACCATCTCTGGTCTCATGTGTTCCCCCGCACCCTGCCCCTGCACCCAGCCCCTTGCTCAAAACTGTGCAACACAGTGTCAGCAGCTGCAAATAGCAGCCTTCACCCACCACCAGGCAGTAGGAAACATGGAGGTCTATCATCCGCCACCCTGGGTGCTAAGACCCAAGGGGCAGTAGGGAAGAAGGAAGGCTTTTGCCCACCATCCTAGGTGCTAAGACCCACCAGGCAGTGGGGAAGATGGAGGACCTTTGCCCATCACCCTGAGTGCTAAGACCCACCAGGCAATTACTCTGATTTTTTCTGATTATCTATAGTATTTGAACTATATATTGAGACGTTTTGCTCCACAAGCTACAAAAGTGCAATCATTACTATGACATGGTGGCTAGAGTATTCTTATTATGATTTACAATTATAACTATTATTATTAATGTAGTCATTACCGTTGACGACCCACTTGGGCTCATTGTCTTCAAAAGATACAAAATAGCGCAATCGTTAGGCAATAGGCACCTACCAAGCATGCCTGGGCTGGCACCACAGATCTTGGTGTAGGCACCAGAGGAAGGCAGACAGCAAGGGAGGGAGGCTGAAAAAGGCGGCTGCCTGCGATATTATTATTATTATTGTTATTGATTACCATTAGGAAAAGACATAACCCCAATACCAATACTTCATGCTAATGCTCTTGCTCTACCTGCTGGACAAAATGAACAGAGTGCCCAACAATCAGCAAATTGTCACCCAGCACCCATAAATGACTTTGTGCTCTTTTGTATCTTGGTAGTATACTGAGCCCAAGCAGCGAAGTAGAGGCAGGTGTCTGGATGTTTTGTACCAGCAGAATACACAACAGTCAGATACTGGAGAGTATACAACAGTCAGATACTAGAGGGAATACACTGAAGTAAAAAAAGTGGGTATGTTTGATTCTCCCAGGACTCATCTAAAAACCCAACAAAATAAACACAAAGAAAAACCTTGCATCCAGCATCTTTCAAAAGAGTTAATGAAACATATTTGAGTAATTAACTGTTTGGACTACTTGAACATTTGTAATTTTTCAGCATCTCAGAGTCTTGCACAGTGTAGGCTGGGAGGCTGAGCAATAGTCAGCCCTGGAAGCAAGATGCACACAGTATGGCTTCACAGACAGTTCTTACCCTGACCAGAGACAAAAGCATTCTAATTATTAATAAATACTAGTATGCTAATATTAAAATGAAATATACACTTTACAAATTTAAAATTATTATTTCACGTGCATGTTTAGTTGCTGCTATAGTCACACAATACGGGCCCTTTTTGTCTCTGTTTAGAAACTCTGTACATCACAGCAGAGATAGGGTTAATTTTTTAATGCACTGTTCACTACCATTATCAGCACTAATCATCATGCTCATCCTTGATTGTTTTGCAGTATTATGAATCTAAGGATAATACTTATTTCAGGCTCGGTGGCAGGTAGGCAGGCAGGTAGGGATACAAGTAACGATAGGCACCTGGCAGTGAGACATTGCCAGCATACCAGGTGAGACAATGCACCCGTGTAGAAGGAAGTGACATCTGGTGTCATTCTCAGGCTTCATAGGTTGTCTGTGTGCTTCTCTTCTGTGGTGGCTGTGGCGGTTGCCACTGGCAGCAACAGCATAGCAATCGTAGCTGAAAATAGGAGGGAAGGAAGGAATTGGCAGGGGGAGGAGGCAATAGACAGAGGATAGGAATTTGTATTGAAAAACCACCATGAAATGCCTCCTGCCCTGACCTCATGTAAATTATTCACCAACTAGCAAAGACATCCTACAACCTGTAAAGAAAGCCATAGCAAGGTGGGGCTGAACAGGTGACCACTGCCCAGCCTGGGGGTGAAACGGGCCGGAGCCACCCAGTAGGGCAGGGGATGGTGCAGGGCAGGGGAGAAGGGTGGCTCATGCTGCTGCATGCACTCACAGCCAAAGAAGGGGGGGCCAGATGTGTGCCCCCCAGAACTGTGCCCTGCCACTGCGGACCTTTATGCTGTGTGTTACCCTTCACCTTCCTTCACAACACTGAAGTCCACCCACCCTCTTTGACATAAACAATGTACCCCACCACCACCACCCTGAACCACAGTGGTGCCTGCCTGCCCCTGCTGACACTCATGTGCCTCCCCTCGGCTGACTCCACTGTGGTTGGGGAAACAGGCTCAGCTGTAACGGTCCTGGCTACGTCCTGGGCAGAGGCAAGCTGAGCAGAGCTACTTTGCCCTTTCTGGGGTGGTATTCACTTTTTAGTGATGCGCTCTGGCAAGTGCTGCAGGACATCAGTTATCAACTTGCGTGCCTTCTGGGCACCCACACGGGCATTTTGCAGCCATGTTTAGCAACTGACCCATGTAGGCCTTTGTGCTGTGCAGCTTCTCCCGGAAGGCAATTGTGTTGTCTGCAAGTCAGTTTTCCCGGACCTCATCACAATGAAGTGACTCCCAGAGTTCGTCCTGCTAGTCATCTGCAGCTGACACTCTGCTTCATGATGACTCCTTCAAAGCCTCCATCATGCTGTCTTGGGACCTTCACTGCCTGCAGCACATATCCCTTGAGCTCTCTGCTGTATTGTGAACTGGGATCTGAGGTTCAGGGGAAAGTGCCTAGCCAGCATTGGGCATGATAGCTGGTAAACAAATGAAAAAAGTGATCATGGTTTGGTAACATTTCTTTCCTCCAAGAAGGCAGTGACGAACCTCTACTACCACCCCACCTGCAGTGATGAAACTGCCTGCAGGCACAGAAACAAAGCCTACAAGAGTGGATTCAGAGCCCCGGTTCAGAGCCACGTCCCTGGCTGCCACTGCCCTCCTCCTCATCCTCCTGCTCATCATCTGTGCTAATCAGGGTATACTGATCTTGTTGGGAGTCCCCATCATCTAGGACCATAGAGTAGTCTCCCCACTGCTGTGACATGGTCATGGTTTCCTGTTCAGGAGAAACTGCTTCTGTTGGTGTGCTCGCCTCCAGCACAAAGCCGGTTCTGAAAGACTGCAACTAAGTAGCCTTGCCCACATCCTTGGAGAGTATGATGGACAGCTGGTTGTAGAAAGGAGCAGTTGTGTGCCCTGCCTCAGAACAAGAGTTGTCATCCTTGGCTTAATGATGCTCACATCTCAGGGCCTGGATCTTGCACCAGCACTGGGTCCAGTCTTGATTGTGCCCTCACTTCTGCATTTCATCCATTTGGATAGCTGGTTAATGGCCCATAACATTGCAAAAAATGATTGCACCTGCTTGTGTCTATGCCTGTCTCCGCCTAGTCCCACAGAATCAAGGTCAAATGAGCCAATTTGTTATTGCTGGAACTAAAGAAACACAGACTGTACTGTTTTTGCTGACCTCACAACAGTATTCAGCTGATACTGGCTCATCTGGACATGGATTCTGAGGGCTTTGTCTGGTCCTACATTAACATGAGAGCAGAATGGCAAAATGTTATGTCTGAGTGCAGAATTAAAAGTCTTTGCAAGCCTAGCTTGATAACAGTTTGATCCAAAATGTCACTTTTAAATTTAAATGTTGTGCCTGACCTGACAGGACAATTTTTTTTTTCTGGTAGGACCTTGTTTTTTTAGGCAGCAGTGGAGTGTTATTGCGGGTCAGGCCACTTTGGAGTGAGGAGGCACACCCGACAACTAAGCTCCATTTGCTGGGTATATTGTTCTCGGGTGTGGCTATCCATTGATATGGTATATACAGTTATCCAGAAGCCACGGTGTTTTGTTCACCACAGTAAACACCAACACCCTCCATCAAACAAAGACTCTGCTGCACAAATGCCCAGTGCCCAAGGGTTACTTGTTGAAATGCAAATTAGAGTTAAAATGCAATGGTCATCAATTGAATGTGGCTAGACAAAGCTCCAGACCACAACCCCCTCTGCTTGGTTGTGGTGGTGGTAGTGCACTGATCTGAGAAGCGGCCCTGCTGCGTACATTCAGTAAACCTTGCTAGCAAGAATACACATGGGATGACAGAGGAGGACCAAATGCTGATGCAGGACAAAATGCATGAGGAATGGGAAGTATAGAATGGAGAAAAATGAAGTGAAGACTTCAGCATCTAGAATCTGGATGACACGGGTGAGCAGGAAGAGGTAACAGTGCTGCTGATTACCCTACTGCTGGTCTTGAAATTATTACAAGACTTGCAGATGCAGCTAAGGATGGCCGAAGATGTATCAATACTGTTTCTCCATGCTTGCGATAAGGAGATGCCTGCATATACAGGCACCTCATGAAAAAGGGGACTTAGATATGCTGTGGAGTGGAACAGCCAAGAGGCATGTGAAGAAGTGCAAGCTGAGAGGGCTCTGTGGATAAACCTCAGGAGCAACAACTGCACAGTCCAGGCCCATGAGAGCAGCTCAGACTGGTGGGAGCGAATCGTGCTGACCACTTGGGATGATCAGCAGTGGCTGGAGACATTCTGAATAACCAGAGAGATGTTTTATCATATCATCTTAATGCTGGGGCCACAAATTGTGAGACAGGACACTAACATGCATTGGGCCTTCCCACCGGACAAGAGGGTGGCCATGGCCAGCATGAAACTAGCCACCCCGTCCAGCCTCCGCTACATCATGAACCTACAGTTTGGTGTGGCTCCCTGCATGGCTGGGCTGGTGACTTACAAGGTATGCCAGCTGCTGCAGGACATTGCAGCAAACAACTTTATTTGCTTCAGGAATCCTCAGGAAGTCATAGATGGCTTCAGTGCCACGGGGATCCCTAACTGCATGAAGGCTGTAGACAGCACACACATCCCAGTGCAGTCCCCTTTGGGGAGGAGGAGGTCATTCACAAACATGAAAGGATTTGCCTCCATGATCCTGCAAGCCGTGGTGGACCATTGGGGCTGGTTTATGAACATTTATACTTGGTGGGCCACAGCACACATGACACATGAATGTTCAGAAACTCTCTGCTGCCCGGCATCATGGAGAAAGCACACTGTGCACCCAGAGTCCCTGAGACAGTGATCCATGATGTTGCCATTCCTCCACTTACAGTAGTGGATGATGCTTATCCCCTAAAAGCCCTGACTCATGAAGCCTTATGGAGGGAATGTTATGGACATGCAGAAGCTGGTTTTCAACTTGCATCTGAGCAGGTGCAGGATGGCTGTTGAATGTTTCTTTGGCC
Source organism: Crocodylus porosus (assembly GCF_001723895.1). Taxonomy (NCBI): domain Eukaryota; kingdom Metazoa; phylum Chordata; order Crocodylia; family Crocodylidae; genus Crocodylus; species Crocodylus porosus. The sequence goes on along the minus strand of NW_017728924.1, from coordinate 10,460,892 downwards.
AACTGAAAGCATGATGGCAGGTGCTTAACTGCAGGCTCAAGCTGGAGCCAGAAAACATCACAGCCTTTGTAGTGGCAACCTGCATGCTGCACAACATCTGTGAGACCCATGGAGAAATTTTCAGCCAGTTGTGGGCTGACAAAGCACAACAGGCAGTGGCCAGACAGAGACATGGCCAGGCAGCAGCTCAGGGACCAAGGACATATCCACTAGGAGAAGCTGAGAGGGTGGCCCTTGTGCGGGATTGCCTGGCAGCACATATTAACAACTAGCAGTGGTTGTTCTTGACTAAAATAAATTATTTTACTATTTACAGCATAAACAGTGGCAATACGTAGGGGGTGTATGGGGGTGCATGTGCACCCCCTGAGAGCACTGGCCAGGGAGCAGGGCTGCCAGCAAAAGCAGGCGCGCTGCTTCCAGAAGTGGCTGTGGGACTTCTGGAAGTGGTGCGGCCACTTTTTGGTGAGTAAGATTGGCTGTAGGGGGAACCCCCAGCCAGTGAAATTGGCTGCCAGGAGACCCCCCCCCCCCATGATTGCTGACTGGTGTCGGGGGTGGCACATGCCCCCCCTGACACAAGAAGCACCAGTTGCCCATAAACATAAAAATTGTAATGGGGGGAGGGGATGGGTGGTGGGGGATGAGCAGAGCATGGGGGGAGGTGGACTGGGGTAGGGAGTTATTGTTTGGACACTGGCATTGGCCCAAGGGATGGGGTGGTTCATTATACAACACCACCTAGCCAAACTGAATCATGTCCTGTGAAAGGGTTAGTTATCCCTGTCATTGGCTGGGTGGGGGGAGGCAGTGGATGGGGAGTGAGTGGTATGAGCATCCTGCAGGAGTCCAGATTATGTGTGTGTGTGGGTGGGGGACAGGGGGCGGGGAATGGGGTTCACTTTCCTAAGTTGTTGGAAGGGAGGACCAAAATCCTCCTACAGGTCTCTGCTGTATCCAGCTGCTTTATTCCCAAATTCCATATGAAACAGCAAAGAATGCTTTTTGGAATAAAGAAATGGTTTCCATTTACTGCACCATTAGATGAAGAAAGATTGGGGGTGGGGGAGAAGTGAAGTCAATATTCAACCCCAACCCCACCAACACCCCACCAGTTCAACATTTCATAACACCCCAACGTTTCACAAAGCCGTTTGCCACGATAAACAAACACACACAAGGCTGCAGGTATTCATGGTGTCACATGGGCAGGGAGAGGGAGTGGGAGAAGCAGCCCCAGTGAGGGGTCTCCATGGAAACTGTTCCAAGCCTGAGCAGCTAGGGACATGGACAACAGTGCCACCTTAGTTGGGGGGGGGGGACACATGCTGCCCCAGTAACCAGTCAGTGACCGGGGAGGGGTGGCCAATCTTGCTGACTGTGGCCAATCAAGCCAGTCGGGAAGCAGCCACAGCCCTCCTGAAAGTGGATGCGGCACTTCATCCAGTGCTCCCACTTCCCAGCTAGCGCTCGCAAGGGGGGCACTGGTGCTCCTGCCTATTCTCCCTTGCCCCCATGCCTATCACCTAAGTGGGGAGTGCAGCCTGCCTAAGTGAGGAGTGTGGCACTCTCAGGGGGTGCACATGCATTCCTGTGGACCCCCTAGACATTGCCACTTGCTAGGAAATGCTGGGAAGTGTATTCCTAAAACCCAGAAAACTAACCAGTCTCAGATTTTTCCCCCCCTACCCTTCCGCCCCCACACACACCATACTATTACTACACCATTAATTTTGTAATAAGCGTTCATGGCACACATCTGCTTTGGAAACACAGCACCAACTAACCACCCACCCACCCACCGGGGTCCACCTCACTACCAACATACACAATTGCCAATCAGCCAGGATGGCACCTACTACTCTCACCCCTGTATATTTCTGATATGATATATACACCTAAAAAAAAATCATATATATGTTTACATTACTTCCTATCGGGGGAGGGGAGGGGAAGGGATGATGCATACGGCTTGGCCTCAGGATCACCATGGGGTCACCTACTGGAAACTGGACAGAGCCTAGGGGGTGCAAGCAAGGTGCAAGTGGCAAGCGTTCTGGGGTAACCTCAGCTTGGCGGTGGGGGAGGGTGGAATCTTAGCATGAGGCTCCCCATGGGCAATTGGTGGAGGCTGGTTTACTGGCGAACAGGAGCTTCTTGCTATAATTCATTATGAAAGACATAACCAGGGGTAGATTGACATTTGGCTTCCCCTGCTGTAATTTGTGGGGAATTGCACGCAGGACTTAATTCATTTGAAAGCCCAGTATGTGCAAACACAAACCCAATATGCCAAAATAAACCAGTTTAAAAATTTTAATGCTGATTAAGTTAATGAGGATTAAAAGCCGTGGTGTGTACAAGTGCCCTATGAAATCTAATTTTTTAATAAATAAATTAGGCAGGAAGGAAGCTTGCAAAACAGCTATGTTGTCTATGAAATCCAACAGCACATGGCTGGATTAGATAACCTTGTGAGCTTCGTTCCAGCACTGGGCTATCCCAGGGCACTGTCCCAAGAAAATTAATTCCAGATACTACATTTAGCCCAGTGTTGAACTTTGGAGTCAAGACTCATGGTTTGCGCCAATTGCCACAGATTCATTAAATCAGTAGAATGGGGCCAATTTACACTGGTTGAGAATTTGGTGCTATGCCTTAAATTAATTATATATGTATAACTGTACAGTGCAGGCATGTTCAGTGAGGTTAGCAGAAGGCAGTAGTTTATGAAAAGCACTACCAAGGCTTGGCAGTGTAAGGAGATGCTCAGCATCGTGGGACATGTCTTTGAACTCACCCAAACTTGGTTGAAATTTGGATCTGACCTCACACCTTGGGTTCACATAGACAGTGTGGGTGCAGCAAACTCTTCTGATAACTGGTCCTACTAAGGATAGCTATGTGATGCCCACTGTGTGAGTTCTGGTTGGGCCAGAGGGCACTGGCCACCTTTGTTGAAAGCAGCCTGCAAATTTCAGCACATTCCTGCAAATAAAATCTTTTTTCTCCCTTTCCTGAATTTTGATGGGGGTTGAGATCTCTCGGAGGAAGATGCTCATCCTTTTTATCAATTAGGAGTGCCCATGTAGACACACACACATGCATGCACACACACATTTACTCTCTCTCCCTCTCCCACCCCTGCTTTGCTTTCCTTCCAGCTCCCCTCAGCTGCTGGTTTCAGACAAAGATGTGTGAGTGCTTTGATCTTCCTGGCAGCCACCGCTGGGGGATTGGCTTGGAGGTTAATTACACACAAGCCGTCTCCAGCTGTGGCAGGGAGCCATTCGGATGAAGAGGGAGCTGTCTCTTCTCCCTTCCCCCCCGCCCCCCCAGCTACATACTTCAAGGGGACAGAAGGCCAAGGAAGGTACCACTGAAACCCCTTTTGATATGACAAACGGTCTCCTTGCTGCCTCTCTGGTTCTTGTTTTGTTTGTCTAACTGGTATTTGAAATATGGATGAGCTCTCAGTCCTGGGGGGCCTGGCACCATCTTAACAAAACCTTCTCTTTTGCATTTTTTTCCAGCTTGGATGGATCTAGAATGTTGCTTTCCAGGCTGTCCATCTGTCTGTCTTTTCTGTTTGCATGTCTTTAGCCATTGTTTATTCATATGTACTTGTTTGAGGATCCTTATCTCCTTAATGTACTGCCCTTTCTTGCATTATCCCTGTCTAGAAGATGGGTAGGAGATGACACTGTCCTGGGAACTTCTGTCATTCAGGATACAACAGGCATAAGGCTTCCATGTGGTACATCGAGATGGTTCTAGGCATAGAGAGTTCCCTGTGTAGGCAGAGTTCCAGCAGGAGCCTGCACTGACCAGCTGGGAGCCCAGACTGATCAGTGAGCATGCCCTGCACAGCCAAAGGGGATGTGGCTGCACCCTCCTGGATCCACCCACGAAAGCTGAGAGAGTGTTGCATAATGGTCAGCATTTAGACCTTATAGCCATGATTTTGGAGGTCTATTCCTAGCCCTACCACTAGTTCACTATGTGATTTTAAGTCAGTCACTTTATCCTTGCTTAAGTTCCCTATCTTCATAATGGGGGCAGTATTTGCCTTCCTCCCAAAGTTTTCTTGAAGCTGAATTAATTACCATTTGTCAAGTGTGCTGAGATCCCTCAATAGAAAGTGCTGAAAAAAAGAAATCATTATATTATAATCCCCCCCAGCATTAATAGACTCCTTAAGCGGGTTAGATAGAATCTGAAAGGCAATGTTTAGCTGGATTTAAGTGGTCTCTCACCTGCTGTGTAAGCATTACTATTAGAAACAAGGTATTATGATCACATCACATGAGCTATGAGGAAAGCTTGCAACTTACAGATGCTCTGACAGTGAAGCTATTGATACGGCCAGATCAGAAATGAGCACCTTGAGACAGGGCTCCTCATGGAGCCTCAATATGCATACACCTGCCTTGGAATGACATTCCATACTTGGACCCTAAAGCCCAGGTTTGGGAACAAATTCACAGACCCTAGCCAACCCAGACCTGTTTGGAATATAATTACGCCAGAACCACAGTTCCAGATCAAAATGTCCTCACACTTTGCGGAGAACTTTGCAATCTGAACTTGCACCTGGATCAGGACTTCATCAGTGGAGCCTGCTCCTAGTCTGATAGTTTGGAACAAACCTGTGCCTTATTTAAAAGTCTATGTAGAAGCCATGTGGAACTGAGCTTACATTGAGACCTTTATTGAGTTCATCTGAATCTGAGACTCAAAGCAGCAACAACGGGTGCACCTTGGCTTGCATTTCTGGAATACCTATCTTTGTACATGTGTATGTGCAGCTAAAAGTATATGCCTTCCATATTTGTGTGTGTGAACTCATGGAAACCCACACAGATTAAAACGACGTTTGCACAAACATGTAAGAGCTGAAGTTACTGTAGTTTTAATACAGCAGAGCGCTAAGAATGTAGAAGGGGTGTATTGCGCACATATCTGACAGGGCAAGCCACAGGCCGTTCTTGACTGTTGCTCTGGTGAGGAAGCTGCTGTCATCACACTGGTAAGAGCAGCAACTGTTCTGTGCTGCAGGCCATCCACAAATTTGTAGTGAATAGGGACACCACTAACATCTTACAAAAAGCTCCTGCTCCTTGGGAGACAGCCAGAACTGACACTTTGAAGCTGTTCCTGGGTCAACATCTTCAAAAATTAAACTAGTGGAAGAAGATGACTCCGCTTTTAAACTCCTGAAGATGGAAGCAGAGGAGGAGTCCCTGCATTCAGATCTCCTCTCCAGAGGCAGCCACTCAGTGACTGCTTGGCCTGGTTGGTGACCCCTCAGGGCCCAATTCTGAACACAGCATAAGTAGATCCCTAGAAACTACACAGGTTTCGTGCCCATGGGTGTGTAGAAGAAGAACAGGCTTTAGGGCTTTCTGGTGTATTTATATGACAGTGTATGCTAATTAAGTCTTTGAATCCACTGTTCCCTTGACTAAAAGGGCTAGAGTTAAGACTGTTTGAGCAGGCCATGCTCCTACGCCCCCTCCCTCTCAGACAGGAACTCCATTTCCCTCCTTGTTCCTGCACTTTTGGTCTGTCCTATCCTTCCCCAGCTCCCAGAACAAGGAAACAGGCACGTGTCCCTTTGCCTGCTGCCCCTCTGCCATTAGCCCTGCTTCCCATGTCTCCAGTTCCATGCTTCTCAGCCCAGACCTAAGCTCCTTATGGTGCTCACCTGCCCTGCCCCCAGTGGATTCCCCAGATAGTAGTGTGGATGTGGTATGGGAAAAGTGAGAAGGGGCTTGGATTGAGACTAGCTGCTCCCTGCAATCTCACTTTGGCTTATCTCATAGCATCCAAAAACTCAGGCACCTCCACCATACATAATGCCAAATAACAAATTCCCCTTCTGAGGACACTGACCAGTCCCCTAAATGCTCAACCACATTAGCCAAAGTGTGGGGGTAGCAGTTGGGTGAGGAGTCCATTATCAGCAGCTTGAACAAAGACTTCAAAGGGAAATCTCGGACTACAAACAAATTCTGCTCCAGGCTACCTACATGCGCACACACACACATACCCAGACTTTAACTTTCACTGATTTTATCAACACTTTCAGGCATTCAGTTAAGGAAGTAATGGGAACCTCTACCTTTAAACTTAATTATATGGCTCTTGCTCTGTGGACACCAGGTAAATGGATGACATTCTACCTGTAGCTATCTAGCTGCAGCACACCGCTCCAGAGTTGCCCTCCATTCTGTCTATTCAGTTATGTGCCCAGTAACAGCCATTTATAAAACTTACATTGACATCAAGGGTTGACATTTGGAATGCACTAATGCTGGGTTTGGGCCCATCTCTGCAGTGTAACTAAATGGTAAGACCCTCATTCATCTTTGAGCTGGGGCTGAGTCTGGTGCCTGGACTGAAGCAATGGACCTTTTTGATTTTGGGATTGTAAAGTACTGGATCCATCCATGGCTTTGACTGAAGTAATTTTGAGGACTTCTTGGTAACACATGCCCACTGCAGTGGCCTCTATAGACCCTGTACACTCAAGAAAAGCTATCGAATGAATGCCAAAATGGGGAAAACTTCAGATGACAGTCTGTAAGAAACTGCGCAGGGCTGTAATCATGGTGTGCAATGGCAGTTGAAATCCAGTATCAACAAAGAAAAGAGAACACCTACTGGAAGGACTGGTCTGAACAACATGAACATACTGCTGAGTTCTAAATTAACTGCAGATCCTTGATATAATTAATCAGATATCAAGCAGACAATTCTGTGAAGACCTCTTCTCTTCCTGAAAGCATGCATGTACTTAGGATTTATTTGAAAAATGAGAAGGAGATTCTGATGTTGTCATAGGCTGTGTGGAGAAGACACTTTTTAGTGGGTTTAAAGTGGGTTAAATGCCTTTTGCACCACTTTAATGGCATTGCTGTTTGCACATTCGGTGGCGTCATGCGCTTTAAATGACTTTGGGATGCAGCAAATGACTTCGGGACACTGCAAAGTAAAACACCCCTGAGGAGTTTTAGTTTCCTACTTTACAGATGTGGAGGGAAGCACCAGGATCCGTGCAGCTCAGGGGCTGTTCAGGCAGACCATGCAGGCAGCCTGGCAGCACCTGGGAAGGCAGGCTCTACAGAAGGGGAAAAAAAAAGTATTGAGCCTGATCCTTCTTTTTTTCTTTGCCTGGAGCCTGCCTGCCTGAACTGCATGGGGGCCTGTGCTTCCCTCCACAGCTGTAGTGCCCCCCCGGGACTGCCCAAGCTGGGTGCCTGTGGGCGGGTGCTGCCACAGAGGGAAACACCAGTCCCCCCGCCTGCAGCTCAGGGGTAGCTCTGCCCACCAGCAGCTCGGTCTCCTCTCCCCACGCCACTGCTGGAGAGGCAGGTAAGGATTGGGCTTTGCCATGGGTGTACACGACATAGGGGGTTACTTAACCCTAAATTGAAGTGGTGTTTTTAAAACACCGCCACTTCAATTTAGAGAGGATGAAACCCCCGTGTCATCTACAAATGACCATGTAAACTATGGGAGAATGTTTCCCACAGTTCTGTGCTTCAGTCTGCTCATTGTAGCTAAAAGCAGACTGGGGTTGGGTACCAAAACTGGTGAGAGGTCTGAAGAGACTTCCATGTGAAATGTCCTCACGTAGCTCCTGGAAAACACGCACTGCAAAATGGCGATCCTAAGCTAGTGTGGATTCTGAGACAGTCCCCCCGCTGCAGGCCTTGGTAGGTATGTAGGAAGGAGGAGATTGGTGCGGGAGGGGGCATGGATCTGGAGGAGGGGTTCTCGTGGTGAAAGGGAAGGGACAAAATATTCAGCAATCCAGCTGCCTGCAGCCCCAAGAGGATAAATAAGAACACTGTTCTAACTTATACTGAGCACAGAGGCTGACCTCTAGACAAATCCAAACTATGAAAGGGCATAAAGGGAGCTAGGAGCAGCGGGGAGAGTAAGGACACAGGCACACGTGTGACTTGCACACACGTGTGCCCCCTTACCTGACCCGGAGCAGAGGCGAGAGCAGCAGAGGCGAACGGAGCAGCAGCGGGGGCAGCAGCAGCTGATCCCCCTAAGGTAAGTGGGGCAGAGGGGCCGACGCAGCTAAGCTGGATCTGGAGGGGAAGCCCCCCAGATCCCTCTTAGCTGAGCCGGTAGGGTGCTTCGAGGAGGGCTTTGGCTTCCTCAGCCATGACTGACACATTACGGCGAGAGACATGCTGGGATGGGATGGGCTCCACCTTTCCCCTAAAGGTAAGTGTGTGTTCTCTTCTAGGTTGGCGGACCTCCTCCGGCGGGCTTTAAACTAGGCTTGTCAGGGGAAGGGGAAGTTGAGG
>NW_017728924.1:10432427-10452551 GCF_001723895.1 Crocodylus porosus | reverse complement strand
TTCCTGCCATGGCAGGGGGTCAGACTAGATGATCTGCTCAGGTCCCTTCCGACCCTAGAAACTATGAAACTATGAAACTATGAAATCATCTTCCCCTCACTTGTTCCTTTACCAGGTAAAGGAATGGAGAAACTGAGAATCAGGCCTTGAAACAGATTGTTAACCAGCAGATCAGATAGCCAAAGTTGAGGATCCACCTGCAGTATGTGGGACATTCCTGCCTATGCTACCTGTTCTATGCTGGAAATTTAGAGCAATCCAGCCCTTCTTGCCAGCACTAAATTCATTTTATAAAACCCACAGGGTTTCTCCTCTTTGCAGAGCAACAGCACACAATTCCCACTAACACTAATGGGAGATATGCACGTAACTAGGTGGGCAAATGCTGCATAACCACTTAACAAAGGCAGACTGAGTAGGCAGCATGCTGCAGCAACTGAGAGCTCTCACTTCTCTCAGAGAAGCTTCTGAAACAGTCTTTACCAAAACCCATTAAAAACTTATCTACTATTTTTTCTTGTTTCCTTTCTTGGTCTCCCCAGATATTTGTGCATCAAGGGAATCTAACCAACCCAGTTCTGCCAGACTGCTCCAGAAACCTCCCAGCCTGTGAAATTACAGACACTTCCACACACACTATGCCCAGGATGCAGTAGTGAGAGGGTGGTGGGGTAAAATGTGTAGGGGACCTGCAAAGAATCCTAAGAGGGGAAAAATGCAGAAAAAATAAACGAATGCAAATCATTCAGCAGGAATTTTGCTCAAATATTTTCTGATCTAAGACTTTGCAGGGGATAGCAGTTATGGAAAAGGAGCTTTTCTAAACCATAGATGATCTGGGGAATCTGTCGATTTATGCCGTTGTATTGTAAATGCCTTTGTGCATATCTACCTTCACTGACAAGATATTTAGCATGTGCCCATCTGATTTGGGACAATAGAATACATCTTACTTCAAAAGCCATAGTAGGTATGTTAAAGAGAGTTTGCCAGGAGCTAGGAGAACTAGGGCTTTTTTTCCAAACTGTCTGCAGGGAGTAGTTTTAGGGAATTAATATTCCAAATCAGGACAATGGGAGAGAGGTGACAACAGAGGGGTTTAAAAGGACTCATGGGAAAAGTTAGAGAGACACATGTAGAAGAGACAAAGAGATGAACATGTTTGTATAATAGAGTGAGGGATCTAATTTAGCTGTAGGATCTGCCATGGTGAGCTGAGCTGGAGAGACTCGAGGGTTCAGAAAACAAGGTGAAAATTGTAGCAGAAGAATCCTAGACCGTGAGCCCAGCTCAAGGAGTGGAAAAGAGACTGAGGCACAGACATACCTGCAGGGCTTACATGTGTGTGTATTTCTTGAGCTACAAGTAAAGAACAACGGTATTTTAGACAGCCTGTGCAAAGTCTGCATGTGTATGCATACGTATGTGTGTTTGTGTACGCTAGGAGTGACACCTATCACACCAACTTTAACTACAACTAGCACATCCACATGGCTAGAGTTTAGGGGGAGGGTGTATTTCTGACCCAGAGAGAGTCTAAGGTGCCTGCAGTAGCCTGATGTGATTGGACTATAAGCCCCAGCTCTCAGAAAAGGGTGCCAGGTAGAAGATCTGCTCTCACGAGTGTGCTTAGGAGCACCTGTTATCTCATCAGGCTCTGGAATCTCTGGACTGCACTGCTATGCAGCCGTCTGCTGAGTGGCCAGATAGTTGTCTGGTACGTTTGTGACAGTTAGTAATGGACTGTTAAGAATCAAGCCATTAAGGACCTGATCCAAAGCCCATTGAAATCAATAACAGGCCGTGAAATTGAATAGGCCGTGTGTACACCTTGTTATAGCATGGTCTATGTCCTAACAAACCGTTTCATGGAAACGCTGTTCTTGCTAGCAAGTGCCTAAGCCACTTCCTGCCGCCTCCTGACAATAAACCCAACTCCCTTCCAATTCAAAGGTTTATGAACAAACCCCCAGTCATGCTCCCACATACCCACCTCCAATTTTCATATTCTCTTGCTCTCATAACACGCATCAAGGGTGCCTAGAGTGTTGGCTATATGCTTTTTGTAGGTGAGCAATGTTAGTAAAGTGTATCCTGTTCACACACAGTCTCTGTAATATAATTTAATATTTAGAAACAATGAAAAGAAGCCAGTACCATGTGAACAGCCAGATTTTTAGTTATAGGTTGGGGGTGGAAAATGAGATTAGGTTATATTCAGAGCAAGACAGGAGTCTATATCTTCAGCTTCATTTCATAACAGTTGAAACCATGTAGAAATAGGAATTTATAGCATAATAGAAAAGCAGGGCTAGTCGGCATATCAGGAGATCAGCTCGTCCACCCCCCTGCTCAACTAGTCCAACCCCCTGAGCCATCATAGCCAAGTGTTTGTCTAACCTGTTCTTAGAAACTTCATGAACAAACCCTCACACAAAACTACCAGGCACCATGCCTGAAATGTCAAAAATACCCTTTATTTTGCCACAGGTGAAACAGGAGAGCAAGGTACTGTCAATGTCCTGCCACTGCAAGGATAGGAAGACTTTTGTCTGTTTGATAGCAGTCTGTAGTTTTAGGAGCTTTAGGAGAGTTTCTAGGGAAAGGAGCAGAAAAGGGAGTGTGAGGTAAAGTTAAAAAGGGAAAAGAAACCCAGTGGGAGAGTTTGAATGCAGCTCCTCATTGGAAGTAGTTAACACTGGCAAACACATATGTGCTGGAAGCTGGAGGGCACAAAGCTCTGCCTCTGGGGCTTAAAGATGTAAACGGTGCCAACTACTTTATGTAGAGGTAACTGTGATTCCCTCTTATGAGACAGCCCTTGGCATTTCCAAATGCCCCCTTCTCCTTACAATGCCCCAATCTCTGCTCCTACCCAGCACCCATTTCAAGCTTCACTTGCATGTGTCCCCATCCTCACAGCCTCCTTCACAGCAACTTCCCCTCTCTATTCCATATGAGTGCTTTTGTTTCAGGTACCCCTTACATCTTGGCCCTGTGTGCTCTTGCTTCTAACATATCTTCCACCACAATTTCATTTCCAACATCCCTGGCCCCTTAGCATCCTGTGTGTCTGTTTACTTAGAGTGAACACCTGCCAGTCATACGTTCTTGCCTGGCCCACTGCTCCCTGACAGGGTAATGTAGTATTAAGAGGCAGACTCAAAGCCTAAGAGAATGGCTCAGAGGATGGAAATGAGCTCCTTTGCAGGCCAGCAGCTGGTTGGGACTCTCTGGCCAGGGAGAGAACAGTTAATCTCTTGAAGCAGCGAAAGCTCTTTTTTGCAGTAATGAGAACTGGAGTGTGAAGATCTTGGTGTGATTATTACCTGTTTATTTTTTCATGAGGCCTCTCCACTGTGTGTCACTCTAGTGTCATCATCCGTAAACACATTGATTTAACCATTAGTTTGGAACGGTTCTTGTCTGCTCCAGAAATGGGATACCTGTCCCTAGGGAAGCCCCAAGAATGACAAAAAGGAGGAAGCAAAAACTTGGTGCATTGCTTTTCTTGCACTGGTCTTTTTCCTTTTCTTCGTTTCCCCACTTTTCATATCTTTACTCTCTTCTCTTTTTTTGGCTAATTTTTGCCCTCTGGATTTTTTCCGCTTCTGCTTTCTTCTGGTATTGTTTTGCCTTTAGGCATCTCCTTTCTTCCTAATTTCCTTCCTTTCCCTTAGTTTCTTCTACTTCCCCACATCCCAGACACCCTTATCTCAAGCTGAAAGAGCATCACTTCCACAGTCTCACCCCAGTAGTTTCCAGGCACCTACAGACCAGATCAGTCTCACAGTTTAGCCTCTGCAGCAGCCCACTTGAAGCTTTTACAGCATGTTTAATGAACTCCACTGTAGCCCAATAGACCCAGGAATCATTAATATTACTTCTTACCACTCCCCTACCTACTATGTTTGGCATCTAATGAGAACATGACTTACATTTCTGTAGGGCCTTCCTTGATTAAACAAGATATGTGTAATGGACCCTGCTATGTTTTGGGGGTTTGTGGAGTGTTATGAATGTCTTCTTGTGTTTTGTTGTGCTGTTGTGGCCTGTGTGGTCTCACTGGAAAGTCCATGTTATGCTGTATCCATTTACATTGCTTTCATCACTGTATAGATTATGTTATGCCATCTGTATATTTATTTATACTTTTGGACATGGTTTAGTCAAGGGACTGAGGCATGCATACTTAAAGATAATTGTCACTCCCAGACACAGGCAGAAGAGGACATTATTAGGTTGGATGCCCAAGGCATTGTCTGCCTGTAATGAGAAGAACAACTGGACAATAGCAAAAGCATCAGAGAAATGGCCCACTAGCCAGAGAAATGCCAGGGGTCCAAGAGAGAGAAATTTCTGAAGGAGTCTGGTGACTCAGGAAAATGCTGATGGGGGTGGTGGGCTGGGAGTTATTTAGGAGGCTATGTGTTGTGCTTTGTCTTTTGGGTTTTTCCCAAGGTGGAAAAGGATCCAAGGCCACAGCAGCCAGAGCTGGTAGGATCAGCAGGAAGGCAGCCCTTCCTGCGAATCAGCAGCCTCTTAGGATGGCCGGGGTGTAGGCAGATGAGAGAGTGAGAAACTTTACTTGTCTTTTTATTACTGTCTTCAAATTTATAGCCAGTTTAGCTTTTTATTCTGTTTCCCTACATAATAAATCTTTTTTTTGTTTTATTACCTTATTGGCTGCCTGTGGAAAGAGTAAGTGATATTCTGGGTGAGTGACATGCTAGGCCAGGTTACTCTATGGAAAGGGGACCTAAATTTTTTTTTACAACCCAAACGGTAGGAAAATGAGGACAGTGGAGCTGAGGCTGGCAGAGATAAGGGGTTGTTCCAGGACAACTTCAGTCTGTTCTTTGGGATAAGCAGTGGTACAATGCAGAGAAACTCAGGGATCTGGAGGCACTCCCCGGATGCCTTTGTGACACTATGGACTTGATTCCTAGCAACAGCCCCTGTGTTTGCAGCTACAATTTTCTGCCTCTCAAAAGCTGCATGTAAAACAAATAGAGGGCACAAATCATAACTCAGAGAAACTACTACTTTGTCGTTGCTTACAGATGTCTTTCCTGCACTATTCAGTGTAAGCACAAAATTGCAAATCCAATTATTTGTAGATACTTGTCTCTGCTCACCAAATCCTAGGTGAACTGAGGCCTGGGTAAAAAAGAAGCCTTATCTCTACATGGACTGGAAGACTATCTTGGTCATCAAGGGTGCCTGTACATGTGTGGGGACACTGCTCTGATGCACTGTAATTACTCGATGAATCAAGTCTGCTCGAATATGCTAATTAGCGCACTCCAGCAGCCTCTGCATCTTGTATATCAGTGTCCCCATGCTTCAAAATGCCGGTGGGGGCACTTTAACTAAAACTCATCAAACAAGCTTTAGTTAAAGCACCCTCACCGCCATTTTGAATTGCGCGGATGCTAATAGACAAGATACAATGGGTGCTTTAATTAGACCAGCTCTCAGAGCCACTGTCATTAAAAACCTCCCCCACACCCTCCCACCCACACCCCAAGCATGTGTAAAAATACCTCAAAGCTCCAGACTGGAAATACTGAAATGCCATGGAAAATACACATTCAAAATCTAATAAGGTTGACTCACCCTTTTTTTCCTCCAGGTAGATAAACAGAGTACCACCTGTTTTTCTGTTTCACTTCTTTCAGAGGAAGCTTTAAATGGCAAACACTTGCCTGTTTTATGTGGACAGTAAGAATCCCGGAGCATGTTTTAAAGGCAAAGGTAAGTCCTTTTGTTCATGGACAAAAAAATTCTCTTCCTCGCACTATAATTCTGATTATACAGTGCATCAACTTGTTTCTGCTTTTCCCAATGGGTACTGTAGAGTTTTAGAATGTAAAACAAATGTGGGATTATACTACCTATGGAGACGTTCCCTGGAATCTAATAGGGATGACACTGGCACAGCTGTAGGAAGGTGATACGTTCTTATAGAAATTGATCTAAAACTCAATGTGTGAAATGGCCCCCTGACTTGAATGATAGCAGGATTTTACCCAGTAAATGTAACAGAGGTGGTATTTTTGGACCTGGTCCTGGCCACAGGCAACGACCAGGTAAGGGGCCTCCAGGTCCTTGACCCCCTGGGTGATAGCGATCATCGCTTGCTGGAGTTTACCATCCAGCACAGGGTGTCAAGGGCCAGCAGCAAGGCAGTAGCCCTAGACTCCAAGAGGGCCAACTTCAACGAGTTGAGGAGGTTAGTGGGAGAGGCGCTGGGGTTCTCAAGGGCAGGGGAACTCAATGCCCAAGATGAGTGGTCGTTCCTTAAGAAGACAATACTCAGGGCCCAAGGGGTGACCATCCCAACAAAAAGCAAGGGGGGGCAGGAGTGCCTGAAAGCCCCCCTGGCTCACCAAGGGCATCCGGGAATGCCTGATCGCCAAAAAAGATGGCATACACCGGTGGAAGGGGGGTGCTATCTCCAAAGTGGAGTATACCTCCTCTGCTCGGGCCTGTAGGGGGGCTGTCAGGAAAGCTAAGGAGACATAGAGCTAGGACTTGCATCCAAAATCAAAGATAACAAAAAGTCCTTTTTCAAATATATAAGGAGGATGAAGAAAGCACCAGGAAATGTGGGGCCCCTGGAAGATCCTCTGGGCAATCTGATTGTTGTGCCAGAGGAGAAAGCAGACCTCTTTAACCAATTCTTCACCTCTGTTTTCTTGGGCAGGGACCGGGACTTCCCCACCATGATGCAAGATGGACTTGAGGGGAATGCCCTCAGACCTCAGGTTGGGGAGAACTGTGTTAGAGAGCTTCTGGAAGGGCTGGACATGTTCAAATCAGCGGGTCCAGATGCTCTCCACCCCAGGGTGTTGAGGGAGCTAGTAGGGGTTATTGCAGGGCCCTTGGCACGGCTTTATGAGCGCTCGTGGTGCTTCGGCCAGGTGCCGGATGATTGGAAGGTAGCCAATGTGGTCCTCATCTTTAAAAAAGGGAGGAGGGAGGAGCCAGGCAACTATAGGCCTGTCAGTCTTACCTCAGTCCTAGGGAAACTCTTTGAGAAGATCATGGTGGAGTACATCTGTGATGGGCCAGCCTCAGAGATGATGCTTAAGGGCAACCAGCACGGTTTCATTAGGGGGAGGTCATGTCAGACCAACCTGATTGCCTTTTATGATCAGGTCACAAAAGCCTTGGATGCAGGTGTTGCCATGGATGTAGTCTTTCTGGACTTCAGCAAGGCCTTTGACACCGTCTCCCACCCCATCCTCATTAAGAAATTGGGTGACTGTGGCATTGATGCCTACGCAGTCAGATGGATTGCAGATTGGCTGAAGGGTCGCACTCAGAGGGTAGTGGTGGTGGATGGGTCATATTTGACCTGGGGAGAAGTGGGCAGCAGAGTTCCCCAGGCCTCGGTCCTTGGGTCCGCGCTGTTCAATCTCTTAATCAGGGATTTGGATGATGGGGTGAAAAGCACTCTGTTTAAATTTGCTGATGATACCAAAATTTGGGGTGAGGTGAGCACACTAGTAGGGAGGGAAAGACTGCAGCAAGACTTGGGTAGGCTACAGAGGTGGGCTAGCAAAAACAGGATGCACTTCAACACTGAAGGGGTGCTGCACTTAGGCAGTAGTAACCAGCAGCACACTTATAAGATGGGAAACTGCCTTCTTGAGAGCACGGAGGCAGAAATGTGAGGTCACGGTTGGCAGGGCTAACCGGACTTTGTTGTGCATCCACAGGTGCATCTTAAGTAGGGCCAAGGAGGTGATCCTCCCCCTCTATGCGACACTGGTCAGGCCACAGCTGGAGTACTGCCTCCAGTTCTGTGAGCTGCACTTCAGGAGGGATGTGGACAACATGGAGAGGGTCCAGAGGAGGGCCACCCACATGATCCGGGGACAACAGGGCAGACCCTACAATGAGAGACTGCGGGACCTGAACCTGTTCACAAGCGAAGGCTGAGGGGGGATCTGGTGACCGTCTATAAACTCACTAGGGGGAACCAGAAGGGTTTGGGAGAGACCTTGTTTCCCCAAGCGCCCCCTGGCATAACAAGGAATAACGGCCACAAGTTGTTGGAGAGGAGGTTTAGATTAGATGTCTGTAAGAACTACTTCACAGTCAGGATGACTAGGATGTGGAACCAACTTCCAAGGGAAGTGGTGCTGGCTCCTACCCTGGGGGTGTTTAAGAGGAGGCTTGATGCCCACCTAGCTGGGATCATTTGAGCCCAGTTTTTTTCTCCTGCCCTGGCAGGAGGTTGGACTTGAAGATATATAAGGTCCCTTCCAACCCTACTTCTATGATTTTATGATTCTATGATTTTATAGATTCCTACATTAAGAATTCTGTATTCAATTGTGTAGATTGGTTAAAAAGGTACAACAATGTTGACTGTCTCTGTAATATTAAACAGGAAGTTTGTACAGCTAGGCAAATGAGATGACCAACATTTTAGTCAGCACTGACTAAACCACCAAGCTCTAGATGGGTGAGGGTGTTAAAAGGCAAAATCCTGGTCCTTGTACTTAATAGCAATAAAATGAGCTGGATCCATGGAGTTCTGTGGCAACCAGAACAGAACAGCTTCTTTGTGCTCTGTATGACAGTCTCAAGGCCGCACTGACTTCCTCAGCTCCTGCACTCCCCTTGAATTCCAAAACAAGGGAGTACTGGATCCTAGAAAGAAGAATGGACTTTATAGCTCTTGGGCTGAGGGGCTGGGTATATAGAGGATCTTTGTGGCAGAGCGGTTTTGGTGTTTACTACAGATCTAAAAACAGGAATTAGGCCTTGTTCTGGACTTGTGCCAAAAGCCAACCACACTGAGCTAACTTGTGATGGGAAACCTGGTTATTAGGCTGGGAAACCAGAGATGGAGGGATACAGTGTTATTTTCTTGTCCATCATTGTTTGTCCTGATGAGCTTGCTTAACATCTATGAGGCCTCTTCTGAGTGTTTAGGCCCATGGGGGCCAAACCCTGGCTTGTAAGCCACATGTGGCTCACCGACACAGTACTTGCAGCTCTTGTCCCACTTCTTGAAGCCCTGCCCACTTCCCCTGGGACTGCCAGCTCAGGCACCAGGCTGCTGGGGCCAGGGCTGTAGTCGTGCTGCTTACCCCAGGGCGCACTCCCTGCTGGGAAAGTCAGAGTGGTTTGACACTGAGTATCGTTCCCTTCTCCCCTTCCCTCCCCCCACTCTCTGGCTCTTGAACTTCAGTAGAGATCGGAAGTGGCTCCCAGGGTGAGTAACTCTGGGCACCCCTGGTTTAGGCCATGAAAAGTCCATGAAGCCCAATGGCCCATTGGGGTAGTGTGATTAAGCACAAAGATTTCTTATCCAATAGCACACAAGAGAGTGATACAGCTAGCATCACAGCTGGCCACCTTTGACTCCTCAGTTGGAATGACCAAGTACCCATTTCCATCTGGGTCAACTGAGAGCAGCCTTTGGCATGAACCCAGAGAAGTGTTGACCTCACAGTTAAGCCAAACTTGACTTAAAGGTACCATACTTGTAGCTAAATCAGCGAAGTCTGTAAATCAGCTTGGTACTATTGCCTTCAGTGATGGAAACTGGCTTCAGTGGAATAGTAACAATTCATAGCAGCATAAGATTTGTCCTCAGAGGTAGAGAAGATGGTCTTGTAGTGAATTAGCCACTGTCCTGGAGAGACCTGCATTTAATTCCTGGCCATGTCTCAGCGAGTTATTTAATCAGCTCCCTGTCTGTAGAATGAGGATAATACTTTTCTCTGATGCTGGGATGACAAAAGGATAGATGTATTAAAGACTCTGAAGTGTTCATATACTTTGGACATAAAGGGCATCTCCTCACAAAGGAATGGAAGGAGCCACACCGATCATGTCCAACCCCCTGCAATCACAGGCAACTACGCTAGAGATGTTAAACTCCAAAGGTTCCATAAGAACATCTACTCCCTCCTTCTACCCACACCATAGCCATAAACCTAGCCTAACACTGTCTATACAACTTGAGACTTTTAGTACAACAGACCAAGATCCTCAAAGCCTTCATCATGCTACTTGGAGAAGTGAAAGAGAGACCAAGGGTACCACCAATGTATTGGGCCCCTGCAGTGGCAGGGAATTAGGTGAAACATACCCAGACGATTCATGCATCACATTATGGAGGAAGGCTTCTCTGTGAGGATGCTTTTGTTAATCCATGCCACATGAGATGGAAGCAACATGGTCCCTCAGGAGTCCTTTTATTTTGCTGTCCAGACCAGTTTCTTTGCTGAGTATAACAGTGCTGGAAACCTTCAGCTCCCTTTGCAGGAAGCACAGTGTGCATTATTAATTATTTATGATTGTCACTATTGTTGTTATCACTAATAACTTGTATACCATTGAACTGTGCACTACCAGAGTAGAACGAATTGCTTGTCTGGATCTAAGGCTGTCACCCGGCCATGGGCTATGCTAACATGAGCAGCACTGGTCCACAGGAGAATATCCAGCTGTGGGACTGGAACCTAAGTTACAACAGAGAAAAGCCAGGTAGCTGTTCTGATGGGGAAGGCTGATGATGAGAAGGGAGAGAAGAGAGGATTGCTGGAAGGACAGGAGTTGAAGGAGGACAGAGGGCCTCGGTGGAAAAGAAAAGACTTTTAAAGTGAAGTTTCCACCATGCTAAAAATCACAAAGTGAAGGGGAAGAAGGGTTTCATTTGAAGCTCACTGAGATCTGTGGAAAGATTTGGGATGTTCATACTCAAACTGGAAGCAAGGAAAGATGGTTGGGAAGAGGAAAGAATGGAGCAAGGGTGGGGAGATGTAGGAACATGAGTGTGACATGATCTGTAGAGTGTGTGAGAGGGGTTCAAGATGACTGTCATGAATGTGTTGATGTAGCTGATAACAGACTGGAAAATTACCTATTGGGCACTACTAGCACAGATCTGCTCATGGCAGGAGGAAGCTGGTTGTTGGGAGCAAGATGGGACCTCAAGCTTAGGAACCTTGCTTAGAATCAACTAGTGATCCTTGGTGTGGGGTAAGCAAGCTTTGGACGCAGGTTTGCTTGCAGATACCCACAGCAGTGGAATGTCTTGTTCACTCTGCTGTTGAGCAAACAACAGTGCTCCCTGCACCTCTTAACTCATGCCATGTTAACACATGCATAGTCTGGTACCTAGCAGCCATAAACAACCTCAGCCATAGGTGGCACATTATGGGGGGAGAGAAAATAAAAAATGTGGGAGAGAAAAAGAGAAACTGGAAAAAAGAAAGGAAGGAAGAGGATGTAGAAAGAGAATCTTAGAATCTTAGAAAATAGAAAAGAGGAAGAAGAAAAGAAAGAATGGAAGAAAGGGAAGCACGAAAAGGACCTTCCAAGGAAATAGCACTGGAATCCAAAAATGGTTTTCTTCCAGCAACAACCCGGTTTTAGCAAAGTTCTTTTCTCTCTTTAATGAATTCTGACTCTCATCCCTCTCCCCCCTCCCTGAGCCCTGAAAAGACAGAACACATCCAAGAATGGGAGGGGAGAGAAAGGCTCCTCTTTAAAAGTCACTTTGCATCCCCTCCCTGAGAGGGAAGGGAGCATGGGTCATGTCAGCGCCCTCCGCCGATGTGCCTTGCCTTTGCTGCTCTGCTAATGACACTGGAAATATGCTAAGGAGCTGACTGTGAGGGGCTTTTCTAATGCGGTCACTTCCTGGGACCTCAAAGAGGCTTTAATTGCAGGGCCTCAGAGACAGCAGGTGTGCTTGTCATGTCTAATCAGTGAGCTGGGTGCACTCGGCAGCCCGCTTGAAGAAAGCGGGAGTCTGTTGCCCCCCCGCCCAGGCTCGCCCTTGCACCCCCAACTTTTCAACCATTGCACACCTGTCAAATTGATTATGGGAATGAGTCTCTGCCACAGCGATAAAGAGCAGATTGGAAGAAAATCCTGCCTTTCTCTAGCTCTTGCTTTTTTGGGGGGGTTGGTTTTTTTTTTTTTTGTTTGTTTTTTGTTCTATTGCTCCTGTTCTTTCAGCTCAAGAGGGATTAAGGAAAAGCAAAGCAATCCTCTTGGCTAACGGGTCCTAAATACACATTGTTGCCAGTGGGTTTTTCCTTGGCACATTTTGGGGGCTGTTGTGAAATCACTGTGCATGGAGCTTTCTGTATGAAGCTGTAATGTACTGAGAAGGGGCAGGAACAGCAGGCTCTTACAATACCTATTGCATTCAAGCAGACACGCATGCACATAAATACATTCATGCATATACACCCAGTCACAAAAATCACAAATATACATACAGACACAAAAATACACTTATATGTGCAAAGATTAATACAGAAACATAAATACACACACACAAACATGCTTAGATATACACAGATTGATGCAGAAACAAAGCTATGCGCACAGATGTACAAATCCACTCATATATACACAAATGGGTGTCAAAACATGAAAATATACCCACACAAGTATACCCAAGAACCCATGCAAACACAAAACCCACTCATACCTGCAAACACATGTATACATTTACACACACATAAATACATTCATTTCAAACACAAGGGCCAATGTATCTGTTCAAAAACACTTATCTATGCAAATGTACACAGAAATCATTCATTATTAACCAGCATTTGATAATGAAAGGAGCATACAAATGCACTAGATACCTGTGTAATACGTAAAATGCAATATCATATATGTATATATATTTTCAGTCTTAGGGCCAGATTCTGCAGTGATGAGTTGACCCTTATTACACACGTAGTTTGATTGAAGTTAGTAATATTGCTTGCATACTAAAACACTGTGCAGTATAAATAAAGGTACAAGTAGTAAGAGTCTGGACTTCAGAAAACACTGACTGTCATTTATTTTGTCCATCCATTAAAGACAGACAAAGTGCTACTGATGCATCTGTCTATACAGCTTGATATATCAGTCTGTCTGCAGATAGATAAATCTAAGTCTCTTCAGAAAGTAGTAATACAACTTTTGTTCTACATCTAACACAATGTTTCTGGGACATCTAAAAAAGTCTGCATCAGTCTGGGCATTTGGGATTGTTATTAGGTTATACAGAATTATTGTAATATGAATGGGTCCTGTACCCATAGCAATGATTAGGTCCCATTTATAAAACTTTAAATAAATAAATAGAGTTGATGGAATGAGCAGGTCTTGGAGTCATTGTACAGGTTGTAACTGTGATTTGCTGCACTTACAGGTAAAGTGGGGGCTGGATCATCAGGGCAGCACTCTCTCTCTCTCTCTCTCTCTCTCTCTCTACATATATGTGTGGAGAGAGAGAGATATTATGGGACATGGAAAGTGACTTTTAGAGACTCTCAAGTGATTTAAGATGCTAGTTAAGCCCACAGTTGTTTTGTATCTGAGTCATCGTTACCTTGTCATGTTTAGAAATAAATTAACTTATTCTGCCTGCATTCCATGGCCCTTCCTGAGCACCACAGCTTCCTTTCCCAACTCTTTACTTCTCTTCTACTCTTTGGCTTCCCTTGAGCGGCTTCCCTTGAGCATCTTTCCTGCTGCTCTGTCCCACCAGTCTTCATTTCATATTGCTGCTCCCTCTCTCTCCTCCAAATATTTATTTCCTTTCCATTGTCTGAAAGCATCACCCAGCACTACTGCTTTTTCCAAGTGTGTGCAGTGTTCATTTCCAGAACCACCAAATTAAAAGCATAACCCATCACACGATTCCACACTCACATTTGCACTGGCTATATCATGAGGTACCTATCTCCTTGAGACTTACTTATTCCTAGTTATCGATAAAGGAAGTCTTGTAAAGAAGTTGAGTAAACTATCTGGATCAGCCTTTAATGATCATTAGAGTTGTCAAACACATGTTATCTAGAAACAATTCAAAGGAGAGATTCAGAGCCTGGTCCCCAACTAGTGTGAGCTTAGCCCTACTGGAACCAATGTCACTGCAACCATTGACTTTAGCCTGATAAATAGCTTTCCTTCAACTTTTAATGCTAGAAGATTTCACAGGAAAGCAGGACAGCAGGTCCTGCTGCATATTTCCCACTTGAAGCTATGTGGATTTCTCTGCTAGTCTTTCGTAAGTTTTAATGTTAAGTGATTTTAATTTGAGCTGTTACAGAACTAAAGACATTTAATGGATCAAGCCGCACTTTCATTAAAGACTGAATTTCCATCTATGAACCATTGGATTCAGTGCAGATCACAAAGCCCAAGATGAACCATTTGTGGTCAACGGGATCTGGCTGTGGAACAAAGGGTAGATAGAGTTCCCATCTGTGACTGCGATGACTCACCCTCACATATATTTAGGTGGAATTCTCCTTAACTGCAGCAGGATGAGTCCTCTTCATGCACCTGTATCCTGATTGACTACCCTGTCCTTAACACCAGCTGGTTTCCACATAAGAAACAGGCAGCCACTTTGCCATTTAAGGGACTTGCAGGGAAGCAGCAGCAGTAGCAGCAGCAACAGCCGCTGCCACCGCCGCCTAGTCAATACCACCTATCCCCAAACCAGTGATTACAACTTCTGATCTACCTCTTGCCTGATACTTGGCCATGATATCCTGAACCAGTAACTGCAACTCCGTATGTGGTCTCTTGTCTAATATTTGTCCTAGCTATCTTGGGAAAGGGATTATATCTCTAGGTCTGACTTTTGCACAGTGGTCTACATTGGCAGTACATTCTTTTTAGATATATGGCTCTGTCCTTCAACTATTTCTTATTCTAGCTAGGGATTTGGTCCCAAGGCAAGTGGATGATTTTCTTCTGCATCTCTTTCTGCTTCCTGCCCTCTGACTATACCCTGTGAGCTTTCATGCTCTCTCACACTCTTATCCATTGCTAGCATTGAGCTAATAGTACGTATACAGTATAACCTCATAAATCCGATTTTCAAAATTCAAGTATTCTCAAAAATCTGGCACTTTTAAAAAATACACTACATCGGGGAATAGCAGTGGCCGGTCCCGGAGCAGCGGACACACACAGAGTAGCAGTGTGGGGTGGTGGATGGCAATGGCAGCTGCTGCGTGAGGGTTTCCTCCTCCACATCCGGGGGGTGGGGAGTGGGGGAAAAGGGGTAGCAGCAGGTGGTCCCAGAGCAGCGGCCACACACTGTTTAAAAAAGTCTTGAATTTTCAAATTTCCAGCAGGTGCTAGGTCCCAAGGATGCCAGATTTATGAGGTTATACTGTAATAAAGGAATGCCTGTTGGCACAGAAATCAAGGCTCCATTGTGCTAGGCACTGTACAAACACAGAACAAGATCAGATCCAGAAAAAGTATTTAGCCATCTAAATCCTATTTAGACACCTAGATTCCCATTGATTTCAACTGAAATTTAGACATCTAAGTGCCTTTTTGGATCTGAATCAAAGAGCTTATGGTCTGAATAGCAAAAAACAAAAAGGCTGGGAGAAAGAAAGTATTATCTCATAAGAGATGAAGAACACAGAGATTAAGAATTGCCTAAGGCCATCCAGGTAGTTTAGGACAGATCTAGGAAATGGACCCATGTCCCTGTCCTTTATTTTTAATCATGATGCCATAATACTCACAGTTCTCCTATTGGCTCAGCATATGGCTTGGGTAACTCAATCCCAAGGGGATGACTCATACACAAAAGCAGTTGCCCCCATCAACTCATCTCAGTTCAAAGTTATGGATTGGCTGAAACACTCTTTGAAGTCCTTTTCATTTGCTTTCTGCGAACATTCAAGCAAAAACATTTCTTAAGCATCAGTTCTCAGCAGGCACAAGCGTCATGACATCCTCATCCTTCCCACCTTGCTAAATCTGGGAAGGTCCCAGCTGGATGGACAGAAAGTCCCAAGGAGATGGAAAAAGACATGATATGGAAAAATTAAGAACCACTGTCTTAGATTTATAGATTTTTCAGGTCAGATGGGGCATCTGTGTTCACCTACATGGCAGTGCAAATTTAAGAATAAAACAACCAAATTTCAAGAAGCAAAATTCAGAACAGAGTCCTGGACATTCCCACAGACTTTGGAAAACTGAAGCTGTTTACCCTACTTTCAGTCCCATTAATCTCTCCACCTTCATGTAGCACTGTGGCCTGGCTGACTAACTCCATTAATTTGCCCAGGCTCAATACCACATGAACACAATGATGCTGCATTCAGTTCAGGAGGCAGTCTGCAGCTCTCTCCTAACCTGGAAGCAACACAGCTGGGGTTACTGCAGTGCCAGGCCATGTGATGCTCAGTCCTCCCAGCAGACACAGCCTAATGTCAGCTAGGATCAATTCTTCAAATTTGGGGGGGAAAGTCCCATTTCAAGGAGTCTGTAGGGACACCAAGAGAAACAAACCCGAAATGGGACTGTCCAGGAAAATTTGGGATGTCCGGTTGCTTCATGCAAGGGGCCAAGAAAGTGGAAATGTTGACTTAAGCCTCCCACTGATCCAGAAGGAAGAAAGTCTTAACAGCCAGCCAGGCCCTCCCCTCCCTGCCCCTCTCCTCCCCCTACAAGGAGTATGTGGTGCCTCCTTCTCCCTTGCCTCATGCCTTGTGGAGTCGTTTGCTCCTGGATTGTACAAAACTGAGAGATTAGAGCCTGGCTTATCTCTCCCATAGGGCCCGGTGGGCTGGTGAGGAAGATGATGAAAACTGAGGAAATTTCTCAAAGAGGAAGACCTCTGCACTGCTTCCAAAGGGGTGGGGTGGAGGATGGGTGAGAATGAGGGCTGGCTGGGAGCAGAGGAAGGATGGGCTATTGGACATGCCCTGCAGCAGTTCTGCACCCCCGCAAATCCACAAAGAAGCAAAGCCTCTTGCAGGGACTGCAGTGACATCCTCCTTCTCCTCTGTCCCTGCCCCAGGGCAGAGAAGCACTGCCTCTCTGAATTTTTCACTCACTCACCCTCTGGGTAATGCTGGCATAGCTATAAATGCTAGCACTGTGTGTAAGGCAGGGGAGAAGAAGGTCTAGGGACTCCCCAGCAATGCACTTTCCACTGCTCTGCAGAAAGCATGACCCAGTTTGTCTCTATCCATGTGCAGGGTCTGTCACCAATCTGCATCAAAGTGGGAAGAATACAAAGAGAAAATGGTTGTTGAAGAAAAGGTGGGAGAGAGGCAATGGAGATTTCCTCCTAGAGCAAGCAAAGTGATAGGGCAGTTCTGCTTCTGTAATTGTGCCCTGTGCTAACATGATGAAGTGAACTCTTGTTCACAAAAGCTTATGTATCTCAACAAACTTATGTGTGTTTAAAAGGTGCACCTCTACCCTGCCTTCTGCCTGACTTTATAGTAACACAGCTAACTACCTCTGTCCCCTCCCCATGCTGCATGATGTACATACAGGGTACAGAGACCTGAGGCACCTACATGACAGAGTCTTCATGGAACAGAATCTGCTGTTGGTGGGATGTGGCTGTCAGAAACTCACATCAGAGCAGGACAGAGGAAAGCAGGGACAGGAAAGGAGAAATGGATATGCAACAGGGATGGGAAGCAGAGAGAAAACTTAGTGGAAAATCCTGAGTAATCATTTGGGAAATGTGGTGTATTTGGACCCTGGAGATCTCACTCAGACTGGCTGCAGCCATCAAATGCTCCACTGACAACTTTTATTTGCATGAAAACCAAGTTCTACTTTATTTTCTTAATAACTCAAGTTTTATTTTCTTAAAAACTTCCTGATGTTCAAGAGGAGCCACAGGGTGAGCTTCATTCTGTGATCTGTATTGACAGACGTGGCATTCAGGGCTCAGCCCCACAAAAACTAAACAACCAGATAAGCCCATTCCTTTACACCCGCAGAAATGACAACAGTAGGTTGGTTATAGACATGAAGCTGTGCCCTCGGTGCGAGAAGTTTGGGGACCACTGTGAAAGAAGAGGTGCAGCTGCCCAACTCCATAGATCCTGTAGTTCCAAGGGAAAAGAAGCACCATGCCAGTAGCAGGAGGCGCAGAAAAACCCAAGAAGAGAATTTTCAGCAACAGCTCCTGGCAGGGAACCTCTGGGATTAGAGGGCCTGATGTTGCAGGTACCAGGTGGTCCTTGGTTCTCATCCTTCCTCCAAGTGTGTGAAACATCAGTCATATGGAACCCCAGGGGAGCTGATTTCTGGGGCCAAAAATGGGGTAATGATGCAACAAGGCAGCTTTCCCATGATTTTTTTCTTCCCAGAAATAGTTCCCATTATTTGCAGATTTGGAAAGGATTATCCAGCATTCTCCATGCCATCTACTCCCCCCCCACCCCCCCAATTAGGAACAAAATAAGTTATTACCTCCTTGGTAATAGCTTTTTTTGCCACTCCAACGATCTAGACCCAGATTCACATCCCTGCTCTGCCTGCTTCAGAATGATGTGACATTAAAGCATGGTCCTAAATCACAGATTTGAACCTTGGTCTTTCACCACTTAAACCAGTGCTATCAGACTAGAGAAGACACAGGCTTTCAAGAGATGCCACAAAATGGAACTGTCCTACTTTGTTCAGGTCTAGTTACCTCTGATTCCATTCGTTACAGAACAAATACGGCAGTCTTGTAAATCACTGACTCTGTAGGTACTTAACTTTAACCATACATTCTCATGAAACCATAAATGCTATTGTTCTCATGGGATAACTTGTTACCCAGCAATTGGACAGTGTTGGTATCATGAAGTAACGTGTTGCCCCACCCACATGAACAAAATGGAACCAGTGACAACAGTATGAATGTACCAAAAACTATTTATTAAATATACAGATTCTTTGAAAGAGTGTTTATGATGATTTGAACCCAAAATATTTAACTAGAACCATGAACAAAATTTGAACTTTTTTTAGAGTTTTAAAACATGAATGAACAATTTGCTAAGTCTGCAGTTCCCACTGTTTTCAAACTAGCAATTAGTTCCAAAAACATTTCCTAACTGTTTTAACTAAATATTGCATTCCTCACAAAGCAGCAGTGATGCACTGTGGTGCACACAAGCAAATCACTTACAATCTTGGCACTGTTTTCAGATTTTGCAGTCATCTGTCCTTAGACAAAAAGCACAACATCCACTCATGCTTGCAGAAGGCAATTTGTAATTTAGGGCAGTCATACCAGACTCGACGGACTTGGACAGATTACGTGTATCTATAATTCTTGGTTTTATTTGTCTGTCGATCAACTGTTCCCCAAGCTCCTGCAAAAAAAACCCACTGTCTTCTTAAATGTAATCTTTGCTTCCAGTTTGTGCTGTGGTCTAGTGAAATGATGAGGCTGGCCATGGCAGCCACATCCAGCATACTGAAAAATAGTGTCACTGGCATCTGTTGATTTTCCGTCTGCAAGTGGTCATACAGACTAAGTGGTCAAGGTTATCCACCCCACCCTTGTTTTTATTGCAGTCATGGATGATGTCCGGCTTTCTTTGCTCTCCACCCACTGACAGGTCACGGTGCACGACTGACAGCAACAGCACAACTTTGGAACACAGGAAACTAGGATGAGTTCCCCATCAAAAGCAAAAATGGATGAAAAAGTTTTCCTTCTTTGATTTGCTTGCATTTCATTTGGGATATTGTCCTTGTTTTCCCGAATCGTACCCACATAGGTCAAGTCCTGCTGCAGCAGTCTTTCTGCCAGGTCTGTACTTGTGAAGAAATTGTCACCCACAATATTCCTTCCCATCTTGTACCAGGGATGAGCCAGTTGTTTAATGACCCAGGTACCAAGATTACCTTGGTGTGGAGCTTCTGGTTGCTTGCCCAGGTAGATGTCTCCAGACAGGGGGAATGATGTTGCTGCATCAGACCACCACCAAATTTTCAAGCCATATTTGGCAGGCTTGCTGGGCATAGACTGTCTGAAAGGACAGCGACCCGTGAATGCAATGAGCTGCTCACCAACTGTCAGGTGTATTCCTGGAGTATACGATTTCCTGAGCTGCTCCACAAATTGTGTCCAAATATCTCTGAAGGCAACAAGCTTGTCCACAGCTTTCCCTTCCTCATGTGTCAGTTTGTTGTCAAATCTCAGGTACTTGGTGATTTGACAGAATCATTTTAAACTCATGGTGGCACAGAAGCAAGGACACCCGGTGCGCTGCTCCCACAACTCCTCCAGGGCCTCGTGACCACCATGGTATAGACCACTCAGCAGTAGGAGGCCACTGTAGGCTTTCAGCT
>NW_017728924.1:10412062-10430807 GCF_001723895.1 Crocodylus porosus | reverse complement strand
ACGGCAGCCCCGGGCTGGTCCTCTTCCCTTTCCCGCTGGAAGTGTTGGCAACACTTCTGCTTGTGGCCCCAACTCCTCCACATCTGAGCTGGATGAAGTTTCCGTAGGCACATGATTTTCTGGCTCTGAACAATCTCCCATGTCTGGAATAATGTCAGCATCTTCACTGCCTTGGGATAAGATTTCATCAGTGGATGTGTCACTGTCATCCCTGGTTACCTGGGCATGACAGGCTTCAGTGCTGAATATGTGCTGCCTTCTCATCCTGGACTTCCCTGGCAACCCAAGAAGCACCCTCTCTTCCTGGGCACAGAAGCTAGACACCAGCATCCACCCTTTCCAGGCAAGCCAAAGGTGGGTGGATGCTGTTTGGAAACCACACATGCAGGGGCTTATTGAGAGCAGGTAAAATGGGCATGGGGGGTGTCAAGCCCATGCTGTTGAAGGGGACTCCATACTATATACTATATTGCAGTATGATGTTGTTCCATTTCTTCTCTGCTGTCCCTTTTGTCCTTGTCCTCACTTCCAGCAAAGGCAGGGCAAACTAACTTGTATGTTATGAAAGGGGCAAGTGAGGCGGAGCTTTGCCATGAGAAAAGAGAACAGAGGTGGAACTGGGTGCACCAAAGGGGTGGGGGGAGGTTTGGGGGGCTTGGCAAAGGGCAGGATGTTTTGATGACCTTGCAACCTGCAAACAAACTAGTTAGCAAAAGGGATGACCACATCTTCTGCAAAAGCAGAGTGGAGGATGGCCATCCATTACTTACCATGGATACCTGAAGTGGACATGAATGACGTGTGAATGAATGCTGACCTTTCAGCTGCATCCACCCAAAGTGGCCAAAAGGTCTCGGCCTGTCATTTATACAGAAGTTTCACTGGGGTAACTTGCTACCCCAATGCGTTAACATGGGCTTGGAGTAAGTTTTTACCCCATATGGAAAAACATATTCACACCTGGGGTAATGTTACCCTGTGCAGTTTTTCATCCAGAAAGAGCAAACCATTCATGTAATCTGGTTGTTCTTTGGGGGTATTGTGCACTGCGGTGCCAGTGACAATGTCCTAAAAAGAAAGAAGTTTAGAATCAATTAACTTTAAGATACTGAACAAAATATGCATCTGGGGTAGGAAAGCACCCCGTGGGAACACATGAAGGCTAATTATGGGGTTATGCTTTTTCAAGGCTTAATTTAGACATTGATCTCTGATCAAGCAACTACTCACTTAGCTTGAAGCATGTGCTAAAGTCCTATGTTTAGCATGTTATTCTATGATTCTATTTGCTTAGTGCAATAGGAATGGACTTAAACATGAAATGTTCCCCTGAATTGGAGATGCTGCCATGTGTAGCCCTGCTATTATTACCAAAATAATTTCACATTAAAGAATATCTCTATAAACAGAGAAGAAAAGAGTCTTACCCCATGTGCAAGACAGACAGAAAAACAAGGAAGGGGAAAAAGAAAGCGCAAACGTGAGTGAGAGCGGAAGGGCTCGTTTTGTCTATTGAAAAGATTCTGTTTAATAAAAAATTTAAGACATTTTAGTCTCCAAGAGGGGCCTCTTCCCCTTTAAAATGAATCCCATCATGCTATTTTTCATCTTACTTTAGCTCCTCACCAGTAATCAATCAGCCATTTGTTCTGCTTCTCCATAGCTTGGTCTCCACCAGAGACTTCTTCTCAGAGTGCCCCTTTGAAGTGTGGTTTGCTTGATGTAGGTGGGCAGAGAGCGTGTGGGAGAGTTATTTCCAAAAAACAAACAAACAACTTTCTACTACAAGAAATAATGTAAAAGATTTAAGAGAAGAGTGTGCAGGATCGTTAATGCAAAGAGAACAAACAATCCAAACTTCAGCCAAAGTGCACTGTATTCTGCATACACAACGCCAGGCTGCATCTGCATTATAAACTTCTGCTGGAACAGTCCAAAAATGAAGGGCACTTTAAGCACTTTGCTGTCATGGTATCCCAGTATTCCCATAACTGGGAGAATACTTACCAGTAGCAGGGCTACATATGGTTCTTGAATGATTCAAACAGTTCCAGACCTGATCTGGCTAATTTGACCTGGGACACAAAAAAAGTTCTTAAAAAAAAGAAAGAAAAAAAATACTGGTAGGCTGGTAAAAACTCCTAGCTTATATACCACCCAGAATTTACAGCAGTTGGTGCTTTGTGTTCTAGGATCAATCTAGTTTCTAGGAGGCAAAAATCTACATCACCACAACATGTATGGCTGGGAGTTTCAAAAGAGGCTAAGGGAATTAGACTCATAAGATTGAAAGCCAGAAGGGACCATCAGGGATCATCTAACCATGTCTGACATCATCACAGGTTGGATAATTTCATTCTGTTACCCTTGTATTAAGCTCAACAGCCCATGTTTGGCTAAAGCACATTGTGATGGGGTATGTAAATCCCACATTGCAGCACCCCAGAAATGATTAATGGATGGCCCTATTACCTCCCTCTCTATAACCAAACAACAATGTAGGAAGAGTTGCTATAAAAGGCTGTAGTCTAGGCAAGATGAGACAGCAAGTGGGAAGGATTAAGCGTCTCCAGCCAAAAGGAGTAGTGACAGGGGCAGTGTGGGGAGGAAGATTGTCAAAGAGGAAAGGTGATATGCAACCTGGGGAAATGGAGATGGATAGAAAAAGAAGCATTTCTCAGCCTAAAACTTTATGGGAAGGGTAAGCCTGGATTCCCACACCTTCCCTCCAATACAGAAGGAGAAATTGATAGCTCTACAGGTATGGGGCCAAGGGACTCCAGACTGGGGAGAGGAATATGGGCCTGTAGACTTGTAGATTTTGGTAGGGGCAGAGTTTGAACTTTCTGTTATCCTGAGTGGAATTAGATGTTAAGCTGCCCAAAATGACTGCTATGCCTGACCACTGCCTGAGCTCTCTGACATCTTCCCAAGGGCACTAAGTATTTATTTGAAGACTTCAACTGATGGAGAGTCCAACATTCACTTGGTGGCTTGCCTCACTAGGGAGCTACCCAATACCCAATGAAGACCATTGAACTCCCTTGGACTCATTTCCAAATCCCAGGTTTTATCAACTGTAAGTGCAAGTGGCAGTTCCAAGTAAGAAGCCATGTTGGAATGGATCGTCATAAGGAGCAAGCTCCACATGCTTTTTAATGGCCAGGTTTTGTGCACATTTTTAGGGAAGAATAAGAGAAAATTCCTAATTTTAGACCAGCTCTCTGTGGCTAGAGAGGGCTTCAGTCATCAATATTTATAATTGTAGTAATTGCACAAAGGCCAAAAATTGTTAAAGATGTAAAAGCTCAGAAGTATTTGGTGAAAGTGCATCAGCACTGTGTTTTGAGAATGACAAAGCTGGAAAAGACAGCACAAATTGGTTGAATACAGACTGGGTAACAGTTGGTGAGCCTGCAGGCTGCAAAAAAGGACCTGTGAGTTATAGATGGCTATGCGTACAAGTCAACAATTTGCTCCTATTGGAAAAAAAGACAATAGCATATTGGGCTGTATTAACAGATGTATCACTCGCAAGCCAAAAGAAATGGTTCTTCCTTTCTTTTCAGCACTGGTTAGACCTCACCCAGAGTACTATGCCTTCTTTGGGCACCATACTTAAAGAAATGCAGACAAAGACATGAGAGCAACAAAAGTGATTAGAAGTCTGTAAAACATGACTTATGAGAGAAGATTAGAAGAACTGGGATTATTTGGTCTGGACACTCAAAGACTGAGGAGGAATTTGAGAACAATCTTCAAATACTGTAAGAGTAGTTATTAAGAGGATGGCGACAGACTATTCACTGTAGCTGCAGGAGGCAAGGACCAGCTGTTTTAAATTGCAGCAAGGCAGATTTAGGTTGGCTATATTAGAAGTTTCTCACTGAGTGGGTGGATAACCATTGAAACAGGTTACCTAGAAAGGTTTTAGAATCGTGATCCTTGGAAATTTTTAAGAGTAGGTTAGACAAACACTTGTTAGAAATGAATCAGACAGGAAGGACTCTGCCTTGAGCAGCAGGATGAATTAAATGACCTCTTGAGGAACCTTCAAGGCCTTCTTTTCTATGATTCTATTAACCCTATAAAAATTCCTGAAGCAGTCACTAACCAGAGAAAAAAGCGAAAGGTAGTTTTTTCTGACGTACCTAAGGATGACGTTCTGTTCTTTCCTGATTGTCTGAGTGGCCATTTTTGGCACCTACATGCTATGGGGAAATCTATTTCCAGACTCATATGGACAACTATATAGTCATGCAGCCTGGCAACAGTGAGAAAGAAAGCTGCACTTTTGAAGCTAGCCCCTCAGGTAGCTGCAAGAAGGTTGCATGAGAGATATATAAGAAGTCAAAAAGGAAGAGAGAAAGCCAGAGGGTGTGTGGGAGGGCTCAAGGAGATAACTGCCAGCCTGGAAGGGATCAGGCCCTGACTTCTCACTTGGGTCCTTGTCCTATGTGAGGCAGAAGCTTTTCCCCTTAATTGCCCTACATCCATTTTTAACAAGGTCTATGTTAGTAGCTCAGGTTAAAAAAACTTCCAGAGAAGAAGCTAAATAAAGTCTGACCACTAGGGCTGGATGAAGCTTTGGTCCCCGATTCGATCTGGCGGAGATTTGGCCCCATTTGGTGGCCAAATCTCCAAATCTGAATCGGATCAGGAGAACCTTTAATCTCTCTGAATTGAATCAGAACCCTCCAAATTGATTTGGAGAGACTCAGAAAGATTTGACAATTCGGACATAGACACAGCATTAAATGTTTTTTCTACATATCTCAAGGTACCAGGTGGCTAGTGAACGCTGCAATGGTAGGGTGGATGGAGCATCCCACAGGAGCACAGGTGGCTCCCCAGCGCACTCGGCAGCAGAACTGGAAGTAGACCAGAAGCACTTGTGGTCCACTTCTGGGTCTGCCAGGGAGTGCCCAGAAGGCCCCCCTGCACCCTCCCCCACTCAGCAACTGGTGCATCCTGGGTCTGGGTTGGCACCTGGGGTCCCCCCATGGCCAACCGCTGAGCTGGGAGGGCATGGTTGGGGGGGGCACGCTCAGCAGCAGACCCAGAAGTAGACCGGAAGTACTTCCAGTCCACTTCTGGGTTTGCCACCCAGCACATGTCCTCCTGCCCCTGTCCTCCTGTGGGACACTCCATCTGCCCCAGCATTGCAGCCTGGTACCTCAAGGTATGTAGAAAAAACATTTAAAGCTATGGCCGAATTGCTGATTCTCTGAATCAGCATTGAATCTTCAGATTCAGCCAAATTGAACTGGGGACACTGATCCGAATCAACAGATTGAATCACTGTCCCCAATTTGGGCCAAATCCAAATCAAATACAACCCTTTTCACACACCCCTACTGATCACATGGCAGGGTGGTTAGTATGCTGTCTAGGGAAGTGAGACAGGCCCTAATTCAAACCCTCTCTGAGTGAGGGGGGCTAGCACCTTGGACCTTTAGCCTCCTGAGTGAATGCCGTGACCACTGAGCTAATAGGGACACACACACAAAGCCCTTTTTCTGTTTCTAAGGCTATGATGTCTGATAGTTGTGGGCTTTGGCTGTTTCTATTTTCAGGTGTCTAAGGTTGCCACACATTCATAAGGGGTGCACAACTATGACATGGCTGGACATGTGGCCTTCTGGAGTAGTCTGCACAACTATGCACACAGGGCTATGCATCCAGGAATAGAATTCCCCCGAGCACATAAGTGCCAAAAATGCCCTGGAGATGGCCAAAAAATGGCCACTTAGGATGACGCTCTATTCTTTCCTGATCAACTAAATGACTTAAAGTTCAAACTTTAAGGATTTGTAGGTACGTAAATCCAGCTGACTCCAGTGACAGTCAAGCACCTAAATGTCTCCCAAAAACTAGGAGCCTATATTCCACATTAAAAGGTTATAAGGTGAGCACTGCCATGGAGCCTGCTGTTCTCCTCCCTCCCCACAAATCAGGCAATGTACCTGACTTAGAGCCACCCTGAGTGTGCACCAGCAAATACATATGAAACAGCCTGAGAATGTTGTATTGCTATGTATTTTCTCATTTCAGGGAGTTGTATGCAGAGTGGGAGTGACCACGCATGGTGAGCTGACTAGCAGCTATCTGAGGTGCATCCTGTAGGTGGTGAAGATGTGCTTAGGCACTTAAGCTGCCTAAGTCTCACTGGAAGTTAATGGGACTTAAACACTTTGGAATTTTTTTCCTGAACTAACAGAAATATTTATAACCATTCAGCTAGTTCCTTTTAGGGCAGAATGAAGCTACTGTGGCACAATCCTGCAAGCAATTTCATTGCCTAGGTGGGATCACTCACACAGGGAGGAGAGTAAGTTTCTCTCATATCCCCGTCATACAGGGCACATCTACATGTGCCTCTATGGTGCTGTTGTTACTGCGTCATCATTTAGTACTTCCTTTAGGAAGTACTAAATAACAGTGCAGTAACAGCTGTTACTAAGTAGTGCCCTGCTACATGGTTACTTTTAACCACTATGTTGCTATAGTGATGCACTATAGAGAGGGAGCATATCACTACGGTGACATAGATGCAGTCACACTTTTTGCCTGCCAACACTACGTCACCGTAGCATCTTGTGTGGACACACTCGCAGTGTGGAAAAACCAGTAGAAACTTTGATTTCCCAGTACAAGCTGTACTAAAGACAATGTAGAGATTTCTTTTTCCTTCCAAGGTAATTGACTTAAAACCTTTTTTCCTCCGTGAAATTACTTGTGTGAATAAGGATTTACTTGTGGGAGCCAACATCATAGGTTTGGCCTCTAACTATATTCTTACCATGTCTTTGTCACACATTTTATTTCAAATAAACTTAGGAAAAGAGAGTGTGCAATGTCAAGATTATTTCAGATTCATTGCTCATCCTTGTAGGTGTCTAGAAGATCCAGTTAAACTTTTTTTTCCCTTAAAGCATTCTTTTTAACCAGAATCAAGATTTTCAGTAGAAAATTTCAATTTGCTTAAATTTTAGAGTTTCAAAAAAAGAGAAAGCCAAAATTGTGGTAATTTATTTTTATTTTTATTTTTTGGTCAGACCAGTTGGCACTTGGATTATTTTTCATTTCTGAAAACAAACCGTCTTTAATCAAAAAAGCATTTTTTTGATAATGTTTTTCAAAAAAAATATTCTGGATTTAGTTTTCATAAAAGCTTTAAATTTTAGCAAAAGAAAAAAAAAGAAAAAAGAAAAAAAAGGGAAGACTCAAAAAAGAACAAAAGAATGAAAGAATGAACAAACAAAAGGAAGAAATCTAAATTACTCAGGAAAGCAGCTACCAATTCTTTCCCCCAACATCTCTACTCTCCAATCATTCTGTTACTTTAGTTTCAAACTGATGTCTGAGAAAAAATAAAGACATCTTCTCTCTCCTTAGCAACTTCATGTTTCTTCTTATCACAGTCTATAACACTGTGCAGAATACAGTATATAGCTTCTTAGCTCTTGAGCATATCCATAGGCAAAATTAAAAAGTCATGACTCCTGCTCTCATCTGTCAGTCATACACTAGACTCTGGAAGGGAATTAGCCAGCTAGTGAAGTCTCCGCTCTTCAGTTTGATTCAGTTATACAGCTCTTACATGTTCCTGCAGATGAGACACCAACAGAGGCCACCTTGGTTTACAAGCAGTAGCTGGCACAGGGAGACCAAAAGGGTTACACCACTGGTTAGGCTGGTATGGTCTAACTTGACCTCATTTCAGCTGAAAGTTTCTTTTTGTTCATCTTTCACATACATTACACAGTCACATGAGTAAGAGTGATCAATATTAATGTGACTGAGGGGTGGAACATGGTGTACAAACCAAGGCTTCAAATAGCAGCCTTCCTATTGCATAATTGGGGAAACATTTGATGACATGTAGTTCAAGGTTAATTATGTCTGGCTCCTCTGGGTTTTTTTTTCAACTAGTTTATAAAAATACTAGATAGCCCACCACTAAGGACATCCATAGATCTTCCAGACCTTTTCAAAGGTAAGTATTACTATCCTTATTTCACATACCGGTAAACTGAGGCAAAAAAAGCTGGAATAAGGTGCCCAAGACAAAGCAAGTAAATCAGTATAATAGAGCTCAGATCTCTTGAGTATTATTTGAGTATCTACTTTGTTTTGGACCTTTGATCTCAGAAGGAGTCTGCATAAGAAAAACAAATCTTAGGCTTTGGCCCTATAATTGCTCCCATCAGCCCACTGTCATCATTTTAATTTTCCAGATAAATGCTCTGTTTTGATTTTACTACATTGGTTCCATTACCAGGTTTCAGGAGGAAGTTCTGTCCTCTCTTCTTTTCTAAAAAACCCAGAAAAGGTCAGCTGGGCCAGACCAAGGAAGCACCCAACATGTCTCCTCTAACCTTGCAATTTCATCATTGTCGTGGGGTTAATTCTAGAGGTAGTTGTGGTAAGTGGTTTTATTCTAATCTTTCATCAGAAAATCCAAGCCTCCAAACTAGAATTTGTCAAACAAAACCCACCACATTTTTCATCAAACAAATTTTTCTCTTGAAAAACAATTTAATTGGAATTGTTTTTACTAGCTCTAGGTAAGGTACAGTCCTTTTCTCTGCAGCATCACCTGGGGTAATGAGGAACAATGGTAATAAGCTGATGGAGAATAGGATTAGGTTAGAGATCAGAAGGCAATATTTTACAGTTAGGGTGGCCAAAATCTGGAACCAACTTCCCAGGGAAGTGGTCCTCGCCCCTTCCTTGGGCAAATTCAAGAGGAGGTTGGATGATCATCTGTCTGGGGTCTTGTGAACCCAGCATCATTCTTGCCTGTGCCAGGGGTCAGGCTAGATGATCTGTTCAGGTCCCTCCTGACCCTAGCTACTATGAAACTAAGTCCTCAGCCAGAGCACCACATCTGCTGTGACACCTGTTCTGTCCTTTGAAATCTTCTGCCTTGAATGTGGCATTTCAGTTGAATGATGTTCTAAGTTTAAATGAAGAAATGCAGCAGAGAAGCTGAATGGTCAGCATCACAACATTACAAACTCATCTCATTCATCTGCTGATACCAACCAGTTCAGCCTGTCTCCCAAACAGAGGCTGCCTATACACATCTCATTAGTGTTCTAGTTAGAACTCTCAGTGTCACTGCAGTGTCTTGTGTATGAAGCCCCCGTGCATTTTAAATGGCTGTGGCGTGCTTTAACTAAACCTCATTGAATGAGGTTTAGACTAAGCATCACTCAGCCATTTAGAAATGCGCGGGAGCTTAATATATGTGCAAGTGAGTTGTTTTAATTAGAACAGCTGCCTGGAAACTGCTCTATTTAAAATGCATCCTCCCCCATGCCACCTCTGAGCACATGTATAGGAAGCCTAATAAGTGCGTTGTGGTGGCAAAATCTATGAATGTGAGAGGTAAAATACTTTCCTGAAAATGTTCCAATACTTACTTAAGAGTATTTACACTTATGGAGCCTCTCAATTGAAATAGCACATAGTAGACTAGATATGCTGAGATTGAGCTAACCAGCCAGTTGGTGGCTAAGTTGAGTGATTTAATGAAACCTACTGCTTTGCAACTGTTGGTAAATGGGAATGTCTACATGTGCACTTTAATGTGTAGTAGCTTATCTTACTGCACATTAAAGCATCACATAAAAAAGTACTATTACACTAATGCACAGTAAAATAGGCTACTGCACATTAAGTGGGACTTAAAAATGGTGTGCATTCATTACTATGCACTAAGGCAGCCTAAAGCGCATTTTAGTACCTCACATTGGAGGGCACTTTTACATGTGCTCCAGGGGTTGGGGAGGCAGCACTTTAACAAGAGCAGCTCAGAGAGCCACTCTAGTTTAAGCTTCTCAATGTCTTCCATGTCTGTGTCCCTGACCTTCAAAATGGCAGGGGGAGGCTGATACACAAGACATGGGAGGCTGCTGGAACACAGTAATTACCATGCTCCAGCAGCCTCTGCATTCATGTACAAGCACTGTAAGGTACTAAATTTAATGTGCTTTAGGAAAAGCCCCTTAATGCATGTGTAGGTGTTTCCCCAGTGTGCCCATGCTGGTGAGACCAGAGATACATGTTAGTCCTGGATGGACCAATCTATGGCAGGATAATTTAAAATTTCACACATGAACCTATGGAAGAAAATTAGAGCATAGTTTCACAGGAAAAAAATAGGCAATTTTGAAGAAGACATGAACTAAACCAACATTTAACCAGATTGGTATATGCATAAAACCCATTGGATGTTCCAGCATCAAGTTCCTGAGAAAGTTCATCAACTAGTTATGGATGAAGAGGACAGCTAAAGGGTTAAGATAATGGGATGGAGAAAGAAGTGAAGAGAAGATGGTCCAGTCTGTGAGGTCAAGGCCTGCTTTCTGCCATGAAATGCAATTTTTGCAATTTTGCAAGCTTAGCCTAATTGCAGAGAGGTGTTGGCAGCATGTCAACACTATAGAAAATCAGGCAAGGTTAAGACCATGTTAATTTGTACACACAAGGGGATTGCAGGATCTGGAAGGGAGGAGGGAGGGGATGGCAGATGAAGACAGAGGAGGGAGAAGACTGAAACATGAAAATGTTGGGTCTATGTGGTTTTCTTTTTTCCATTTCCAAAGCAGGAATACAAATGATCCCCACAAAGCCCAAGCTGTCCTGAAACCC
Organism: Crocodylus porosus; assembly: GCF_001723895.1. NCBI lineage: Eukaryota > Metazoa > Chordata > Crocodylia > Crocodylidae > Crocodylus > Crocodylus porosus. Next base: position 10,420,145 of record NW_017728924.1, on the reverse strand, counting down.
TGTAGCCAATTAGTGCACATCAATATTTAATCAGATCTATGCTATTGTGCAGCCTGGGCTGTGCTACTCCAGCCCCTGCCACACTAACTCTCTTCTCCCATCACAGACACACTGTTATGACACATAATGATATTGTCAATGAATAATTTAAAGCAGTTTTTCTCCTCTCTCTCTCTCTTCCAATCTCTCGGCCTCTCTTTCTCTCTTCCTTTTTGTGCTCTTTAATAACAGAATATGTGGAACAACTTCTGGGAGGAGAGAAAAGAGGGACTTCCACTCTGTCATTCAAAGTCTTGCCCAGCTTCCTGCCACATCCAGTCAGTTTCAATTGAGTGATTAATGCTCCTAGCATAGGCTGGAGACTGACTTCTCTTCAGAGAAGCATGAAAAAGGAGAAGGGAAGGCCCATAAATCGAAAGAAAGAACCTTGGGTGGAATGTCCTTCTGGAGCCCTGGTGCTGGTGATAATAGCACTGTGAGTACCAACAGGCCACATAAGGGAGTATACCTGGAAAAATCCCCACATCTGAAAATAAGACCATCAAATGGTATGTTCTGCAGGATGATGATGCTGGAGTTTGAGGTGATGGGAAGTGGGACTAGTCTCAGTTGTATTGGCGGCTCTCACAAAGTCTTGGCCCCTTAGAGCTGTTTGAATTATTTCTTGTGAATAAATTCTCTCTCAGCAGCAACCTTTTTATCCCCAAATTGTTTGCAGATCAGTGCTTATTCCAGCAAACATGTTCATTACTCACAGGTATTTGATTTCCAGCCCATGGGGCAATGGTGAACTGTGTGCATCATCTACTTCCATACTAGTTATCTGAGACATGAGACTGGTCAAGCAATTCATGTGGGGGTGTTTTGGCTGGTCTGAAAATACAACTGGTACCAAAAGAAGCCATTCCCCGAGTCACAATGCAAATAAAAGCACATAGCACAGACATGAATAAATAGTTAATAATAAGGTAATAGTTAAATAATTAATAATAAGGGGTGTGAAGCATGGCTGAAGGAAACAGTCCAAAAACTATGTTCCTACAGTACCATATTGTACAAGCTGTCCCTTACTGATGAATTCTCAAATGGCTGCTTTCTCACATTCCCTTAACTAACTCACTTCCCAGCCCTTCTTGTCCCCTAGCCTTGTCTTCTCCTTCCTGAAGCCTCCCCATCTCTTTCCTTTTTCCTCAGCAAGTATGTTTGATTTTATCTTCCTGCAGCCAGCCTGCTGGCAGTGGGCTGGCTGAGGCACAAAGCCCTCAGCTGGAGTCAAATTTTACCAGATTTTCTCTGGTGCTTCTAGCACTGCAATTGGTTTAGCTGAGCCTGTGGTATAAACACCCAAAGCCACCAGTTCCCTATCTAGCATTGGGCTCCCACAGTTACCAAAAAAGCAGTTTTCCTGCTAGACTGCCCTTGTCTGGATGAGTTCTAAGAGATTAGATGATTTGGCAATGGTCACATAGGAAGTGAGAAGCATGAGCAAAAACCCAGATCTCATGAATCCTGGAAAGATGGCCTCTTGTTATAACAAAACGCCAACCAACAGCCTGTCTTAGACAGACTTACTTCCAACTACTAAAGGCTGCTCCTAGTGCTAAGGCTACTTGAGATGTATTTAAGTATTCAGACCCCAGTTTAGCAAAATGCTTAAAGTCACACACTTATTTTAAACACCTACTTCAGTCCCATTAGTCAGTGATGCTCTTAAACGTACCAATGAAGTGGGGCCTCAACTGAAACTCCCAAGCAGATTCTATACTGTAGGTACTTCAGTTTCCTCACAGAAATAAAGCAATAGCACATTCATTCAATCTCCACTCCGATGAATTGGAGAACAAATTTCACTTATGTTACTTTTTTTGGACCCCGACTTTGTGTAAACTTTGTGTTTACTGCATACAGCTCTGAGGGTTCCCAGCCCAGTGATGCCATGATCCTCACAATGTCACTCAGCAGGGGCCAGGCTTATGTTGCATAAGTGCGTTGCGTATTATAGTTACATATACGAAATCCTTGATAGCACCTATGAAAGCACAGCTATTAACCCCATCTTTGTTGTTCATCTGTGCCTCAGTTACCACAGTGTGGAGGAATCAGCCTCTCTGCCAGCCTGTCCCCCTCTGGTCACAAGCTCTGGATGCACCTGGTCTCCATGGTAACAGGGCTGGAGACATTCCTGCGGGGGGACGGGACCTGCTCCTCTTTATCTCAAGTTTTCCACCACTGCAGGTCAGGTGACTAGCTTCCTCGTCTGGTCAGTCTCAGGTCATCTGAAAGTACTGGTCAGCAGCCAATGGGACTGCTCCTGGTGGGACCTTAGTGATGAGGTCACGATAGAGGATAAAAGGGGTCCCCAGGAAGAAGGAGGGGCAGAGCCATCTTGGAGAGCCATTTTTGGCAGAGCCATGCTGGAAAGCAGGGAAAGAGCCTCCATGCTGGAGTCCTAAGGCTCCTGGGGAGAGAGAAAGATCAGCTGACTGCTACAGCCCTCTCCCTCTTGAAACTGGACACACAAGAAACTGCCTGCCTCCAGAGGAAAGCAACCAGCCTCTAGATAGATACTTGAGATCTGTCTAAATATATAGCTGGCTACCTAGCCAAACTGTTTGCTCTAAGGTTATTCTGTAATACCTCTCTACCCTGAACCCAACCCCAGACCTACTCCCTGTAACCAATAAAGTTCTCCATCATTGTAAGCTTGGTGAACTGGCTGGGAGAGGGAAAGGGGCATGTCTTTGTGTCCACTATTTGTGCTTCATGGTAAAGGAAGCACCCCAAGTTCTAGCAGTGGGTCAAGAACCCTCTAGGGCTACAAGGCCTGTGTTTCCCAGGGGGCACAAGGCCAAGAACAGACCAGACCCTGGGTGGTGGTAGTGGTGACCCCAGGCTCATGGGTGTGCTTCAGGAAGGGGGTCGGCCAGACAAGAGGTGCCTCTGGGGAGACACTCAGAGCCTGAAAGGTGGTCAGGCACAGTGAGGTGGGTGGCTCAGTGCAGGAGCACTCTCTGATGGCCCGCCACACGCACTACCTCACCGAAGGTCACGTAGCATGTCTATGGGTTCTCCTGGATAAGGCTGCAGCATTTTGCATCATTTCCACCACAGGTAACTCCAGTATGTATTAAGAGGCTCAGCTTCTCTCTAAATAGGTCTTGATTAACCCTTTCCAAGAATGTTGCAAAAGCTATTTTATTGGAGGCTCGTTCAGTTGGACCAATGCTCATCTTGCATCTAGTGATGCTTTATTTAGAACCTGGAAGTCAAAATCCAAGGTGGGTATCTTCTAAGCATCTCAGGTGGGGTACATTTTGATTCACGTTTTTTCCTTTAGCTTCTCAGTAAATCTTTTAGAATCCAGAGTAGATTTCCCCACTAGGCCAAAGCAGAGAGCGAAATTGTACATCTTGTTCGGGTTTTGGGTTTCCTGATTCTGATACTCTTAACCCACTGTAAGTGCATACATTTCAAGCAGAAGGTAGAGTAGGATAGCACCTTCAAGACTAACTAATTCAGAGATGCATGACCTTTTGTAGGCAACACCCTACTTTGTCAGATGGATAAAGTATTGCACCTGGCAAAGTAGGCTGTTGTCCACCCAAGTTTGTGCCTCTCCAAATCAGTTAGTCTGTAAGGTCCCACCCTGCCCTACCTTCTGTCTAACTTCAGAATAATGCAGCTAACCACTTCTCTGTAGACTTCAGTGGCTTTCCTTCTAACAAACCTCAGAATATTTGTCAAATTTTTAAATTTTAAATGGCATGATTCTGTTCTTTTATGATAAGACCATATGATGATGATGATGATACATAGGACTTCTCTGATTCTTTTATACACAGATCTCAAAGCACTTTACAAACTTTGGCCACTACAATCATCCTCTTTTGCACATGGAGAAACTGAGGCACTGAGCATGTAAATGATTTTCCCAAGGACACAAACTGAAGCAGTGGATCTATCAAGCTGTATGCCATGTTGTGCTGCATACTGCATAGGCTACAAATATGCCATAACCTAATTCCCCACCCTCTGTCTTTTCTTCCCCCTCAAATGATATGCTTTTGGGAGCAAGGACTGTGTCCTTCTATACATTTATTTATACAGTGCCTAGCAGGATGAGGTCCAGGTTTTGGACAGGGTCTTTAGAAACTACCACCATGCAATTATAGACAGTAATACATAAGCTGGGAATAGCGCTTATGAGATTGATTCTGTGATGCTTCACCCCTTGTACAGTCATAATTACCAAACTGGGTGGAAAGCACTGTGAAGTCAGAATAGGAGCATTTTGCATTGGTATAAATGAGCGCACAAAGTGCAATAGACAGTTAGGTCTCATCTGATACCTAGACTGGTTTCAACTGCACAGGTCCTTACTCTCTGCATAAGTTTTACTATACATACCAGTCTGGATATTTGCGCCATTAATTACTAGGAATCCATAGTCCTTCATACTACCTTAAAGATACACCTCTGCCAGGATCTGCTACTATGGGTTCCATCTATCTCCCATTCACCTGCATGTGCTGTATTCCTTAGTGGGTTTTTCCAAAGACAGTCTTGCCATCAAAAACAGCACAAGCTCCTCCACAGCTTGGAGCATGTACAGTCAAATAGGAAGCTGCAGACACTGGCTAATACAGTGATGATCTTCATCTGGTGAAGAAGTTCCATTGCCCAAAAGGCTCCAGAAAACAATCATTCTGAGACTGTTGAGCTGTAGTTATTTCCTCCCAAAAGAGCTCATCAAATGCTTCCTAGTGAATAATTTATCTGACACACATTTAGCTCTTTTTTTTCCGTTTGCGAATTACCCACAAACAGACACTGTATTTACAAATGTGTTTGTTATCCATAACTGACCTGTTCAATCAGAAATTTACAACAAACAAATTTCAGCCTATTGGGTGTTTGCTATCTGTGGCATTATTAGCTGATCAGGTTGAGCCCTATATTCCTGCTCCCTGATTGGATGAAAGTTTTGGTTTTTTTTAAACAGGAGATCCACAAATAGTGAGTAATGATGTTAAAAGTAAATTCCTTTGTACACAGGTATGGAGAAAGATCTTCCCCTTACAGATTTAAAAACACCTCAAGAGAGAACGTTTGTTCACCAGAGCGCCCCAAGGGATGATGAGGTTGAACGGTCATAAACTCCTACAAGGCCGTTTCAGGCTGGACATAAGGAAGAATTTCTTTACTGTCTGAGCCCCCAAGGTCTGGAACAGTCTGCCAGCAGAGGTGGTTCAAACACCTACATTGAACACCCTTCAAGAGCAAATTGGATGCTTATCTTGCTGGGATCCTATGACCCCAGCTGACTTCCTGCCCTTCAGGCTGGGGACTAGACTCGATGATTTTCCAAGGTCCCTTCCAGCCCTAATGTCTATGAAATCTATAGTAAAAAACAGTATTTAGTGTGAAGTCTGAAGTATTTGGTTTTAAGAGATGAATAAGTAGAAGGATCATCTTATGTTTGGGTTCTCTACTGAGAACCAGGAGATTTGAGTTCAAATCCTGGTTCAGGAGCAGTCATTCAGGGCATGAAATATGCAACAATACATCCCAGTCAGGATGGCTCTAAGCATCTACCCACTGTAGGGCATCCCTCTGAGGCAGTCTTGGAAACCTCAGTCTTGGTTGGGCTCTAAAGACAATCCTAGAACATACAAGATAAAATGCAGGGCATGCTCAGGATTTTCCAGCCAAGACTTGCTGCTGGTGCATTGTAAAACATACCTCTGTTGTAGTGTGTTTGGGGTATTGGAGTAGCCATACATTCTTTGTTTTCTTCATTTATATAGATTAGAACCAGAATGAAAGTTTTTAACCCAAATGTTTTCCCCCCAAAATTCAGGTAAATTCATAAATTCTGAGACCCCCCCCCCCCACTGCCTCAGAAAGAACATTTTGGAGTTTAGGAGTATTGCTTCAACTTTTTCAAAATGAAGTGTTTTGATTGTTTTTTACAATGAGATAGATATTTAATTTCAATTTAAGGAAAAAAGCCCTACTTTTTATTTTGCTGCATCAGCCTGAAACAATGTTTTTTGGTTTGGTCGGTGAACCAGCACATCAGCTATTCACATAGCTGTAGTTGTAATCTCTCTGGGTAGAGGGCTGTGTATAACTAGATGCATGTACAGCACCTGACCCAGTGAGGACTCTGAGTGTTACTGGAATATGCATAATGTACCCTTATGATATAAAGCTGTATTGAATTAATTTGTTTAAATGTATAAAAGTTGCTCATAGATATTGTAACAAATCTTCTCTTTTTAGGTCTCTGGCTCCTTTCATGTCCTCTTCTCATTTAGGTCTGAACTGCAGATTTCAGATTCAAGTATATACCTGAACTTTCCAAAAGTTCGGAGGCTTGTAGCATACTCAAATCTAAGATTCTCTTTCATGCCATTAGAGACTACCACTTCCCAAGTTTAGATCCAGATCCAACTTTCCTGAAGTCAGGAGGTTGTGGAGATCTAGGGCTTTGGTGGGGAGGATCAGTCTCTAATAGCACCATATGCTTTGGATGGCTTTGATCTGAGGGGACACATGTAAGGTAATTAATCTACCAAGAAAGCTTGCTTTCTAACATAACAGTATGTCTGAAAATTATCCATCACATTTTCTCAAGCCCCGTTCAGTCCTCTTGCCAAATCTCTGCTTAAGAGTCCTATCTCTTTTCTCTAGCCCAAGCCCCTTGTTGTTCAACCTGCCTCTCTGACTTATGAAGGGATGTGCAGAGTTAGGAGTATTGTTAGTTAGATCATGCCAAGTAGTATAACATTTTGTCAAAAATATGCAAAACCTAGAACATTTGATTCTTTTTTCCCCTTGCAAAAAACATAGCCAAAAGGACGGAATGACAAAAAAAGAAAGAAAGAAAGACTTAGGAAAATGGCATTATTGTTTTTCTCCCAATCAGAAACAGGGATTCCATTCCCATCAAAAATAAATAAATCTTTTATGCAGAAATCATCAAGGAAATTAAATTTTCCTCTTAAAAGTGATTGTGCCAGCTATGAAGCTGGTTGTGAGGTTATTCCCTGTGCAATAGAATAAGGAAACATTAGACATTCCCATATTATAGGGTGAGGAGAGCAGCTAAAGTGGGTATGTCTTCATTGCAAATTTAAGAGAGGTTATTACATGGGTATTAACCTTAAGTTTTCTCCCATGTACATACATGAATGCCTCCCAAATTTGGTGTTTTCACCCAGGTTAGGTGGCTTCTCTGGAGGTGGATGTTAGATCCTGAGTGTGGCTGAGTGCTTTCAAGGGGGCTGATAACTTACTAGCTTTGCAACAAGGGTGCAGGTTAAATAACTTAATGGCTATTAAGTCTTCTGGTGCCTAACCACACTCCCTTGCTGTTCAAACAAACAGATTGACAATTCACTGGAAAGAAGACAGAGTGGCTTAGCTGATGACAGCACAAAACCATTGGATAAAACACCAGGTAGACAGCAACACTCATGGGTTAGTGCAGCTGCAATGAGAAGACATAGTTATCTGAGTTGCAGTGTGGATGCTCACAGCTGGCCTAGACTAACCTGGGTACCATCACTGAAGTAAGCTTTACAATAAAGATACCCGCAAGAGGGTCAGTATTTGCCCTTCCATGTGGGTGGGTGGGGCATAGGTTGGCATGGTGGAAGTGAGCAGTGCAATTGCAGTGCCCTGTCCCTGCTGAATGCACTAGGAGGGCAATAATATGCTCCAGGTGGTGCTGTTTTGCTACCTTCTTGTAGCAAAGAGATTGGTAAAGTTGGAAGTTATGTCTCGGGGAGCCCCTTCTTCAGTGCAGACTGCAGTAAACCATACCAGCCTATGGGAATGTCTTTCAGTTATAAAACCATGAACTAGAAAGACTGTCCAGCCTTAACCAGCCTTAGAGTCAAAGGAAAGACTTCCCATTGGCTTCTCGCTGAGCTTTGGATTGGGCCCCCAGTGCAAATCTTCAAACATTCCCTAACTCTGAAGTCACTATAAACACTACTAGCTTCCCGGATTAAGGACAATAAGAAGTCCTTCTTCAAATACATAGGGGGTAAAAAGAGGGTCCCGGGTAATGTGG
>NW_017728924.1:10372834-10411962 GCF_001723895.1 Crocodylus porosus | reverse complement strand
CGGTGCTCTTTCCTGCCAAGGCAGGGGGTCGGACTAGATGATCTACCTAGGTCCCTTCCGACTCTAGCTACTATGAAACTATGAAACTACACATTTGATGAAGTCCAAGTAAACTTTTCAGTCAATATACTTGATGAGTACTCAGTGTGCTCAGAATAAGCCTGTGGCCCTCCAGCTTCTGAACTTCCTGGATGACGAAGGTCCCTCTGCTTTGCTCTGGCAATTTCCCAAATTTCATCTGCAAGCATCAGCAGCAACAAATCACACTTCAGGCTGCATCCCACTGGGTTTCTGTTCCTGCTAGATTTGCATGCATGGCTATAACAAACACAGCTACTCCACCCCTCTGTTTGCGTCACCTCACATGGCATCAAAGATCCCACATCCTATCTTGAAATCATTACTATTGGCAAAATAATTGCAACAACAAAACTACTAAAAGCCCTGTTTGCACCACTTTCATCTCAGCTCAACCAAGATCTAACCAGCCTTCATAATGTGTGTTTTTTAAAAGGGAAAGGAGAAGTGTGTGTGTGGGGGGGGGAGAGTAAGGGAACCCCTCATCTTTATCAGGGCATCATTGGATATTCACATGCTATAAAGCACAATATTATTTGAGTTTAGTGGGTTTTTTGTGTGTGTTTCTGAAGCAATAGGTGTCAAAGTAGATTATTGATTGAGACCAGGGGATCTAAGAACCACATGAGGAGAACTGACTGATTATGCAGGCCCCCCTGCCCCCACTCCTCTCGCTTCTTTTTTTCCGCCAGGATTGGATTGATCGTCTCCAGTCTTCATTATGCTCCCCTCTCTCTCTCTTTTGGCCCCTACTGGGGATTCCTGACTAAACTATGGCAGGCAGGGCTCAATTGATCCTTCAAAATTCACTCGCTTCTTGCAAGGAGGAAAAACTGCACCACTGCATAATTCAAAAAGCAAACACAGAGAGGAGAGTGAAAGAAAAAAATCAATACCACTACAACTCATCTTGCAGATAAATGAACCAGCTAGGGCTTACATGAGGGGAGGATCATCCTTACAGCAGGGCTAAATACAAAGAAAGTTAAGTGACTCTGAGATGGGACCTGAGGTGAGTGGAACTGGCTTGAAAACATTTAAGGTACCTCCTAATGCTGAGCAAACAACCAAGGGTAGGTGTTTTGAAAGCTGTTTATAGATAATAGCCACAGGAAATCACTAGGGCAAATAGAGCCCGCTACCAAGGCCCCATTGACTTCAATAGGTTTGGATCAGTGTGAAAGCGGTGTTCTGTCTCTTTACAGCAGCTATGGGTAAGATTGCATTTAGTAAAGTACAGTTCACTGGGCATTGTAAGAAAGGCCTCTTGCTAGTTCCCTTGTCTTCTTCCTGTTTGTCTTATTAGTCAGTTCTGCTTACTTTACTGACCATATTTTCTTTTTCTATGGCTTTCAGGTCCACACAGCCAGGATCACTTCTGAAGACAACCTGGGCTCTATTTTGTCTTCTCATCCATCAACCTCAGGCCAGTACTGGTGGTGATAAAGGAAGCAGCAAGGAAATGAACAAAACCTGAATTATGGATTCAATGTAGACCTTTCCATGCTTAGAAATCTTCATTTCCTTTATGATCTATTGAAATCTCCTCTGAAAATTTGGGAAGATTGTTCCTGGAACCAGAAGATCTGATCCAGTCATACTTTTGCCTCAGATGCTGCCTTCATCTTGTCAAGTTATACTGGTACATTGACTTCAGAACAGACTGACTCTTTAGGCTTGTTTTTTGAAAGACAATATTTGTCATGTAAATAAAATCAGTGGGAATTTTTCAAGACAATGAGGAAGACTGACTCCAATGGACAAATGCTAATTTACGTCATATGACTAGGAGCAGTTTTTCTTGGCCCTTGGTGTTGAATGGTTTAATAAAGTGGGGTTCAAATTATGAAGATTGACCTCTGCAGTCCAAAGGGCATCTCTGTTGCATCAAAAGTTCTCTATGTATAAAACCTCATGATCATGTGCCCCACGTGAATTACATAATAGCAAAAAATGAAGGGAGGCTGGACATCCTAGAGAGTAGGGATTTATGTCCTAAAATCATACAACTGATTGCATACTATTCCATCTCTTCTGTTACATGCAAGACCCAAAGAGAAAGATCAGTCAGGAAAACTTGCTGCTTAAGTATGCTATGTTCAGTGAATGGGCACGTCTACATGTGCATGAACGTGGTGTAATTACAGCACATTAACTGTAGTATGTGTAACAACAGGTACTAACTTAATGAGCTATAATTGGTGCTACTGCACAGTAGTGCTGGTGCACATCTTTTGGTAATGCTAATGTGCAGTAGATTAATTCTACTGAACATTAGTGCATTAGCACAGCTTTCACCATGATGCACTATTGCACAGTAGAATTAGTCTACTGCACTCCTAGCATCTTGTGCCCAATGATTAGGATATCTAAACTTCTAGCCCTGTGTTTTAAACTGTGTCTGGGCTATAACTGATGCTCAAAACTCAGCTAATGACTAGGGGAAAAACTGGTTGCATATCGCTTGTGATCCTCAGAGTCTCATGTGCTACATGCTGAACAATAACATAACAGGACTTCAGGTTAGTAAATCTAAGTTGGCTCTTTATTAAAAAAAACAAACTATTTATGGAGGTTTTTCATAGACATTAGGGCTGGAAGGGACCTCAGAAGATCATCGAGTCCAGCCCCCAAATGCACTGTGGCTAGAATTCTAGCTACGTGCACACAGACTGACTTCCTTGTACTCCTCAAACTCTTCCATCATGCAACCTGTGTTTGTCCCTATAGGTTCTATACATCTAGACTAAAACTGACCAAGGCCAGGTCACAGCCAACTATTAGAATTACCTTCAGGCTTGTTTAACATGCAGCCTGTTGCCCATCTCTCCAAGAAGACTGCCTTACAGGCAAAAATAACCAGAGTGCAACAATTCCTCATTTCTAACCATCAATGCCCCTATACCAGGTGCCAAGAAAGGGCTATGTCCAAATTGGCTCTCTAAGGGGATTGTTGCTGTGACAGAGGGCTGGAAACTGACCCAAACTTTATAGATTTTAAATCATATTAAACTGGCAAGGGAACATTAAAATAATGAATATATCCATTGCCTTTAAGACTACGTAGTACCCCTGTAGCTACCATACTCTAGTTTTTGCCAGCTGCTCTGTTCTAAGAAGTTCCTCTGGGAACTGCAAAAAAGTTTTTGCCTGTGAGTAGCAATGATGTATAGTGCTACTGATAAATACCTTTTGGGCATATCAACAGGTCTGGCACTAGATTATGCAAAGTATAAGCTGGAGCAAACTGAACCAAAATCTGGCATCCAAGCAACCCTGAAAAATGAGGTGTTCATGCTCAGAATCCAGAACCAAAATTTGGAAGTGGCCTCTGCCATCCAAAGCCCTGCCTAAGCCATCTTCAATTCTGGAGTACTCAAAATCTCAGTCTGAATTTTGCAGCTGAATCCTAGTTCATAATGGGGGATATCTTAAGATAGAGCTATCTCTAATTCGAGATCAAATTGATTAAGAAATAAAAACGAAAAAAAGAAAACCACTCAAGCTCTTGCTTTGTCCTGCTACTTCTAGTGATGAGGAAACCCTTGATGGCATCAAGTGCTGGTCGTATTTCAGCCACTTACATCTTCTGTGATTCCTGGAAAGCTCCTGAGCAGGTGAATCATGAGCCCTGGGAGCACTGCTGAGTTGGACTGAAGTTTCACATGGCTGGGGAGAATGAAGGGCTTTCAGAATGTTGCTGCTATATATTTTAAAGTAATTTAACAGCCATCTACAGAGCAGCCCAGCCCAGACCCAGTAGTCGTAGGGACAGACAGTTCTTTTAAAAGCTTTTAAATGTATGCAATAGATTAAAAAATAAAGCTGACTTGCATAACATCCCTTTCTATCATTGTCTGCTTCCATTCCTTCTGTAGTGCTTTGTGTTCTTCATTTATTTTGTATGGCTACAGACATCTGTTTGCTCAGTGTCATTCCTGGGTGAGATTTTCAAGGACCCTAAGGAAGGCACCTAAGCCTAAGTGATTTAGCAATACAATGACTCTCAAGCAACAGGTGCTCCAAACTCACTTAGGTGCTTTAAACATCCAACCTCCAAATCATAGTGAAATTCAATGAGTTTTAGATATCTAATTCCTTTTGTCACTTTTGAAAATCCCAGTCCTGCTGTGCCCATTAGAAGGTCACTGCATGATGCTATCTTTCTTGAGGTCCATGGCCCTGCTCCGTCTGATCTGAAAAAGCCATAACGTTACTTTATACTTGGATTTCATTGATTCTATAGACATTAGGAGCTAGAAGGGACCTCATGAGATCATCCAGTCCAGCCCCCATCATAGGCAGGAAGTCAGCTAGGATCAAGTGACCCCAGCAAGAAATACATCTACCTGTTTTTTGAAAGGGTCCAGAGTAGGTGTTTACACCACCCCTGCGGGGAGTTTGTTCCAGACCCTGGACACTCACACCATAAAGACCTTTTTTCTTATATTCAGTCTAAATCAGCCTTCCTGTAGTTTATGGCTGTTAGACCTTTTATCCTTTGGGGAGCTCTGGTGAACAGCTGTTCTCCCAAGTCCTGATGCACCCCTCTTATGTAATTTTAGGCTGTCACCAAGGCCCCTCTGAGCCTTCTCTTCTCCAGACTGAAGAGTCCCAAGTCCCTCAGCCTCTCCTCGTACAGCCTTCCCTCCAGGCCTTGGATCATACAAGTGGCTGTCCTCTGAACTCTCTCAAGCTTATCCACATCCCTCCTGAAGTGGGGGGGCCCAATACTGGATGCAGTACTCCAGCTGTGGTCTCACCAGGGCTGAGTAAAGTGGGAGGATGACTTCCCTGGTTTTCCTTGAGATGCATCAGTGGATGCACGCCAGAGTTTGCTTTGCTTTGCCAGACATTCATCTTCTGGTCAATCAAGACCCCCAAGTCCCTTTTGGTCATGGTGCTAGCAACTGTAGCACTGCTGAGCCTGTAAGTATGTTGAGGGTTCTTCCTACCAATGTGCAGCACCTTACACTTCTCTACACTGAAGGCCACCAGGTTTTGGTCAGCCCACCTTGAGACCATGTCCAAATTGGCCTGTATCCCCAGCCTGTCCTCCAGTGTGACCACCCTACCCCATAATTTAGTATCATCTGTGAACTTGGACAGTTCACATCTGACTCCTGAATCCGGATCATTAATGAAGATGTTAAAGAGTACCGGCCCAAGTACCAAGCCCTGAGGTACTCTACTGGTTACCCTGAGGTACATTGATTTGCTCCCTTCAACTAGTACTCTTTGGGTCCGACCCCATAGCCAGTTGCCTAGCCATTGGACTGTGTGATGATCAAGGCCACAGTTCCTCAGCTTAACCATGAGGACATCATGGGGAACTGGGTGAAAGGCTTTCTTGAAATCCAGATATATGATGTCCATGTCATCTCCCTTGTCCAGGACACATGTTACCTTATCATAGAAGGAGATGAGGTTGGTCAGGCAAGACCTGCCAGTCAGAAAGCCATGCTGGCTGGTATTCAGAAGCTTGTCTTCCATTAGCCTTGTGTTGATGGACCCCTTGACAATTTTCTCCAGGATTTTTCCAGGGACAGATGTCTGACTGATTGGTCTATAATTCCCAAAGTCAACCCTCCTCCCTTTCATGAAGATAGGGACTACGTTGGCTTTTTTCCAGTCTTTTGGGACCTCACCAAGCACCATGAATAAATCTTCATGCTCTATAGTGTCAGAAGTTTTCAGTGCCAGGATTATCAAGTCCATAAGAAATATCAAACCCTCATGGCAGTAGATACATCTGAGCCACCTTTACATGCTACTGAAGTGAGATTTAACCTGGGGCACAGTCAAGACCCAAGCCAACGAAGAAGCCTGTTCTGTGGGAACTGCCTCATCTTTTTCATTGTTTGGTCATAGGATTGCCATTTGAAGTGTGTATGAATTTGTCCCCTGTGGATAATAAGTCATACAGGGAATATGCCAAAGATTTATGGCTCCATCTGTGGCACACATTAAACACTTATATGCTCTGAATATGAAGAACAGGTCTCCATTGCCACACTGACAGCTTGTGGCAGGGATGGGCCTGAGCACACCCTGTTTATCCTCTCCAATAGGCCTGCTACAAATCTGGAAATAAGTAGGTGAGGCCACTTTTAGGTCCTACTAGCTCTCAAGCACACTGGAGACTGAGACTTTGTGAGCAAGTTATAAAGGGATTCCTATTAGGCTCAGTGGCATATTTCTGGGTTTGAAGAGTGCTTGTGGGAGTGAGTGGGTGACAGCATTGACAATATCTCATCTAGGTCACACCACTTCCATGGAAAAGAAGTACTCAAAAACTACTCAAAACTGTCTATTATCTGATATTGGGAAGAGAAGAAGTCCAGGTTTCTCAAACATTGGACTTTGCCCAAGGATTCAGGGTGTGTTCCTTTCACAAAAGTAATTATTTTAAGGTGAAACAAAACTCATCTGAAAGCCTAAAGAATGTATAGATAAAGAAGACTTAAGGCCCCTTTTATCCTTTAGACTAAGGTTAAGGTACATTTGCATAGTCATTGCTGGAAAGTTTGTTTAGATGATACTCCTTCTGCTCCCATTTTGTGGATACATTTTGGACTTTCCTCTCTCAGATGCCAGATCCATTCCTGTGCAAAGGGCCAGCACAAGGGGATTTAAGTGGGACTTCAGTAGTAAACTAGTTTGTGTTGGTTCCCTGCAGAGCTGAACTTCACCCCAAACAATGTCATACAGTTGAGTCTAATCCCCTCTACCTGGGGGATAGAGGGTTAACCACTGACATTCATTTATTATAGTTCTAAGAAACAGTCAGGGTGCCTATACACATGCTCTGATGCATTCTCATTAGAATGCTCCAGCATTCCCACAGAGTCACGTGTATAATCCCCTGCCAGTTTAAAAATGGCTGCTGGGGCACTTTAACCCTTAGCGAATGAGCTTTAGTTAAAATGTCCCATTGCCATTTTTAAACATGCAAGGGCTTAATACATGTGCCACTGTGGCATTTTAATTAAAGCGGCTCTTCAAGAACCACTCTAACTAAAACACGCCCCGCCCCGCTCCCCCCACCCCTGATCACATGTATAGTCACCATCAGTCAGTCTCCTTGCAGCCTGCACCCCAACACTTGCACATAAAAGTAGATGGATTTCAAAGGCTGTTTTTGGTTGAAGGTTTGTTAGAAGCAGAAAAGACAGTGGAAGTTGACTGAACATAAAAGCCTGGGGAGAACAAGCTCTGGGACTGCAGCCATGAGAGAAACTGAGAGAGCACTTCAGGGCAAAGTGCTGACTGCAAGGGCAGCTTGGGACTGTGAGCAAAACTCCTACTATGTTTAGGGAAACAGGAGTTTATAGATTCTGTGTGAACAGGATGACATCAACCTGGAGTCTATGTGTGATCCTAGCAGAAGGAACCTGTAGTTCCCTGAATTTAGCTAATGTTTGAGGTAAAAAAAAGAGTAATCACTATGAGTTTCTAGGACATATTTGCCTGTCTCTCACCTTCTCTTTGTCCAACTCTACCTGTGCCTGTCTCATAGGCAAAAGGAGCTGTACATTGTCTTCCTTGCCATTAGCAGCTTTCCCTGGACCACAGCAGTCTACTGTTTCCCACTGTAACCTTTAGAAATGGAAAACCAAAACACCAGGAGCAGAGGAAAATAAATAATGGGAAGGAGTATGCTGAGCTCCACAGTGGCGACAGTCCCTAAGGACACACTGGCATGTGAGGAGATCTACTCAAACAATTTCCTTGAAATATAAATGAGCTCTAGGCTCTGGGGTTTCTCTGAAGGAAGGGGCAAAGACTTTTCAACTGTGAGGACTAGGTTGGTGCAAATGGTGTATCCCCACTGAAAGCATTGTGTCTGAGGCAGAGCCAGTGCACACCAGGTAGTAACGCTGAAGTCAGTGGGTAATATCCTGAGCTGGTACATATCAACATAATTCTGTTAAAAGTAAGTGGACCCAATTCCCCAAGTGTTGTAAATTAACCTACCTCCATTTAAATCAGTCTCCTCCAATGAAGTCAATAGAGTTATACCAGTACACACCAGCTGCGGTCCAAATAATGAAGATGCTTTCTAAGTAGAGACTAATGATCCAGCGAGGCGGAGTTCGAATCCAGCAGTCCATAGGAGGTGTCCCAGAGAAAAGCACAGCAAACAGTGAATTGCATATGCATTAGGCCTGTGCGAAGCGGCTAGTATTCACTTCATATTTGGATTTAGCGAATTCGGGTGACTGTGATTCAAATCACTGTCCTGAATCAATTTGGCCAAACCTGATTCGGCGATTCAGCTGCTGCCAAAGCTTCATATCAGCCAGGCCCATCCCCCCAGCCCGGCAATGGCTGCCCCAGCCGCCCCAGCTCTTGGCACTTGAGGAAAAAAAAACCCAGACTCAGTGGGTGCTGCTGGACAGGGGGGCAATCCCTGCTGCTTCCAACTGCCCCACACCATGTGTGGGGCTCTGCATGAGCCCCCCAAGTCCCAAGGCCACTGCAGGAGTGGTGAGTCCTGGGATTTTTCTCTGTTTTGTTTTTTTTTGCTTAAAGAGCCAGAGCTGGGGCAGGCAGGGCAGCCATGGAGGGCCTGGGGGAGCGAGGGGATGTCAGGGGGATCATGCAGAGCCCCCCATTCAGCATGGAGCAGCGGGCGGCCCCCTGCCTAGCAGCATCTAGTGACCACTGGGGCTTTTCTTTAAAGGGCCAGGAGCTGGTGCAGGCAGGGCAGCCATCGGGGGGCTCAGGGAGTGGGTTAGGGTTGCGGGGCTGGGGCAGCAGGCAGGGGCTGGGGGCTGGCAGGGGCACCACCATGGTCCCTTCTCCCCTCCCCTAGCCCCACTTCCCCCATCTCCTACTTACCAGCTTCAAGTCTGACTGTAGCTCCCTGTTCTCTGCTGTAGTGGCAGGGACTGCCCAAATCATCGAAGCTCTCCAAATATTTTCCGAAGATTCAGAGAGCTTTGAATCAATTTGGACCTTTTAATTGGTCCCCTGATTTGATTTGGATTTGGAGATTCGGGCACCAAATTGAGCCAAATCTCCTCTGAATCAAATCACCACACAAAGTTTTGTACAGCCCTGCTCTGCATTTCAAACTACTGTACCAAAGGAATGAGATTTTTTTCTTGCAATTGTCTTAGACTTTGGTATATTAAATCACTGAAGACTATTATTATTATTGTAGCTATTATTATTTATCAGTGTTTTCCTTTTTCAATGTATCATATTAAGAGGAACTAGTTGATTAGATTGTAATTGAGCAAAGCAAATAATTTGCAGATGATAACATACTCAATGTTCTTTTTTCCACCTCACAGAAGGTCAAAAGCAAAAATGATCACAATTTCTCTGTTTGTTTGAAACAGAATATTTCTTTGGAGTCCATTTTTTTTCAGTCCATGGACTAGTATTTGGTATTCCAAGTGGGACTTGCCTTGCCTACTTGTGACTGGCCTCACAAGTCACATGGACATAGTTGCTCTTCCCTGGGTAGGTGAGGCTATTAAAGAAGATGTTCCAAAGATGTGTATGGCCTTTAAATGATCATTCATGTTTCTCTTTTCCTGGGTGAGGCTTAGATAAACAGAATTGGCCCTCAAGGCCTTAAATAACCATGAAAGGATATGAAGAACCCAGCTTCCCCCAACTCACTCCTCCTTCCAGGTGAAATAACCCCGTTCTTGGAGTTCCTCTGGAGAAAGTTACTGTGGGCTGTGTCCTGTCTCTGTACAGGATTGCAGCTGCTGGTCTAGCTGCGCCAGCACACACCTTTTCTGCAAAGGAGATTCTCACTGATGTTGTTTTCCTTGCTCAAATGCCTCAGTGATGGTGTCAACCATTTCCATATTGGAAGTTTTCATTTGGTGGGCTATGCTCATGACTTGAACCCCAGGACCTGGTCCTCTGGTGCCGTGTGCCTTGCAGACTCATTGGCACTTATTTGAAGTTAGTCCAAAATGCTGCTTGACCTAACAGCACTGTCTTACACTCACTTTCCACAGGTACAAGTGACAACTCATGGTATAAGAATCAGGAATGCTGACCTCCCTCTAATAGAGACAAGGCCCCTGCAAACCGCTGTCTTCAGTGTTATTTGCTAAGGATCTTCCTTTATATGGGAAGCAATTGGTATGAATTTCCTTCCTCACAGGTCATTGTATGCAGTGCCTTCCCTCCCTGCCTTACCACTCCCCCAGGAATGGGTTTTGTCTTCTGCTGATTGTGCTACATGTTTTGACTTTTGTCAGCCTCGCGATTGCCTCAGGCAGTGTAGGTGACCTTGTTGCTGAGCTTTCATTTTCCTTTTACACACGGATCCTCTCTCTCTTTGAGCAGCTTGTCGGCTTGCTGTGAACCTCCTTTTCCCACGTTGTCTTGTCATAGCAAGTCTAGCTCAAGCAGCCTTTGGCCATGAAAGAGGCTGGAGAGGGTTTTGCTTTATAAGATTAACATCTGCCCCCCCCCCCCACACCTGCCTCCAGACTCCTGGTAGGGCTGGAGACATAGGTGATGGCCACATCTTATCACCTGTTTCACGCACCTTGCTTGTGTGCCAACAGTAAAACTGAATGCCTTCCACTGTCTCCCACTTCTTAATCCCTGCTGAGCTAAGGCTTCCTCCACTCACGTCAGTGGGTTACAGAGGAAGAACCAAGTTGCTATGGGGGAACCCAAGTTCAAAAGGAAGGTACTTTGGGAGGTCATAGAAGGGAGGAGGAGAGGAGGAGGACTACTGGAGATCCTTAGACCCATGTTGTATACGGGGAGAAGAACTAGATGCCCATTAGGCAGAGAAGGGCACTGGGGATGAAGCTACTGGAAGACTGTGGCAATTGTGTGGGATTCTGTCTGTGGACAACTTATAAATTTGCTGCATCACTGAATGCCTCAATGGATGTGGAGTCAAGCATTTATCATCAATGCTGAGGTCCCATCTCTGCTAGATCATAAAAAACAGTAATTGATACAAATAGCTGCCATTAAAAACAAAGCATCTTAAGATATCAGAATGACTATATAGTAGATAAGTGATTCTCAACTACAGTGCTGTGACATCCTGAGGGATCCTTTCAAGGGTGCTGCACGTGTTGCACAATGTTAGCTCTATTAGATGTCCAAACATGATTCACAAGAGAAACCCACAGATTTCAAACAGGAATTCAGAGTATTAAAAACATTCTCACACATTGTGATCTAACTTCTTTACAACAGAAAAACTGCTTTATTTTTCTGTAGTAAAAAAATGAGCTAACATCTTCTGAAGTATGCTTCGAGTCTAACAACCGGTGCCTTGAGTCTAAAATGTTGAGAACCATTGTTAAATTAAACTTTTTTCCAACTTCATTTCACAGATTGGGGTTTGAAGCAACAGAATTGCCTCACAAAGGAGAAGCAAAGAAGGTAAGGAAGGTAGGTTAGTCATTAAAACTACTAGAGGCAGAGAGAGAGGACCATAGAAGCTTGCTTTTATAGCAGGAGACCTTTTTGACAACACGGCAAGCTGAAAAAGAACCAAGTTGGCTGAAGGAGCAGAAGGAAGAAGAGAGACAATGTGATCCACAGGAAAACCTTGTGTAGGACTGGGGACTTCAGATCATTGAATCATAGAAACTTAGGGTTGGAAGGGACCTCAGGAGCTCATTTAGTCTAACTCCCTGCCCAAAGCAGGACCATCCCTAACTAGATCATCCCAGCCAAAGCTTTATCTAGCCAGGTCTTAAAAACCTCCAAGGATGGAACTTCCACTACTTCTCTGGGTAACCTGTTCCAGTGGTTTAGTACTCTCCCAGTGAGAAAATTCTTCCTAATATCTAACCTAAACTTCCCTTGCTGCAACTTAAGACTGTTGCTCCTTGTTCTGGATACCCTCACCTTAGACACCTCTTACCTAAAATCAAACATTGCTCAAGAGAGGAAGAAACTGAGACAGGTTTTAATAGTGGTTTTAATGGTGAACATGTTTAATGGTGAAACTGTGGGTTTTAATGGTGGTAGATTCAAACACAGCAGCCTGGTGAGTGTTCAGAAGGGGAAGCACAGAGAGGGAAAGGAGTTGGGTAAAG
This sequence comes from Crocodylus porosus, assembly GCF_001723895.1. Classification (NCBI taxonomy): domain Eukaryota; kingdom Metazoa; phylum Chordata; order Crocodylia; family Crocodylidae; genus Crocodylus; species Crocodylus porosus. The sequence continues at coordinate 10,399,837 of NW_017728924.1, read as the reverse complement.
AAGGGTCATAGAAAAGGAAAGGATCTGCAGGTGGGGAGTGAGAGAGAGAGCTCATACTTTAAAAACACTTGAAGAATTTGTCCTTAATATGGTCCCAATGTTTTTAAGAGTAGGTTTGACAAACACTTGTCAGGGATGGTTTAGTCAGGATAATTTTGCCTTGAGCAGGGGTTGGATTAGAAGACTTCTTGAGGTCCCTTCCAGCCCTGCTTGTCTACAGTTCTGTGATTCCACTCCTTAGCCACATGGCTGCAGAATGGAAATGCAGAGAACCACATCTGAGGTGCTGTGTCCCTCAACCCCAGCGTGGTGATGCTCTCTTTTGAGGTAGGGGTTTATATTAGAGGAACTGTAGGTGTTAAAACAGAGTGTCCAGGACATTTTTTCTTTAGACTCCTGAAAATATGCCAGTGGCCAATAGAGCACATATATGTGGACTAGGGAATGTGGTACATCAGGAAGCTACTGGAAACCTTATTTTGAAGTATGTATTAGAATACTACATAGACTGTGTCTGTTAAAACTCAGGTAAAAAACGAATGGTGTTTGTTGGTGTTCAGTGTCTTGGGATATCAGGCCACTGCTTTAGTGCTTAAATACAGATTTACAGGAAGAAGTTTAAGGTCTCACATGTGAAAATGTGATTTTCTGTTTCCATAAAGATTTTGCACTCACAAACCTCAAAGCCTTTTATAAAAGAGTCATTTTTATCACCCCTATTTTACAGATATGAACATTTAGTCACAAGTGATGTGGCCAAGGTCTCTTGGCAGGTTCAAGAATAGAACTGAAGTGTCCTGAGTGCTAATCTAGTGTTTTTTGCACTGGGCTATGCTGCAGACTACTGGAGAAAGAGAAAGGTGTTTTATATTAAAAAGAACATTTTTGTCAGTAACAAAGCCATGAGAGAGGGGTCTAGCGTTACAAAGGTTGTCTTTGTGGTTTCAGTTATTTAAAGCTTTCTAGATTTTGAACAATACATGAATCTGTATGAGATAGTGTGTTTGCCTGAGTCTGAGTCTCCATGCGTGAAGAAAATGTGTGAGAGGGAGTATGTGGGTGAGAGAGAAAAACCACTAATGTTTCTGCTCTCCCACTGCCAACTCAAGGGGCAGCATTAGAGCAGTGCAAACTGTGCAAGTTCAGGGTCCCCAAACCTGTGAGAAACTGATTAGCAGCCATCAGCTTCATAGCTACTGTCAGACTGGATATCTGATACCGAATCTGTGTGCATAGCCTCCAAAAGCTACACCTTGCTCCTGGCTAACCATGACTACTGCTTGTTCAGACATGCAGACATTCATCTACTCCTTGGGGCATTACTTCTTCTGACTAGAAGCTGCCATTTCCTCCTTGCCTGCCATAGTCATAGCTCAGGAGGCCCTCAGTAAGGGTAAAACCCCTTCCCACCCCCTCAAAAAACAAACAACAACAAAAACTGGTTTTGAAGGTCCTGCTCCCTCATGTGTGTTAGTCAGACTGCCTGCATGCTAGACAGTCATGTAAAGCAACACTGGAAAGTAATTATGTTGCCAGGTGGGGAAATACAAGGTAGTAATGCCATTGATGACAACATCTCTGATCTATTAAGGAGGACAGCTGGGGAATGAAGGGTGCAAGTCTGGTTACTAATCCCATGTTGCTGCATCTTCATTGTTATCATTCCCTGTGCCAGTCAGATTAAATGAGCATGCGTAACTATCATACCTTCATTCTGCTATGTAGACAAAGCCAAGACAGATTGTATGTTTATAGTTTTTGCCTCTGACAAAAGATCCTGCCCCCATATTTCCACACTCTCTTCATGTTATACCCATTAGGCATTTAACTTTGAAGGATTGCATTGGATTTTTTGCAGAATCCATCAATGCTGTTCTCCCAAGGTGATCACTCTGTTAATAGAGATAGATGTGTGTGTGTGTGTGTGTGTGTGTGTGTGTGTGTGTGTGTGAGACAGAGACAGAGATAGACAGACAGATGAATAAAAAGAAAGACAGAGATACATTATTTGAAATAACTGAATAAAAGTTATAATGTTATTAAGCCTTTTTGGGTCAAATGTCAGGCAAAAAATTGTTGAAATGTCAAATTTTGAAAAATGTCAACCCACATCCAAGAATGTTTATGTTAAAAAAACATGACCAAAAATATTCCCCAAGTCTTTGTGACTTTTTTTTCTATCCTTTGGTCTGGAGGGGCCTTGGCAGCCAGTAGAGGGAGCTCAGAATCTTATTCCCAGAACTGTGGAAACATAATTGAAAACAATGTTGATGATTCTTTTGTTCAACAAATAAAGGAAGCAGCCCACAAGGGAGCCATGTTGGCTGATGCTTTATAAGGTCCCCTGGGAATTGTGGAAAAATCAATGCTTGCCAAAGGGAAAATGGACCATACCAATGGGGAAAACAACTATGATTATCAAGCTTCTAAGAGGTTATTACAGACAATGGACCTGATCCTAGAAAATGCTGGGTGCCCTCAATTCCCATGAGTACTATAGATAATACAGGGTACTAATCTTTCTTCCTGATCTAAGCCATTCAATAACGACAGGCCAAACTTAAGGGCTTAAAGCTAGGCTCCTGAAACATCCGTAAGTGGGCCCCTAGATGTAAAGTTTAGCTTCCTTTTCGGTCATGCTGAGCATTTGCAGCTCTCAGATTCCAGTGGGACCAAGTGAGTATCTTAGCACCTTTGAAAATCAGGCATTTTTATATAGGTGTTTAAATATGGATTTAGTGACCTAACTTTAGCTACATAGATTTGAGAATTTCAGCTTTGCTACTTTCAAAGAAATCTAAGGATTTCCCATTGAACAACAGCGGGATCTATGTCTAACTCCTTTTGGCATTTTTAAAATGCATAATAAGACTATGGAACTCATTACCACAAGGAAGCTGCTGAGGTGAAGAATTGAATAAGATTCAAGCTGAGATCACAGGTTTATACAGACAACAAAAATATTCAGAGTTAGAACAGTTGATGCAGCAACAAGAAAAATAAAAGAATATTCAAAGTGCTATAAAACCCTGCATTGTTTAAATTAGTTTCTGGTCATATTAAACAGTCTTAATATACAGGATATTATTCGACATCTGTCTATGATGAGGTTCTTATGCCTTCTCTGAAAAAGCTGGTATTGACTGGGGATTGCTCTGTCAGGCCTTCAGTCAGTGCAGTTGTAGTTAGGGATCTTCTGGAAGGGCTAGACATTTTTAAATCTGCAGGTCCAGATGCCTTCCACCCAAGAGTGATGAGGGAGCTGACAGGGGTCATCGCGGAGCCCTTGGCCCAGCTGTATGAGCATTCGTGGTCATCTGGCCAGGTGCCGGGGGATTGGAAACTGGGTAATGTGGTCCCAATTTTCAAGAAAGGGAGGAAGGAGGACCCAAGTAACTATAGGTCTGTAAGCCTCACCTCGGTCCTCGGGAAGATCTTGGAGAGAATCATCAAGGAGCACATCTGTGGGGGGCCAGCAGGGGAGATTGTGCCCAGGGGCAACCAGCATGGGTTCATCAAAGGCAGGTCCTGCCTGACCAACCTGATTGCCTTTTATGACCAAGTGACTAAATCCTTGGATGATGGTGTTGCTGTAGACGTAGTCTTTCTAGACTTTAAGGCGGCCTTTGACACTGTCTTTCACCCCTTCCTCATCAATAAATTAAGTGACTGTGTCATTGATGCCTACACAGTTGGATGGGTAAAAAAATTGGCTGATGGGGCGCACCCAGAGAGTAGTGCTGGACGAGTTGTACTCAGCTTGGCAAGATGTGACCAGTGGGGAACCCTAGGGCTCGGTCCTCAGGCCTGCACTGTTTAACATCTTTATCAGTGTCTTGGACGAGAGGGTGGAAAGCACGCTGTCCAAGTTTGCTGATAACACTAAGATGTGGGGTGAGGTGGGCACACTTGAAGGGAGAGAGAGGTTGCAAAATGACTTAGACAGACTACATAAGTGGGCAGGCAAGACTAGGATGGGGTTCAATGTAGACAAATGCAGGGGGCTGCAGCTTGGGAGAAGGAATCCACAGCATACATACAGGCTGGGGTATTCCCCTCTTGAAAGCACAGAGGTGGAAAGGGATCTTGGAGTCATTACTGACTCCAAGATGAGCATGAGCCGCCAATGCCAGACCGCAGCCAGCAAGGCCAGCCATACCTTGTCATGCATCCAAAGATGCATCTTAAGCCAGTCCAGAGAGGTGATACTCCCCCTCTATGCGACATTGGTCAGGCTGCAGTTGGAGTACTGCGTCCAGTACTGGGCGCCGCACTTCAAGAGGGATGTGGCCAGCCTGGATAGGGTTCAGAGAAGGGCCCCCCGCTTGGTGAGAGGGCAGCAGGAGAGGCCCTACAAGGAGAGACTGAGGGACCTGAACCTGTTCAGCCTTAGCAAGAGGAGGCTGAGGGGGGACCTGGTGGCTGCCTACAAACTCATCAGGAGAGATCAACAGCAAATAGATAGAGCCCTTTTCTCCCCAGCACCACCTGGGGTGACAAGGAACAATGGTAATAAGCTGATGGAGAATAAGTTTAAATTAGAGATCAGAAAGCAATATTTTACCATTAGGGTGGCCAAAATCTGGAACCAACTTCCCAGGAAAGTGGTCCTCACCCCTATCTTGGGCAAATTCAAGAGGAGGTTGGATGATCACCTCTCTGGGGTCTTGTGAACCCAGCATCATTCCTGCCTGTGCCAGGGGATCAGGCTAGATGATCTGTTCAGGTCCTTCCTGACCCTAGATACTATGAAACTATGACTATTACTGCAAACTATTTACTGGACTAAAGAGACCATGGGACTGATGCAGTCTTGCAGTGTTTTGGTCCCCAAAATCTTGACTTCAAATAGCCTGTTTTTAGTAGTCTTCAGCTGTTTTAGTAACTCCTGATTCACTGTGCTTTCTTAGTCATGATGATGTTGTTGATGATAAACTTCCATATTCAGTGAGACCAGAGGCAAGGGAGAGATGCAGAGTTGTGATAGGATGCTCAGGGGCTATGAATGGATCTTAAGACATTTCAAGTGCCGTCATGTATAGATAACCATGCAGCTTGGAACAAACCAAACCCAGGATGTCCTCTCTCTACTCTGTCATTTAGCTTAAAAAAAATCCTTGCCAAATTCTCCAAAGCACCGCAACCTCAGAGAAGCCATGATTTTTTTTTTCTGCTTTCCCATTAAGGCACAAGAATGTCAAACATCATTTACTTGTGTACTCTTCATGCTCAATAGAAGCCCCCTTGAATTCAGTGGTACTACCCATGGTCTGTGATCCAAAGTCCATTACAATCCAAAGGTGTCTTTCAACTTTTTCATGGGTTTTGAATCAGCTCCTTCCTGAATAAATACAATTCCTATGAGTAAAGATTTGTAGGATCATGCCCTACATTTTATCTTGACAGGTAAATTTACTTTCAGGCTACATTTGGGGGAAAGAGCTGTTAACTGATTAATCACAGAAGCATGGAGTGCAAGAAAAACAGCATTTTGAATAAGCCAGATGGAAGATGGAAACATCTTAACAATACCTACCATTTAAATGTTTAATGTGGAGCATGCTCAACCAATCAAACGATCTCATTGTTGGTACACGCCTAAATGCTTCCAGCTGAAATTCACCCCTGGGCAAAGGACCTCTGCAAAATGTACATATCACTTAAGCTCATGATGGCTTAGCCTGACTGATGCACCATATTGGTTCCAGCCATCTACAAAGGGGTGAATTTTACCTCTAAAGATAAATGCATGGGGAGGTACTTGAATGTTGCAAAAGCAGCATTTGTTAACATGCATTGGAATTCTCAATGCAATGTTTTAGCTGAACTGTCTTGCCGCTCCCCTTTCACAGCTGTTTGCAAAAGTTCAAGAAGCTTTGCTTTGTGTTAATGTGCCTACTTCCATAAAAACACAAATGTTCATGTACAAATAAGAGCGTATGTCTAATCTATCTGTTTCATCATCTTCAAAACAAAAAGGAAGTGCTCATTTATGATGGTCATCCAGTCAGGAAAGTGAATTTATACCATGTAACATAAGCAACCAATCATACAACCAGGGTAATGAAGAAGAGTTTGCAAATGCCCTATAAACCAAAATGTATCTGCATAAATACTCCATCCAAGAATTATGCATAATGAATTCATGGAAACAGAGAAGACTCCTCACAAATGGTCCATGTTAAGCAAAAATAAGGAGAAATATCTTTGATAAATTATTTGAAATAACCATAGATTTCATAGACATTAGGGCTGGAAGGGACCTCATGAGATCATCAGGTCCAAAGGGCAGGAAGTCAGCTGGGATCAGATCACCCTGTGAGATAATCATCCAAACATGTCTTGAATGTGTCCAGAATAGGTGCTTGCACCACTTCTGGGGGGAGTCTATTCCAGACTTTGGAGACTTGGATGGTAAAGAAGTTTTTTCTTATGTTCAATCTAAAACTGTTTTCCAGCAATTTGTGGCCATTTGACCTTGTCATCCCTTGGGGTGCCCTGGTGAACAAACATTTTCCCAGATCCTGATGCACACCCTGTATGTACCTACAGGCTGCCACCAGGTTCACCCTGAGCCTGCACTTCTACAAGCTGAAGAGTCCCATGCCTCTAAGCCTCTCCTCATACGGCCTGTTCTCTTGACCTCTGATCAGGCAAGAGGCTCTGCTCTAGACTCTCTCAAGCTTCTCCACATCCTTTTTAAAGCGTGGAGCCCAAAACTGGATGTAGTACTCTAGCTGTGGCCTCAGCAAGGCCAAGTAAAGTGAGAGGATGACATTAGGGCTGTGCAAAGCTTTGGTTGCTGATTCAATTCAGCAGCCAAATCTCCAAATCCAAATTGAATCAGGAGACCCTTTATTCTCTCTGAATTGAATCAGAACCGTCTGAATCAATTCATAGAGATTTGGAAAAATTCAACAATTCAGACATAGACACAGCTTTAAATGTTTTTTCAACATACCTCAAGGTACCAGGCAACTCATGAATGCTGAGATGGTGGGGTGGATGAAGCATCCCACAGGAGCGCGGGGGGGCCCCCAGCACGCTCGGCAGTGGATCCAGAAGTGGACCAGAAGTACTGGAGGGCCCTCGCCATGCCCTTCCAGCTCAGTGACTGGTGCCTCCTGGGTTTGGGAGGACACCCGGGGTCCCCCCACTGCTGATCGCCTAGGCACGTAGGGGCAAGGGGGCCCCCTGTGTGCTCGGCAGTGGACCCAGAAGAGGACCAGAAGTACTTCCAGGCCACTTCTGGTTTCGCCGCTGAGAACATGGAGGGGAGGGGGGCCCACACTCCTGTGGGATGCTCCATCCACCCCACCATCACAGCATTCACGAGTCATGCCTGGTACCTCGAGGTATGTTGAAAAAACATTTAAAGCTGTGTCCATGTCTGAATCACTGATTCTCTGAATCAGCATCAGATCTTCAGATTTGGATTCAGCCAAAGTGAATCAGGGACAATGATCCAAATCAAAGAATCGAATCACTGTCCCCGATTCAGGCTGTATTGGAATCCGAATCGCATAGGGCCTGTTTCATACACCCCTAGATGACATCCTGGGTCTTGCTTGATTTCATAGACATTTGGGCTGGAAGGGACCCTGGAGGATCATTGAGTCCAGCCCCCTGCCCCATTGGCAGGAAGTCAGCAGGGGTCATAGGATCCCAGCAAGATAAGCATCCAAATGTGTCTTGAAGGCATTCAAAGTGGGTGCTTGAACCGCCTCTGGCAATGGTGGGGGCCATCATGGGAGACCAAGGCTTTTTTTAAATCAAAGTAAATGACATTAGCCTCTCCTCTTCCTATAGAAGGAAATGAGGTTGGTCAGACACCACCTGCCCATAATGATGTTGGCTATCTCTCAGAATGCTGCCTTCCATTAGACTGTTGTTGATGGATTTTTAAATAATTATTTCCAACAGGGATTGAGGTCAAATTGATTGGCATATAGTTTCCTGGATCTTCCTTCCATCCCTTCTTGAAGACAGGCACCACACTGGCCCTCTTCCAGTCTTCAGGAACCTCTCCCAAGTGCCATGAGTTCTCAAATATCCTTGCCATTGACTGTGCTGTCATGTCAGCCAACTCTCTTAGCACTCGGGTGCATTCGGTCTGGCCCCGCTGACTTGTAAGAATAGGTTAGACACCTGGAGAGGCTGGACATCAACAACTACATGAACAGACAGACTGCAGTGCCCCAAAATACCAGAAATACTGAAACACAGTGCAGGTAAAGTGGAGAACAAGGCCACTGTCAATGTCCTGCTACTGCAAGGATAGCAAGTAGTCAGGGTTCAATTAGGGGAGCTGGGGGGGGAAGGGGGCTGAGCCCCCATAAGTTTTGAAAATCATAGCCTGGGGAGTCTCCAATTTTATTAGGGCATCGTGATGGGCAGCCCAATTTTTTTTTTTTTTTTTGCAGATGCCCCCTCCCTGCAAGACTCAAAGTGTAATTCAAACCCTGTTAGTAATTTGTTAAAAAAAAAAAAAGCTCAACAGATTCAAAGAAGAGGACCATGTTTCTACCTACCTTTTAATTAATCCAACATGTTCTCACCACTTAAATTTGTTCAGGGTTGTAGGAAAAACAGCTTGTGGTTTGAGAGAGCAGTTATGAGATAACTTCTAGATTAGGACAGGTACCAGATTATCAATAGGAGGAAATTCTTCATTTACACTCACCTATAAAACAACCTTATTTCAAGGAGGTCTACTGTTGATCCATGAAAGAAATTAACAAGATTATGAGAAAGATATCTTAGCTAGAGTGAGACTGGGTTTTCCTGTCCTTGTATATCAGGTTTGTTATATGGCCAGAATGGGTTGTTATTAGACCTGGATAGATAGTACATAATAAATAACAGTCAATTAATTCAATCTCTTCTTCTGCATGTGGAATTATCAACAATTGAATTGAAAAGTTCTTGTTATTCCATTTTTGTTAAATTTCATTTTTAAATCTTTGAATTGATCATGAATATTCAACACTTGAGCTCATTTGCAATTGGTTGCTTAAGTCCCATAGCATTATTTCCATCCTCTGATTGGATGAGCCCACCAGAAATTAGTACTAGCCCACTCAAAAAGTAGAAACCATTTTTTTTGGACTGCCCACGTGTAGACTGAAATTTCCTTCCTGTAAACATTTGTACTGAAAATGCAATCACTTGGATGTTTATAGAAAGCAGACATAAAAGGAGTGTGGGCTTGGCTAAAGCAAAAGCATTTATAATTTAAAGAGCAAGTCCTTAGCTTTGCTGAGCCAGCCACCAGAGATGTCAATTAGAGCCAACTGTGCCATTGGGTCCTGTGCTGGAGATACCTTTCTGCTACCCCTAAACTCATTTTATATTGGAGACACCAAACAGCCAGAGTTTTCATTCAGTATTGAGTTGAGCTGGTAGCCTAAAAGTGATTTTTTCTCTTTTCCCATTCCCAGTCCCTGGAACCATCTAGTCCCCAGAACTTTTAGAAATGTAAAGGATGAATGAACACATCAAATGCCAAGACATTTTGCAAAAATAACAAATGTAAAAAAGAAAAAACAAGTGCCAATACCATTGCTGGGCACAGACAGCTCCATATTTTGTAGCTTCCAGACAAAGTCAGCAGCAACCGTCAGAATCTGTGTTTCAAGTCCGACCTTCTGCTTTTATCTATATTTTAAACCCCACACAAGGTATACAAGGCGAATGTTGCTGTTACAGTCAGAAAAGCCTAAATAATGGATGAAGAACAGAGGCTGCAAAGAAAAAAAGAAAGCTAGGGGGAAAAAAAGACTGGAAGAAAAAAGAAACCCTCCAAAATCAGAAAAAAGATGAACAGCCACAAGTAGTAAGAGAATCTCATAATTCCACTCTTGCACCAAGAAACATACTGAGTTGCTCAGTTGCCATGACTGATTTTGCTTATCAGTATCAAGAGCAAAATTCAGTATGTGTTCTTCTCTCCCCCCACCCACTGCACCATAATAAACTGGGCTCAACTTTCAGAAAGGGAGAAGTTGGAAAGGTGGTGGTCTTAGCTGGAGGACATGAGAAGAAAAGTTTGCTGTATAGATCGGGGTTCTCTCATATTCCTCTGAGATAGTTTACAAATTGTATTCAGGGTTGCAGCATTCTCACTTCTGCTGATATTGCCTACCAATATAGTATTTATTGCAGGGAAATGCTTGCCTTCTTGGAGGCCCAGATGATGCTACAGAATCATAGGTTTCAAAATGGACCTCAACAATCATCTGGTCCACAGGAGTGCTATTATGAAACCATCCCTGTTAAATGCTTATCCAGCCTACTCTTGAAAATCTTCAGTGATGGAGATCGTATAGCTTTCCTGGGCCATCTATTCCACTGCCTTACTGTTCTGACAACAAGGATGTTTTTCCTGAGAGCTAATCTAAATCAACTTTGCTGCAATTTAAAAACACTGCTTTGTGTCCTGCACTCTGCAGCAAGGGAAAATATTTTTTCATAGACTCATAGAGAAGCTGGCCTGGAAGGGACCTCCAGAGGTCATCTAGTCCAACGCCCTGCCTGAGACAGAATCATCCTTATCCAAACCATTCTATATAATCCATAATCTAAACTCTGCATAAAGCTAGTGTCAATCCTGACACATCACAGATAAGACACCATAACCTGCCACAGTGAAAGCAGGAACTGTGGCAGCCAATGCCCTTTCTACAGAGGTTGTCAACATATCCTCAAGAGATCCCAGGTAAAGGGCCATGCCCCCAGCTACAGGGGAAGGCAAAATCACCTACAGCTTATACTAGTCTGACCATGGGGTAAAATTCTTTTCTGATCCTAAATACGGAGATCATTCTGACCCTGAGCCAGGCACCTCTGGCTTTGGTCCCAGAGCATTGGCACACCCCAGTCAAAATCCCCAGCCTTGGCTGTAGCCAACACCCAGTGCCTCTGTCCAGCCTCTTGCTAAGCACCTCCAGTGATGGAGAGTCCACAACCCCCCTTGGGTGGGCTATTTCACTGCCTCACTATTCTAACAGTGAGGAAGATTTTTTTCCTGATATCCAGTCAAAGCTTACTCTGATGTAATTTCTAGCCATTGGTCCACATCCTCCTCTTAGCAGAAAGAAAAAAAAAGGTGCTTTCCCTCTTCTTTTATGACAGCCCTTCAATTAATTGAAGACTGTTATCATGTCTCTTCTTAAGTGCCTTCTTCACAAGCTGAACATGCCTAGCTCCTTCAGTCTCTCCCTCATATGACTTGTTTTCCAAGCCTTTCATCATCCCTGTTGCCCGCCTCTGGACCCTCTTTAACTTCTCTGCATCCTTTTTAAAATGGAGTGCGCACAACAGCACACAGTTTTCCAGATGAGGCCTAACCAGTGCCAAGTAGAGAGACATGATCACCTCCCACATCTTGCACTTAATCAATGCATTCCAAAACCACATTTAACTTTTGGGCAGCTGCATCACACTGCAGACTCATACTGAGTCTGTGATTTACCAAGGTTCCCAAATCCTTTTCCATAGAGCTGCCATCTAGCTATGTGTCACCCATTTTGTATTTGTGTTTTTGATTATTCTATCTGAAGTGTAGCACCTTGCATTTGTCTGCATTGAAATTCAACCCATTAGTTCTAGCCCATCTTTCCAATCTGTCAAGATCCTTCTGAATTATGCTTCCATCCTCCAATGTGTTCACAATCCTTCCCAGTTTCATGTCATCCACAAATTTGCTCAAGAAGCTTTCTATGCCAGCATCCAAATAATTAATAAACATGTTTAACAGCACTGGGCATGGGACAGACCCCTGTGGGACTGCATCTCCTGCCATTTTGACATGGACCCATTAATAATTAACCTTGCATGTGGCTACTTAGCCAGTTATCTATCCACCTTATAGCAGTGTTGTCCATCCCACATTTCTCCAACTTGTTTATGAGAAGGTCATGTGGGACCTTGTCAAAAGCCTTGCTGAAGTCCAGGTACACTATATCCCGACCAAGTAGATACATTGTCAAAGAAGGAGATCAAGTTTCCTTGACACAATTTGGTTTTCATAAATAATTGCTGGCTGCTTGTGACAGCTTTTCAAATATTTCAAGACTTTTATCATGTCCATCCTTAATCTCCTTTTTCATGGCTAAACATACCTAGCTCTTTCAAGCTTTCTTCACATGGCTTTCTTCCTCACCTCTGCATCATTTTTGCCACTTACTTCTGGACCCTCTCCAGCTGCACCACATCCTTCTGAGAATGTGGAGCCCAGAACTTTACACAATTTTGTGGGTAGGGCCAAACCAGCACCTAACAGAATGGTACTATCACCTTTTGTGTCTTACACCTAATATGCCTGTTGCTACAGCCCTAAATCACAGATGCTTTTTTGTAACTGTCACACTGGTGATTAATACATCAAACCCCTAGATCTTTCTCAGCATCTTTACTGCCCAGCCAGATTTCTCTCATTCTGTATCTATGCACTTACTCCTTGTTCAATCCAAGTGGAAGAGAGAAACTATTATTTTGCAGTAGTATAGAGTTGCTTCGTTATGCAAGTAGATTCTCTGAGTGTTTAAAGGTTTGTGATTCATGGAAGTTGTGAGCTTATGCTCTAAACTAAAGGTGCTATAACCATTAGGTTATGTCTACACTGCTGTAACTGGAGTTCTCGTATGTTGCCTTGCGTCAGCTAGCTCAGGCATTGTGAGCAGTGTGGCTGTAGCCACACATATCTCTGCACACACTAACTATAATGTAGGTAACACATGCAGCAGCTAAAATATGAACTTGCTTTTAGCTGACATTAATTCGGCAGGATGGTGAGGCTGAACACAGCACGAGGATGCAAATCACTGGCTGGAGCCATGCCCCCCGTCTGTCTTCTGTGGCACACCTGGACGTGCCTCACGGCACGCCAGCTGGGAAGCACTGCTGTAGAGTACCAGAGCCAATTAACCTGCCTTACAGAGCAGCGGTATAATGGCTATACGACTTTCTGTTTGGGCGATGGCAAGCACAGAGAAGTACTGTGCAACTCAGCAGGCTGCTGGGCACAACAGGAACAGTTTGTGGAGGCAAACACTCCCATCCCCCTACCCCCCCCCCCAATTCGCCTTTGGTGACTATAGTATAGACATAGCCTTGGCCTCACAAAAGGCCTTCCACCCCATACAAGGGCCTTTATCAGCAATGGCTGCCTTCATCCCTGGAGTCATGTACAACAGTTTCACCATGAGACAAATCCTTTAAAAGCAGATTTTGTCCTTCACTGCTGTTAATTTTGCATTGGCTCAAACCAAGTAGACAAACACAAACCTCAGAAGACTGACCCTGCTGTGCTAGTTACACCGAACAGTCAAAATCCCAGTTCCTTCTCTGCTTCCTCCATTCCCCATGTCCCATAACATCTCCACTTAGAGTCATTGGAAGGTTTCAGAATTGATGAATTAAGACGATTGTTTATCTGATGAGGATTTCAGCAATGGAAGCAGCAAATGCATATGAGTTTCATATGGAAATATTTGTTGCGTCTTTATTTCCATATACTAATATGTAGCCAGAGACTTATGTATTTTCAGTGTAATTCACAGTAGCAGGGAAATTTTGTTTTTAACAATGTAACTCTGAATGAAGAGTGTAAGGATTATATATAAATCACCATTATACCAAAAATCAGATTGTTGTTCTTTACCTTTTTTCTCCATTTGTTTTTTTATCATTTCTTTTGGGTAAAAAAAATCATTACTGCTTTTATTACACTGGTACCTAAACTCCCAAAGAAACCAGAGTTCAGCAAAATATTTTACTCTAATAAATATGCATATTAATGGTATTCTCCAAACTAACTTCATGAACCAGTTTAGTATCAGAGCTAATTAACATGAAATAACAATGTAGTTTGTTCACCTACCTTGCAATTTTTTTCCTGCACAGATAAAAATTGTAAGGCAATATAAATATCCTTATCAAATGCTCCCAGGCCCACACATTCAAAAATTGAGTCAGTTCTCAAAAATCTTAAATTTGGGTTTTTTTTCATTTGCCATTTGGTTTTGGATACACAGGTTGCCCTAGGGCCACATTTTAAGCTTTTCTCTGCATCCAGGAGCACTAGAAATTTACCATTTTTTAATTCAAACTGAGTTTTTCTCCAAATTACAATATTCTTTGAAAGGAGGCACCAAGAAAAATTACATTTATTTTGTGATAAACCTGAAAGACTAGGGCTTATCTACCAATACAATTCAGTATAAAATTGAAATTATGCCATAGTGACATTTTATGAAAAAAGAGGTCTGATTTACCCCATGATGCTCCAGCTTTACACTAGTGTAACCCTGTGGAGATAGATCAACACAGAAATGGAAAACAGCATTGGTGAATAAGGCCCTTTGGACCAAGCTTCCTGCTGGTTTAAGTTGCTCTGATTTCACAGACCTCAGTGGAATGTAGTCATATACCCCAGTAAAGAACTCAGTGCATTATTTTTAGTCAGGCCCATCATTCAGTAAATACCAATGCTGCAAAACTCTGTAAAGATGTGAATATCATGGTAATATGTGTTACCATGTGTTTGAATCCTATCTTTTCACCATATTAAGAGTTGTGGGAGGAACTAGCATGCTTTTAATGAACCTAGAAAACTCAGGATCTATGCTACATACTCCTAAGTATCATCTATTTGTCCTTTATTTAATAACAATATACATAAAAGCAGCTAAGTCTTGGAGCGATAGACGTCTAACTTTTGGCTGCCTGCCCAACCTTTAAGTTATTTGGAGATCTGTGTAAAACAGCTAAACTCTTCAGTCTGATATCACCTACCATGTTCATGATCAGATTATGTGCAATGGAAGGCCTGGGATGATTAAAAGGTTGCCTTGGAGAGCAAGTTGTGTAAGGACAAGAGCTACAGCCACAGAAACTGAGGGTTTCCTTCTATTTTGGATAGCAGAGCTTTATAATGAAGGGAAAAGAACTCATTGTGGATAACAATAGCTCATTGTAGACTGGTTGACTCACAATAGGAAAAATAACATAACCATTAAATACAAGCCCCTTTTGCTACCTCATGCAACACAAGTCAGAATGTCGCCACTGACTACCAAATGATGGCATCAAAGATGAGTCAAAAGACAAGCCTGGGAAAATACAGCCATAGTCAATCTTTGACAAGGTCAGCAAGGCAAACATCCAACCAAACTTTACGTCCTTGGAGCAGACCTGGAGAAGTCTTTGCCTTGGCAAGGGATGCAAAGGGCTAGAATGGTTGGACCTCAACAGTGGAGATGAGCCCCTTACTGTTGTGGAGGATTTCTGGGATGGAAGTACAGAGATGGACAGAAGCAGATCTATTGCCTCACAGAGAGACAGGAAATGTCAGGTGTGGATGGGTGGGTACATGAATGGGGCAGTGCTCATTCACAAATGGCTATAATTGAGGCCTAAGCTTACTGAAGAGACCTTCTCTATGCTGTGAGATGGAAACATTTAGTATAAAAGGGCAGAAAGA
This sequence comes from Crocodylus porosus, assembly GCF_001723895.1. Classification (NCBI taxonomy): domain Eukaryota; kingdom Metazoa; phylum Chordata; order Crocodylia; family Crocodylidae; genus Crocodylus; species Crocodylus porosus. The sequence goes on along the minus strand of NW_017728924.1, from coordinate 10,384,353 downwards.
GTGTCAAGAAGACTTTTTACCAAAGGTTGGCTTAGAAAGGCTGTCCCGGTGAGGCCTTTGGCTTGCAATATTTTGAGAATGGGTAAACTAATGGACAATTTGAAATGCTGAGTCCTTACCAAACCTAAAGGAGTATTTCTGGCTGTAGTCATTCTTAACCTTCAAACATTTATGAGAAGGCAGCACATATTCAGCACTGAAGCCTGTCATGCCCAGGTAACCAGGGATGACAGTGGCACATCCACTGATGAAATCTTATCCCAAGGCAGTGAAGATGCTGACATTATTCCAGACATGGGAGATTGTTCAGAGCCAGAAAACCATGTGCCTACGGAAACTTCATCCAGCTCAGATGTGGAGGAGTTGGGGCCACAAGCAGAAGTGTTGCCAACACTTCCAGCGGGAAAGGGAAGAGGACCAGCCCGGGGCTGCCGTGGAAGATCAAAGAGAGCTACAGCAGGACAGGGAGCAGAACCACTGCCACCCGCCCCCAAGAAATCATTGCAGATGAAGACAGCTTCAGAGGAAGGAATTGCAGAGCCTGGGAAAAAAGTCCACAGCTAATACATCATCAGAGAGTAGCCAAGACCATAGTCCATGGAAGTGCTGGGCCAGTGAGAAAAAGTAATAAAAACACAATGGTAGAAACGTTCCACCTGTTTCTCTCACAAGATATCCTGACTGTTACCATAAGAGAAACAAACTGAGAGGCAGAAAGAAGATTCAGGGAGAGGAATGGTAGCCATCCTGAAAATAGAGAGGAGTGGAAAAAGCTGGATGAAATGCAGCTGAAAGCCTACAGTGGCCTCCTACTGCTGAGTGGTCTATACCATGGTGGTCACGAGGCCCTGGAGGAGTTGTGGGAGCAGCGCACCGGGTGTCCTTGCTTCTGTGCCACCATGAGTTTAAAATGATTCTGTCAAATCACCAAGTACCTGAGATTTGACAACAAACTGACACATGAGGAAGGGAAAGCTGTGGACAAGCTTGTTGCCTTCAGAGATATTTGGACACAATTTGTGGAGCAGCTCAGGAAATCGTATACTCCAGGAATACACCTGACAGTTGGTGAGCAGCTCATTGCATTCACGGGTCGCTGTCCTTTCAGACAGTCTATGCCCAGCAAGCCTGCCAAATATGGCTTGAAAATTTGGTGGTGGTCTGATGCAGCAACATCATTCCCCCTGTCTGGAGACATCTACCTGGGCAAGCAACCAGAAGCTCCACACCAAGGTAATCTTGGTACCTGGGTCATTAAACAACTGGCTCATCCCTGGTACAAGATGGGAAGGAATATTGTGGGTGACAATTTCTTCACAAGTACAGACCTGGCAGAAAGACTGCTGCAGCAGGACTTGACCTATGTGGGTACGATTCGGGAAAACAAGGACAATATCCCAAATGAAATGCAAGCAAATCAAAGAAGGAAAACTTTTTCATCCATTTTTGCTTTTGATGGGGAACTCATCCTAGTTTCCTATGTTCCAAAGTTGTGCTGTTGCTGTCAGTCATGCACCGTGACCTGTCAGTGGGTGGAGAGCAAAGAAAGCCGGACATCATCCATGACTGCAATAAACACAAGGGTGGGGTGGATAACCTTGACCACTTAGTCTGTATGACCACTTGCAGACGGAAAATCAACAGGTACCAGTGACACTATTTTTCAATATGCTGGATGTGGCTGCCATGGCCAGCCTCATCATTTCACTAGACCACAGCACAAACTGGAAGCAAAGATTACATTTAAGAAGACAGCGGGGGTTTTTTGCAGGAGCTTGGGGAACAGTTGATCAACAGACTAATAAAACCAAGAATGATAGATACACGTAATCTGTCCAAGTCCATCAAGTCTGGTATGACTGCCCTAAATTACAAATTGCCACAACCCACCCCAGCAGAACCTTCTGCAAGTACGAGTGGACGTTGTGCTTTTTGTCCAAGGACAGATGACCGCAAAACCCGGAAACAGTGCCAAGATTGTAAGTGATTTGCTTGCGTGCACCACAGTGCATCACTGCTGCTTTGTGAGGAATGCAATATTTAGTTAAAACAGTTAGGAAATGTTTTGGAACTAATTGCTAGTTTGAAAACAGTGGGAACTGCAGACTTAGCAAATTGTTCATTCATGTTTTGAAACTAAAAAAAGTTTAAATTTTGTTCATGGTTCTAGTTAAATAATATTTTGGGTTCAAACCATCATAAACACTCTTTCAAAGAATCTGTATGTTTAATAAATAGTTTTTGGTACATTCATACTTTTGTCACTGGGTCCATTTGGTTCATGCAGGTGGGGCAACAAGTAACACCATGCACAGCCCACCCGAGCAGGGTGCAGGGCCGGAGGCAAATCAGCTTGTGTGCGGCCCCGCCTCTGCCCCAATCCCACATGCTCTGGATGTGGATAAGCCACCCCCACCATTGGCGGTGGTGCTGTCGGCTGTGGGGCGGGGTGGGAGTGAGAAGGGTAGCAAGTGGCCGCACACGAAGCTGCCAGCAGCAGTGCAGAATTGCCATGGCCACTTGTACCAGCTCCACAGGACCCCCCCCCAAAGTGCAGGCCCTGGGACTGTCACCCCAATTCACTGCCCCACCCAGGACAGCCCTGACCCCATAAGACCAACAGTGTCAAATTGTGGGGTAACAAGTTACCCCATAAGAACAACAATGGTTACGGTTTCATGAGAACAGATGAGGGTTAATTGTTATTCCAAGCCACCCTGTATCCTTGATCATAGGAAAGTAGGGCTGGAAAGGACTTCACAAGGTCATCTAAACCAGCTCCCTGCTTAAGGTAGTTTGTTCCTGACAAAAAAAATCATCCCAGCCAAGTGTCTATCCAAACTGCTCTTAAAACTTGCTAGTTCGTGGCCTCACATGAGCATGTGATACCTTGAATTTTAAAAGTACAGTCTCAATTCCCTGTAACATAGGCAATTACTTTTATTTTTGCTGGCCTGGGGCCTAAGATGATGGACATGTGGAAAGTTTTACACTTTTCAGGTGATAGCCTTCTTCCTGGCGGGGGCAGGGCCCTTGCACCCCTACATATTCAGCTCCTGTGCCCTGTAAAGTGTAAGGAGCTTCTTAGGCAAGCAAAATTGCAGAGTGATAATCCAGTAGAGCTGAAGGGGTCCACTAATGCATGAAAACTATGCTTGATGGAGACTCAATTACTTACTGCTGGTGATAAAAGTCAGAGGTTTTCAACCTTGTTAAATAAGTGTACCCCCAACAGCCCCCTTTTAGTAAGTGTACCCCTGGGGGGGGGCGGTGAGCAGCTGGATGCTGAGCAGGGGTGTGGTAAGCAGCAGCAGCACAGCGTCTGTGTGTCCCTGCTCTCGCCCTGCCCCAGCCCTGCTCCTGTAAGGCAGCAGTGCGGGGTGGTGGTGCTCCATCCACACCCACCCCTGCATACCTCCTAGGACCTTTCAAAGTACCCCCAGGGGTACACCTCCAGTTGACAACCCCTGATATAAGCTATGCAAAAACTATGAAAAATAGATCGTGTAAGAATGGTAAAAGAGAATAGGTGAGAAGTCAGTAGAATGAAAGGTGGGAAGAAAGAAGAGGGATATCTTTATGACTGTAAGATGCCTGACAATGTGATGATTTTGATCAGTCCACAGCAAATCATGTTGAACATGTGCCTTTAAGAGAAACCAGATACATAGTGGTTGCTACCTTTATAGATCTGTCTACACCTTTGGGTATTTAAGTTTGTATCATGGGCTAGATTTCCAGCCAGTGAAAATTCCACCTCTTGCTTGGAATGATCTTCTGTAAAGAGACATGACCACAGCATGTACAACTGAATGCTACATGATCCTGCGCCCTTATGTGTGTGCACGTGCAGAGATGTTCAATGTATACCTTAGAACACTACTTGTGTTCTGTCCAAACTCATTAGCAATAACTAGCAAATCCTCCCAAAAGACAATTCTGTCTTTATATGTGTATGGGAGAAGTTCTTTTCTGTCTGTATTTAGTGGTTGACTAAAACCCAGAAGCATGAAAGCTGACATCCTTTCAAAGAAAGAAAGATACAAGGTTTGGTCACATGAAAAAGGGGCTCTTATCCCCCTTCAGATAAGTGACGAAATATTCTACTAGGTGAGGAGAAGTCAGTGGTTGACACAGAGGTGTCAAGGTCTACCCCAGTGGAAAAACCTGTAGAAAAAGGATTAAGCTACCAGGAATTCCACAGGATGTCACAAGCAGGTCAGCATTGGGAAACACCTTTATTCTCATTTTGGCTGGTTTAAATCAGGAATATCTCTAAAGAACTCAGTGGGTAATGTTCTCACAATATTAGTCAGTGGTCTGACTCTGGATTTGCATCAGTATAACTGGTAGGAGTCAGGCCCATGATTCTTGCGTTTGATCATAAATCATCCCTGGCATTCTGAGGGGTCTCAGACCTTTTACAATCCTTTTGTTATGATCAAAATAACGTAATGCCTTCAAATTGCTCTTGGAATTTAGTCAGGTTGCAACTTGAACTGCTCCTCTTTGCAAATGGATTGCCTAATTGCCTGCAATTTAATAATAATAGTTTACATTTATTTAGCATCTTTCTACCTGAAGGAATCTGAAGTGCTTTACAATCTTAACAAAGCAAGATACAAATTAGAGGCTTCTCTGCACTTCTTAAGAAGCTGAATTAGCTCAGATAGCTCTGGGGGCTGAATGCCAAAGCTAAGGGCCTTTGAGTCACCAGGCCTTGTTCTGCTCTCACATGGACATAAATAAGGAGTAACGCCACTTCATTCAGGATGATGGTGATATAAAGAATCAGGCTTATAATACCCAAGGCCTTCCAAGATGCAAAGTAGAAGGATGAAGAGAGGTATCTAGGTACATCTTTAAAATACTGTAACCAGCACCAATTGTTTTCTAGCAACAAGAAGACTCTTGAGGGCAGAGATCTCATTGGACTCATGTACATATTGCTCTTAACCTACTTTTAAAAAGTGTACAGCTTCACTGTGGTTGGCCTGTAACAAATAGGAAGATTTGTTACAGGAAGGATTTTCTACTGCACTGAAGTGACTTCCAAAAGCCCTAGAGGTGCTTTGGACAAATCTACCCTGAGGATATGGTTATGAACAATATGATGGGGTTTGTCTCTCCTGGGGATTTGAGCCCCAGCATCTTGATACCAGTGGAACCAGCTTAGCTACCTGACTACCAGACAGGCTCCTAGACTAGCTGAAATGGCAGCTTTATGTTTCCAAAGCATTTAAAAAATAAATCTCCTGGCAGTGCACAAAGCAGCAAGGCCTTGGACCCATCTTCTTGGTACCCAAGCAGTCACCTCTAGTGATTCTAGCCCTGACTGCATTGTTCTTCTTATGCACCTACAGCCTGATCTAAACCCTGAGTAGAGCTGCCCCATGAACTGTGTCCCACTAGCTTTGGCTCTGGGCCCCTGAAACCTCTGTAGTGTGTGCCTGGGATGAAGCCCTGTAGTCTGTGCGCCTGGGATGAAGTAGCTGTCAGAGTGAGCAGAAAATTACCAGCCTGATCATTGCTAGACTGTACCCTCTCAGCTGGCCACTTTACCCTTAAAAGTGTGTTGTTGCACTCAGTGAGCCTCGTCTACACGAAGATATAATTTTATATGATCAGTACCCAGCTTTTCACAGTCCCCCCCAAAACTATGGCATTTTCTACATGGCTCTTGGCTAGGACTAAATAAAGGCAATCTTGTACCTTAGGCAGATCTGACAAAGGGTGCTCCAGAGCTTCTCCCCTGCACTGGAGAGGGGGTGGCAGGAGGTGCTTGTTTCCTAAGAGCAGCTTTAGAGAATATGTAGCCTCCCCCTCAAGAACAGCAGCAGTGGCAGCAGGGGTCACTCACCTCTCCCTCCCATAAGGAAGACCTTATTAGTTACTCCAGCAGCCAGAAGTGCAGTTGCTTGAGTATGAGGGTCAGATCCATAGGCCCCCCTTTTCCTCCTACTGTAAACGTAACCCATCCACTACTGGGAAGATGTCTGGAGCCCCTAGAGCACCAAGACCCAACATCCCACTGCCATGCATGACAGTTCCCTCAGCACTATTGTTTCAAGCTATTTGCAGATGCGCACAGAGTGCCAGGTCATGGTTTCAAGTGCTGCTTTGCAAATATGCGGTACCTATATTACATGTATGTATTAATTCACACTCTCAGCAAAGATTGGAAGACTGTAACTGTAAAGCTTCCTTACTGTTACAAAATATGATGGAGTATATTTACTAGTATTGTCATAAATAATTTTAAGTCATTACAGTTGACATGATAAAAGTACATATTGGTCCATTTTCCAAGTCACAAAATTCAGTAATTCACCCAATTATCAATAAAAATCAACAAGTTTCTCACTGAGTGAGTTCAGTGAGATACAGGCACAGCCACAGTGGAAAGTAGCTGCTATATAACAGAGCACAGGAATACTGCAGCTTCATATAGGGCAAGACATAAAGAAGAAGGTAACTCAGCTAGAACTGCATGAGAAGTATAGGAGACTGAATGTAAGGACAGTCAGTGACATCTGAACTCCAGGGTTACACTGACTCATGCACAGGTAACTTATCATTAGGAGCCCCCGAATCTGGCACCTTGACATCAGTAGAAAAAAGTGGTGTGAAGTGTAGCAACAGCAGCACTTGGTCCGGTGTCTTGAAAAGGGAACTGACAAATCCATCCTGCTGCAGATAAGAAACAGAAAACTGAAAAGCAACCAAACACAATGGACCCAGATCACTTCTCATTTACATGGGTATAAGTACAGGGTAACCCACTGAAAGAACAGTATCATGCTGATGCCATGTAGGGCTTGAGGATGGTTACAATGAATCATCAGGATAGGAAATGCTCTGCTGCTTCTGCAGCTGTGACCAAGTGAGAATAACTTGGCCTTGGTCTGTGACTTACAGCTGTCTTAAGCATTGTCACGGTTCAATGCCATGTAGGGCTCGTCTATATGTGACAAAAACTATGGTATTACTACTACTGTAGAAAGTCTGTTGCCTTTCTGCAACAACCATCTATGCTAGCTCTCCGTGACTCTGTGTGGACACTAATTTTCCACTGAGAGTGAACTCCCATTTCATGTTCTGTGCCTAAGTGTATACACATGCGCAACTGCAGCATGAGGCATTTATGCACAGCTTGCATTTCAGATTTGCCTGCACTAATCTCTTGAGCGTGCTGTACAGAGCTGCACTCATAAAATCATAGAAAATTAGGGTTGGAAGGGACCTCAGGAAGTCATCTAGTCCACACCCTGCTCCAAGCAGGTCCATCCCCAACTATATCATCCCAACCCAAGGCACTGTCTACCTGGGTCTTAAAAACCTCCAAGAATGGAGATCTCACCACCTCTCTGGGTAACCTGATCCAGTGTTTTACTACCCTCTTCCTAATATCTAACTTAAACTTCTCTTGCTGCAACTTGAGACCACTGCTCTTTATTCTGTCATCTACTACCACTGAGAACAATCTAGCTCCATTCTCTAAGCCACTATCCAGGGAAATAGAATTGTACAAGTACATGCATAAGGTGGGGCAGAAACCATGATTAGCAGGTGTTACGCACCAGAGAAAGTGGAAGGGAAGGGACTCCCAACATTAAGCCCAATAACCTAATGTAGTGGTTGTCAACTGGGGGTATAAGTACTCCTAGGCGTACTTAAAAAGTCATAGCAGATACGCAGGATGAATGAGAAAAAATTAGAGGTGCACCGATACATTGGTCTCATATCAGATCAGCACTGATATAAGGAAAACTGACTGTATTGGCAATTGGGTTTTTTGACTGATGTGGCCAATAAATGCCGTGTGCGTGCATGCAGCCACAGTGCAGCATGCAGGCAGCCAGGAGCACAGCCCAGCAGTTTGGAGAGCTGGTAAGTACAACAGACTTCAGTTGGTAACTCTGTTGTGAGGAAAGGGGCATGGGCAGGGGGCAGATCGAGGTCCTACCAGTGGGGGAGGGAGTGGGGCTGGGGCAGGGGCAGGGGCTGCCCAGCTGGGGTGGGGCGCAGGACTGAGCCACGTGTAGGTGGGGGTGCGGCTCATGCTGCTATGTGCACCCCCAGGAGGGCATATGCCTCAGGATCTGTGTGCAGGGCAAGGGTGGGCTGCAGCTGTGAGCTGGGCCTCCCGGACAACCTGCTCACAGCTCCATCCCATGCTCCACCCTGGGGAACACTAAACTTGCTGGGGTGTCCTGTGTAAACAAAACCCCCTTTCTTGCCAGCAGTATAAACACCAAAACCCAAATTTGTTACAGAGAATAAAACTACACAAAAGAAAAACCATTAAATATAACTTTAAAAACTATTAACTACAAAGCAAAGCCTGTAGGTGGCACCCTCTTGGGGAGGCTTCACCCATACCCAGGCAGTCTGGGACCTGGAGCTCCTCAAAGGGTAGCTCTGGGGGCCTGCACCTGTCCTTCGGTAATGGGCTGGAGAGGAGGGTCCACACCAGACAGTCCTGAACTGCTCCTTGGGTTCACTGCACCACAGGGAGCTACTTGAGAGTGTGAGTCCTTCTGCGTTGCAAGGGGCCCCTCATTGCTCCTGAAGACGTGGTACAGTGCCAATCTTTGCTCCCACAGAGAGGCTGTATGCATGTGGGGAGTGACTGCTGCTCCAGCCAGCATGCACACAACCAAAAACTTCAGGGCTGGATTATATGGCCTGCTGAAACGAAACTGCAAGACAAACTCAAAAAGGAGCCAGGTTGATTAATGGCTATAAGATGGCCCAACCACATGACTTGATTGGAGCAAAGGACCATCAAAAGAAACAAAAGGGGAAAGCCAGGCCTACCCTCTAGCTGCAGATAGTTTGGGTCCACAGCTCCACTGGGAGCAAAAAAAAGTTGCAAATCTCAATCCTGTCCCAAAGCTGGCAGGATCAGAAACTCTCAGGTTTCAACCCTGTTTAAAACTGCCAGGCCTAATTTCTGGCCAGCTAACCTGAGGAACCAATACTCTCTTACCCAGTATTAATCCCTTAAAACCACAAAAATAAAGGGAAAGAAAAGGAGGAGAGAAGAGTTCCCAGACACTGGACAAGTTTCTTTCTCTCTTCTCTACCCCAGTCTCCTTTTTCACTATTTCACTTTTTCTACAAATTCTTGCTCCCTCAGAAACAACTTCACTCTTCAGCAGCCACTAGCAGCTTCTCCCCCTCCACAAACCAGCCTAGCATACCTTATACCACCTGCATGGCACCATCCTGGCCTTGTCCAGTCAGGGTGTGCCACAGTCCAATCTTCCCCCCAACCAATCCACCTGGAGGATCTTCTGGTTCCTCTGGCCAGTGAGTCCAAAGGATTTTACATACTTGGCCCACATACAGGCCCTAGCTTACCATGTGCTGGGCACACAGCCAAAACAACAGGGGCATCTTGCAATATACAATAACCAAAAGTACACATTTTACCATACACAACCCCAAGTGAGTGTGGGTGTTACATTTACATGGTAATCTGACCAAGACAGAAAGAAGTACCCTAAGCTAGGCTGCATCCTCAGCCAGGAGCTGTACATCTATATCTGCACTGTGCTGCAGGCAGACAAATTACCATGGGGATGGACAAATTGGCAGAAGCATTTTAGGGAATGCTCCTTCTTAACACAGTGAATTTACCGTGTACATAGCCCTTAGTGAGAAATAAGGGCATCTGTGCAGGATGAGCTACTGCACTTTAATTTCAGCCTCTTGCTTATTTCACAGCAGCTTCCATGTAGACAAGTCTACAGCCTAAACCCCCAAATTCAAAACACAGGGGAGGGCTTAAGATCAGAACATGGATCTAGACTTGAATTTCACGGCTGGCAACACTCTAATGGACTAAGCCAAAACCCCAAATACAAATTACCCCAGCATCTCTGGAGTATTTGAAAACTTGATCTAGATTTCTGTTCTGATTTCTATCCACTTGCTCAGCTAACAAATGGGAATATTGGCTCACCAATGGATTTTCTCTATACAACCTATGCTCTTGGTTTCAAGAGATCTTTTTGTTTCCACTGCATTAATTTATTTATTCAAAGCAGACAAGTTTCTTTGGGTGAATCTGATATCTTTTATTAGACCAACTACATAGTTGGAGAACAATTTTTAAGCAAGTTTTTGGGTTCAAAAACCCTTTGTCAGGCTAAGAAAGTTTCAGCAGTTGGTGTGTGCTCTTCCTGGATGAAATGAAAAGTAAAAAAGCCAGAGGCTGGGCTGGTCTGCATACAAGACAGGCAGTCAGTGAAAAAGTAGATATGTAAGCCTGCCTTACATATCTACAGGAACAAGATTACGACTCAGAACACAGACCCAAAGATATTACTGACCTTATACACTTCATCCTCACACGGAACAATTTCACTTTTAATATCCAACACTTCCTCCAGATGATGGGAACTGCTATGGGCACCAAAATGGCCCCACAGTATGCCAACCTTTTTATGAGCCGCCTGGAAGAAGACTTCCTCAAGAACTGCACCATCAAACCCTTGCTATACTTAAGCTATATCAATGACATCTTCATCATTTGGACTGAAAACCTGCAAACTCTTGAATACTCTAGTGCCATCATCTCCTTTTTAGACACAATGATCAATATCGAGAACGGTAAATTACAGACCACGTTATACAAGAAACCCACAGACCAACATAGATATCTGCACAGAACCAGCAATCACCCTAAACATACCAAAAAAGCTTTGATATAGAGCCAAGCCCTCAGATACCACCAAATTTGCACTGAAGAGAACGCCCAGGATTGCCACCTCACCAATCTTAAAAAGGCTTTCACCCAAAAAAGACACTCCTCCAGAGACACAGACTGCACTTTTGAAAGAGCCACCTGGATACCACGGGAAGAACAGCTGCAGTACAGAAGAAAACCCCCCACAAATTGCACACCGCTGGTTATGACATATCACCCGTCCCTCAAATCCGTATGGAAAATCCTCAAACAATTGCAACCCATACTAGAAAGAGACCCTATTCTTAAAGAGATCTTCCCAAAGCCACCCATCCTAGCTTTCAAACAAGCACCAAACCTTGCCAACCTCACCACCAGAAGCACACTTCCTCAGACCCAGAACACACCAAATGGATCCAAACCATGCCATGACAAGAAATGCAAAATATGCCAACACATCTCCAGTACCCCCACGATTACTACATCCCACAACAGAGCCATCAGCATTCCCAGATCTTATAGCTGCACTTCCAGAAATGCAATACATCTCATCCCAAATGCCCAGATGGAAAATATGTAGAAGAGACCAAACAACAACTGTACACCAGAATGAATGCACACTGGAAATCTAGCAAAGACAGGAATAGCCAATTACCCATGGGGGCACATTTCCCACAAGAAAACCACTGTCTCTCCAATCTCTCAGTCCTGATCCTCAAAGGAAATTTACAAAACACTTCCCAGAGATGAGCCTATGAACTCCACTTCATCAACCTCCTGGATACTAAAAATCATGGACTAAATATAGACATTGGATTTATGA
>NW_017728924.1:10349271-10372729 GCF_001723895.1 Crocodylus porosus | reverse complement strand
TACCTGTCTTGCATGCAGACCAGCTCAGCCTCTGGCTTCTTTACTTTTCATTCCATCCAGGAAGAGCACACACCAACTGCTGAAACTTCCTTAGCCTGATGAAGGGTTTTTGAACCCGAAAGCTTGCTTAAAAATTGTTCTCCAACTATGTAGTTGGTCTAAAAAAAGATATCATGTTCACCCAAAGAACCTTGTCTGCTTATGTCCTTAGACCAACATGGCTACAACCTACACCCCTTTATTAAAAGTAGTAATTTATTGGGGGGTAGGGGGAGGTAGACCAGGTTTGTAAGCTTTCACTGAAACTACAGGAATCTTCTGCATTACAACTGGGTGCCTAGTTAATGCATAAAGTGTTTGATACAAGCACCAATGAAGATAACATGAGCATGGAGGAATGGTTTTTTGACCATAAATTATTCATCAGAAAGTGTGCAAGTGCATCTTAGTTACATTTTTGCTACCGTCTTTACAACCATAAATGCTGGTGAACAGATAGGGAGAGATTCTTGGTGCAAATGAGTCAGTGGAGCTCTTATGATTTATACACGTTAAGATTCTGAGCCATTTTGTTTCTAAAGAACGTACCAGGTTAAAAAGCACAGCAGGAGAGAGAGTGGTATGGTGTGGAAGAAAGTGGCGAGCATTGTAAACTGCATTATACAACAACTTTCATCCAGAACATTCCTCAAGTGTTTTCCCATAAGCCCTAGATTGGATTCTGTTTTGGATTCCCTTGAAGTCAATCCACTAATGTATACCAGAACAAATTTGAAGTTACTGTACAGCAAAAGATGTAGGAATCACTTTGCCCAGCACTGAAATGCAGCCACCTCTGGGGTGGAGGGTGGAAACTAATTTATAGTGCCCAACAACACTAGTAGGCAATTTAAGGACACAAGAAAAGAAAAACTGTCAGAACACCGGAGTGATTTGAGATGGGAAGATTTGTACCCACTCCAGCTGGAAACAGGCCAGTAGGTCTGTGTTCTCTTGGAAAAAGTATACTGGGATATTTAATGACTAAAACTGACCAGGACCTTAGATTTATATTTAAGCCAGAACTGGTGCTGCCAGCAGCACAGAACACCTCTAACTCCAGGGTGAGTGACAGGTGCAGTGCAAGCTCTGAAGAAATAGAGCCAGCTAAATCACCAACTCAGAGTCTTGCACACCCCCAGCCTTTCATCCCAAGGATTTCTCTCAAGGAAGATAATTATGCTACTGCCCAAACTCTCTGCCATAGGTTGCAGGGTTTTTTAATGTGATGCACTGGATTTGCTAGCCTCTTGCCTGGATCAGAAATCTACTGATCATTTGTAAAAGTAATGCATCGAGCTTACCTTTTCAAGTGCTTTCAAAATCTTTTCGAAAAGAATTTTACTGTACTTTGTACCACTGTAGTCATTTATTTTATAAACAAACAATGCTGCTTTTCTTAACATTAAATTTCTACCGCTACATTGTGACTTTCAAGCTTATTTGCTATTTGGAACTATTTTCTGAATACTTTCTGGGCACACATCCACATATGCATTTTAATGCACAGTAGCCTATTTTACTGTGCATTAAAGCATCACATAAAAAAACCATGCTATTAAGCTAATGTGCAGTAAAATAAGGTATTGTGCATTAAGTGTCACTTAAAAATCATGCACATGCATTACTGCGCATTAAGGCAACCTAATGCACATTTGTTTAGTACTGCACATTGGAGGTATTAAATTTAATACGCATTAGAAAAAGCACCTAAATGCATACGTAGATGTGCCCACAGTGGCTTTTTTCACTGATCATCAGTAGAAGTGTTTGGAATAAAATCCAAGTGTCCTTAGTCTGAAATGGTTTCCAAACTGTACTTCACAGGGTGGTAAGATAGATCATGGTAAATGGTCCACAGATCACACCAATCTTTTCTCTCCCCTTTTCAGTTAAAAGTCTGATATGAGTTTTCTGTGAGAAACATTGAGAGATGAGAGTGGCATGCTGGTCCAAGAAGTTCAGCAACCACTGCAATCTACTACTCTGCAAATATTATTTTCATTTTGCATCAGATTCAGTAGTTTTGCCAGTATTCCTGCAAATAAACTAGCTTGCTGAAATTCACAGGAATTGAGTGCCTAGGCAACTGAAACGAATTTTAAAACATTCACATGAATTTCTGCCACATTTCTATCCACCTTCCTCTCATCTAAAGTATGATAATTAATAGCTGAACAGCTACAAGCTCATGAGATACAGTCTGCCCATAGAAAGAGCTACCTGAGCAAAATACTAATACTGACCAGAAAACCAGACCCCCTTCCTGCCACTTGGCAGCAAAACCAGCAGCAGCCAGAGCTGTGGGAGGTTGGAGGGTTTTATAGACCATCAATCACAGGCTTGTGGCTCCCATTGGTCTGCCCAAGTCATCTGATCCCTCACTGGAAACATCATGAGACAGCTCTGGCTGCCTTGAAGTTGAGGTTTGGTTTGTTATTTGGTGGTTTTGTAGGCTAAGCTTTTGTCTATAGGCTTGAAAGGTCTGGGTTTGAATCCAAGAGGTCCTGGTATCTGTTCTTCAAAAAGGGGAAAAAAATTCCAAATGTGACCTAAGGAAGGGTGCTTGAAATCTTGTTTAAGTGCTACAGTTGGTCTAGTAGAAGACAGCAGAAAAAGGCTATGCCTGATGATGAGAAATATCACAAAACTTTTCCCTATGTGGTGAAAGAAATGTCTTCTTTTGTCCTCAGGCTGTGTCCAGGTGAGTGTGGACGTGTGCGGTATGTGGTGTTGCAGCCCCTACCTGGGGTAACCTGCTGCATGCCAAATGCCATGGGCATTCCCTGGAGACAAGGTATGTTGCTACTACTTGTTCCCAGAGAAACAAATAGCAATGCTCATCTGGACATGGCCACAGTGTATAACCCCTTTCCTCTCCCTACTTTCAGATCTTTAAACATACCAGTTTTTCATATGGGTTTCTTGAAAGCCAGAGTGAATTTGAGAACTCTTTTCCTTCAGAACAGCGAGAAGGCAGGATGTCTAATACCCTGCATGTCTAACTATGCTGATGTTTTTTGCATGTTTTTTTTTCTGATTGGTAATTTACAACAACAAGAAATGTCCATTCAATATCACCATTGTTTCAGGTGGGAAATAACCAAGGTAGGGAGACATGCTTAAGTGTAATGCAGTTCATCAAATGTAAGAACATTAGGTAATGGGAGCAAGCAATTAGCATAAAAAAGAAACAGTTTTCAGTTTACCTATAAAAAAAGAAAAAATATTCCAAGGCAAAGGTCACCAGAGGTTCTTTGCCCATCAGAAAGGCATCTTGTTACCTGCCAGTGCTCTTAAGAGGAGTTTTCTGTTCCTACTAGTATAAGCCTACCAAAGGAGAGAAGGGGTTTAACCTTGATGAATGAGCAAATGGTCTTTCTAGCAGGATAAGCAGACACATTCCAAATGCACTAATACTCTTCATGTGCTTCAGAACTAGTGCAGACATGATAGGAAGTTCAACAGCTAATTGGCGTAGGTGGTGGAAACTGCATTGCCTGTGGCCAACCACACACAGTGCTGAGCCTTTAAGGTGATACAATTTTCCATGGCAAAGGAGCTAAACTTGGCCAATAGCTATGTTAAACTCATAGATCACTTAATCCTCCTTTTCCTGGGCAAGAAAGATTGAAGAAGCATTTCTACAAAAAATGAGGAGCTTCTGGATGTGGCTATCTGTAGCTCCCTGACAAATGGATTCTTTTTTCCTCTTGTGGCTTTATTTCTGGGGAAATTTTGCTATCCTCGTAGGTGCAGTGGTAGAACAGGTAAAGTCCTTTGGGACCAGAGGCATGTTGAAAGCTACCACCATTTGACCCATCTGTAAATGACTATCTGGTCATTGAGACTGGAGAGTCCCGGTGGCTGGATATGATGCTAGCACATCACTTCCTTGTAAGAAATTGGCTTGCCTTAATTTTATTTGCCTCCTGGGTTGCTAGTCTCGGGCAGGCCTTTGACCATGACATTTATATTACTCCAGTACTCTTTTCTTTTTCTTTCTCTGTAATACTGGAGATTACCACCTCATCCACAGAGAGCAGGGTCAGGCCTAATGCAGAGATCCCATTTTACATGTTAATTTGCACAATGTCAGCTCCACCACTACCCCTGAATCAAAGCAGGTTCTGTGACACTTTCCGAAGCAACATTCAGCTTTCTTCCTCTCAGATGTATTATTTATTACAAGTCTAAGTTGCTTGTGAGGGTGGGGGACAAGACTGTATGGCTTGTCTTGTTGTAGCTCTCCATTTTAGCAGGAAAGGTTGATAAATGAGGTAGTTCTCAGGCATTTCCTTTCCTTGTGGTTGCAGAGATACCGTAGACTTCAAATGCAGTTATTTTCAAAGTATCTGTTTACTTAAGGACTAAGTGTGAGGGTTCAACATTTATTTTTCAGGACCAGGCAACACAGGTGATGCCACTGACAGGGTCTTCCTACAGGGCAAGGGGAACAAAGCAGAAGTTAGTTTTGCTCATTCCCGCCAGAAATCTCATGATCCCAAGAACAGCTCAGAAGTGAACACTCTTCACAATGCATGCCACAATTAGTGGGGGTTATTAGAAGAAATCCTGCCAGAGCAAGAACCTGCAATATGATGTATAGGTTAACATCACAGTCAAAAAGGGGAACTCGCAGTCTTTCTAAGTGGATTTCACTATTACAGCTAGAAAAGAAAGTATGGAAGTGACATCACAGATTCTCTCTTCTTACTTACTGGCTATTCTTCCCCTGAGATGCTTGGGAAACAATGCCATGAAGAAAAGTGATAAAATTAAATCAGTTTGACACCAAATTCATTTCTGGTGCTGTTTTTCTCTCTTTCTAGCTTATTAGGACCGATAAGTCTTTACAATAGAACAGTTTGTATGTCACACATTTGCAAACCTGTGGCTGCTTAGGACTTCATGGCTGTCACTATGCCTCAGTGTGGTTATTTGGAACTTTGCCAAGACAATGGGACTAGGACTTACCCCCTCTCATGTAAAGCACAAGTCTCTACTGGAGACCTTATGTTTCATAAAGGCTGTGACAGGTAGTTTAGCAGTTCTAATTCAATGTAGTCAACACCAGTGATGTTCATACACATTGAGCAGTTTAAGTGACACTTAATGCACGATACCCTAGTTTACTTCACATTAGCTTAATAGCATGGTTTTTGCAGATTCCAGTGTCCTCCAAAATCTATCAGCATGTCTTCACTTGAATAACGTGGCAGCCACAAGACAAAGTTGAAGGGTAAAGAAAAAAATGGTAGCTACATGTTTTACCAGTGCTACTATAACTTTGTAAATGGACAGATCAAGTGACTGTAAAGCCATAATGGACATTATGAACATCTACTCTGATCTCCTGCATAACACGTTCTAGAGAAACAAGTCTAGTAATTTTTGCATCAAGCCAGAACTTCTGGCTGAGCTGTAGCCTATTTTTTAGAAAGACATCTCATCTCAATTAACACACTGAAACTGATTAAGAATATACTGAATCCACTGGAAAGTCATTCCACTGATGTATTTTCCTCACTGATTAGACAGATCAATAGGTATGTATAGATGTGTATATCTATTGTGTGTTCCTTAGTGATGTAACAATCAACTTTAATATAGTATGGAATACCAGTTAACTAACCCACCTATCAATGTTCAGTTGCTTACAAAGGGATCATTTGTTGCATGAACCTGCCAATTTCTGTTTAGACTTCAATATGACAAGTTATAGAAAATAAAGTCATAAAACAGTACAGCTGGAAGGGACCTCTTGAGGTCTCCTAGCCCAAGCTCCTGCCTGAGGCAGGATCATCCCTGTCCAGACCATCCCAAGCAAATCTTTGTCTAACCTATTACTTAAACTACACAGGTGATCCTGTTACTCAACCATAAGGCAAAGTACTCTAACTTGCCATAGGAAAAGCAGGGAGACAATGGTGGACAATGCCATGCCACTGGAAGGGTTGTTAAAATACGCTTGAGAGATCCAAGGAAGATGGTAATGACCCCTACTACACAGGCAAAAAGCCTCACAATCCATACCATACTGACCATGCAGTAAAATTTCTTCCTGATCCCAAACATGGTAATCGGTCTGACTCTGAGTGGAGGGGGGAAACCCTCTAACCAGAAACTTCCAGACATACCTCCAGCAGGACCATTATCATATTCCAGTCAAAATCCCTAGCTTTGGCTATGGCAAACACCCAGCGCTTCTAAGGAAGAAGAAAAAAGCCCCAAACACATTGACAGATGTTGGTGTATTTATTAATTCTGGCTGTACCAACAACCTCTTTGAAAGCATGCACAGATAAGTTACTTTTGTACTTGCTCCCTAGTAACAAAGGATAGGGACCCTTTACTTAAAGAGTCTAAAGAACTAAAAGTTATGAAGAATTACATTGCATGTTCATTGTACAGCTTTGCACAATATCACTTTTGGGTTGCAGGTTCAAGCAGATAGACGCAGTTTCCTTCCCCCTCCCAGAATGCAAGATTGGCCTTGCAACCTTAGATTAGTCAAAAAGTGAAGTGTCTTTCCACCTTCTTTCTGTATCCTTGTGTTTCATTTGTATATGGATTGCACTACACTGCACGTTGCACAGAAATGCTGTTTCATAGTTTGCCTCCTCTGCCTGAGTTAAATGAAAGCTATTAAAACAAGTGCCTCAGAGCCAGCTCTTGACAGTTATAAAGATACTTTCCACTTGCCTTCTTTTTTCCTGGCACCAACTAATTGCAGATAGAGTGCTGTTTATAGCATCTCCAGTTTTCCTTCACACTGTCTATGATTCTAGTCCAGAATCTGAAAGCCCCACCAGCATTCAAATTCTGGACTAGAAAGACCTAATTCTATGACAATTCTATGAATCTGTTCCAGAATTTGAATCCTGGTGGGGCTTTTAACTGCTTCATTCTTTTACCTCCCCAGCTTGTTTTACCCCACTTCTGGTACCATGCGTCATTCAGAGAACACTCAGAGCCAAGGAGGAAGACAGACGTGGACTTCATTCAGTGCTCAAGTTCTAAAGGATCAGCATTTCCTAATATTAGCCAGAGTAGAACCTAGTTCGAAATGGCTCGGGACAGAGCCTTTTAAAGGTGCAGTTCCACCACATCTAGCTCTGTATATCCGTTGGACTCCGGGAGCAGCGCAAGATGCATGGGTGTAAAACCATCATACCCCCACACCCCAAAGCCCCCCAGCAACCCCCAGCACAGCCAGAGGTAAGCGGGGCCCGTGGTAGTAGGGGGCTAGCACAGGTGCAGGGAGGCAGATGAGAGGGGCTGAGGAAGGTCTCACCCCACCCTGGCTCCTACTTTGCCCAGCCCCCCAGGGAGCTGCTCAGACAGGTGCGCTTGTCTGCCCACTGCACGAGTTAGCATGGGAGTTTGCACAGGAGGGTGGGCAGAAGGGCCCAAGGCTCCGGGCACTGAGCTGTAGCCAAGGGTCTGCATAGGAGTAGCCAGACTACTACAAGGACCATGGTGGGTGGGACACATCACACCCCAAGGCTCCCCTGCACCCGGACTCCCCTGCTCTGTCACCATTGAGGTCTCCACCCTGGTCCCGGCCTATACCCAGATGGAGCCTGTGGTCCCTGCCCCCTCCTGGGTGGGAGCCTTGGCTTCCACTTGGACAGAGCCCTGGCTCCTTGTGGAGGCTGCCTAGCAAGACTGCAGGCAGCTGGTTTTGGGGGCACTGATACCCCCCCCTTGTGGGGTGTGCTCAATGGTGGAAGCCCTGGAGTGCCAGATCAGGGAACTCCAGGCAATGGTCCAGTGGCTGCATGCCATTAGAGATGCAGAGCAGGAGCTGGACTCTTACTTTCAGGCTTTCAACCCAATGGCTCATGACCGAGTGGCAGAACCTAAGAACCGCAATGAAGTCCAGCCTGGGGCTGCCTGGATGACAGTTGTCTCTGGCCCGAAGAGGCACACACCAGGGTTACCACTCCCCTGGAGCTGCACAACTGCTTTGCACCTCTTGTATCAAACAGAGCCAGCCATTCTGCCTGCTCCAGCATGTGAGGATGCAGGGCCACCAGCACCTGCAACCAGAAGCAGGTGCAGAGTTATTGTGGTAGGTGACTCCCTCCTTAGGGGGACTGAAGGAGCTATCTGTCACCCTGACCCCCTGGCCCATGAGGTCTGCTGCCTGCCTGCCTGGAGCTTGTGTCCAGGATGTGACAGAGAGGATCCTCAAACTCATCCGGCTCTCCTACCACTATCCCCTGTTCCTCATCCATGTGGGCACCAATGACACTGCACAGAGAAGTCCAGGCCAGGTCATGCATGACTACGGGGTTCTGGGAGGTGGGCTCAAAGGTCTGGGGCACAGATAGTTTTCTCTTCAATCCTTTCTGTCACAGGACATGGGCTCTAGAGGAACAGGTGCATCGATGAGGTGAACAGAAGACTGCAGCGATGGTACCACTGCGAGGGATTTGGCTTCCTTGATCATGGTCCACACTTCAGAGAGAGAACACTGTTGGGAAGGGATGGTCTCCACCTCACCTGGAAGAGGAAGAAGCTCTTCTCAGCCAGAATAGCTGACCTTCTTGACAGGGCTTTAAACTAAGACTGTTGGGAGACGGGCAGTCTACTAACAGTTCTAGCCCAGGTCATGTCAGTCCCACGACCAGTAACTTGGGAAGCCCAAGGGATCCCACTCTGGTGACAGCCCAAGGAAAGGTCCCTCTTAACCCCTCAGGGAAGCATTGGGCTTCATATGGCAGACTTAACTGCCTGTACACAAACACCAGGAACTTGGGAAACAAGCATGAGGAACCGGCCCTTCTCCTATGTGATAATGACTATGGCCTTGTAGGAATTATAGACACCTGGTGGGGCTCCACCTATGATTAGTCGGTGGCAGTAGAGAGTTACACCTTGCACAGGAGAGACCCTGTGGGAAAGAGGGGTGGTGGTGTTGCTCTCTATGTCAAAGATCAGCTCGCCTCCCTGCAGATTGACTTTCCAAACCAGGAAGGGCATCTTGAGACCCTCTGGTTCAAGACATGAGGAGAACATGGGGAAGGTGACTTACTTGTAGGAGTATACTATAGACCCCACTCCCCTCCACCCTCCCCCTCACCAGGAGGAAGAATTGGGAATTCATTAGGGAACTGGTTGAAGCTGCATGCTCCCGATGCTTGATCGTCATGCAGGACTTCAACTTCCCTGACATCTCTGGGCATGAGCGTATGGCCAAATCTGACAGGTTGTGTAGCTTTCTTGCATGCATCAGTGACTTCTACCTAACCCAGGAGGTTTATAGACTGACTAGGGGAGAGGCATTGCTGGATTTGGCCCTGACCAAAGGGGAGGACCTGGTGAGCAATCTGCAGATCAAGGGAAAGTTTGGTGACAGTGACCAGTCACCTTCTTAGTTCACCAAAGAGCAGGCAAACACCTCAGTAAAACAGAAGTCCTTAACTTTGGGAAAGCTGACTTCTGCAAACTGAGAGAACTGGTCAGTCAGACAATCAGAGGCTGTACCCCCCACCCTAGAAGAGGGAGTACATGAGGAATGGTCATCACCCAAAAACATAATCCTTGAAGCACAGGACAAAGCCATCCCTTATCACAAGAAATGCAAATCAATGGGCAAAGAAGCCCCAATGGCTGAATAAGGAACTGTTGGACCTCATGGAGCTCAAAAGAGTACCCTACACCAGCTGGAAGACAGGAAGCATTACCAAAGAGGATTACTCTGCACTCACCCGCACCTGCAGAGAGCAGTCGAGAAAAGCCAAGACACAAACTGAACTTAGGCTATGGGAATCAAGGACAACAAAAAGTCCTTCTTTAGTTATGTGGGAAGTAGGAAATAGAACAAGGACAGTATTGGGCCCCTGAGAGATCTAACAGGGCAACTGACATCAGATGCCCAAGAAAAGGCCAATCTCCTAAATGACTCTCTTGCATCGGTTTTTCACCCTCCCATGAGGTTCACACTGCCAGGAATGACACAAACCAATTTGGGAGCAGGTGACAGGGCCCAAAATCAATGTGGATCAGGTAAGGGAACACCTTGAGAAGCTAGACGTTCACAGGCCCAGACGGAATGCACCCGAGGGCCTCAAAAGAGCCTGCAGACATCATTGCATCCCCCCTTGGTAGGGATATTTGAAAAATTGTGGCACTCAGGTGGGGTCCCTGATGACTGGAAAAGAGCTAAAGTTGCCCCTATCTATAAGAAAGGGAAAAGGGATGACCCGGGGAACTATAGACCAATCAGTCTGACGTCCGTCCCTGGAAAGGTCCTGGAGAAAATTATCAAGGGATCCATCAACGCCAGACTAATGGAAGGCAAGCTTCTGAATGCCAGCCAACATGGCTTTGTGCCTGGCAGGACTTGCCTGACCAACCTCATCTCCTTCTATGACAAGGTAACGTATGTCCTGGACAAGGGAGATGACGTGAATGTCATTTTTCTGGACTTCAGGAAGGGCTTTGACTATTTCCCCATGATGTCCTCGTGGTTAAACTGGGGAACTGTGGCCTTGATCATCATACTTTCCACTGGCTAGGCAACTGGCTATGGGGTCGGACCCAAAGAGTACTAGTTGAAGGGAGCAAATCAACATAGTGCAGGGTTACTGGTGGAGTCCCTCAGGGCCCGGTACTTGGGCCAGTACTCTTTAACTTTTTCATCAGTGATCTAGATTTGGGAGTCAGATGTGAACTGGCCAAGTTCACAGACGATACCAAGTTATGGGGGAGGGTGGTCACACCACAGGACAGGCTGGGAATACAGGCCAAAACCGGATCGCCTTCAATATAGAGAAGTGCAAGGTGCTGCACCTCAGTAGGAAGAACCCCCAGTATACTTACAGGTTCGGCAGTGTTACACTCAATAGCACCATGACTGAAAGGGACTTGGGGGTCTTAATTGACCATGAGATGAATATGAGCCACCAATGTGATGCTGTGGCTAGCAAAGCTAACCAAACTCTGGCATGGATCCACTGATGCATCTCAAGCAAAACCAGGGAAGTCCTCCCACTTTACTCGGCCCTGATGAGACCACAGCTGGAGTACTGCATCCAGTACTGGGCCCCCCACTTCAGGAAGGATGTGGAGAAGCTTGAGAGAGTCCAGAGGAGAACCACTCATGTGATCCACGGCCTGGAGGGAAGACTGTACAAGGAGAGGCTGAGGGATTTGGGACTCTTCAGTC
This sequence comes from Crocodylus porosus, assembly GCF_001723895.1. Taxonomy (NCBI): domain Eukaryota; kingdom Metazoa; phylum Chordata; order Crocodylia; family Crocodylidae; genus Crocodylus; species Crocodylus porosus. The sequence goes on along the minus strand of NW_017728924.1, from coordinate 10,361,511 downwards.
TGGAGAGAAGAAGGCTCAGAGGGGACTTGGTGGCAGCCTACCATTACATAAGAGGGGTACATCAGGACCTGGGAGAACAGCTGTTCACCAGTGCTCCCTAAAAGATAACAAGGTCTAATGGCCATAAACTCCAGGAAGGCTGATTTAGACTGAATATAAGAAAGAAGTTCTTTACGGTGTGTGTGTCCAGGGTTTGGAACAAACTCCTGCCCCATTCCCCAAGAGGTGGTGCAAGCACCTACTCTGTACTTTTTCAAAAAACAGGTGGATGTATTTCTTGCTGGGGTCTTTTGATCACAGGTGATTTCCTGCCTATGGCAGAGGTCTGGAACCGATAATCTCATGAGGTCCCTTCCAGTCCCTAATGTCTATGAAATCTATGAAATATAGATATACACACTTCAGAGATGCAGCACATTTCACCTAGATAGTCTTTTCCCTGAGGATATGGAATATGCTCTGAAAAAAAATTAAAATGACAGTAACTTTAAAACAAGAACGAAACATAACTGCTATCACAATGCAACGGAAGATACAGGTTAAACAAAAACCAATGTAGGGTGAAGTCACCATTTCTTTGTGGGGGGGAAAAAACAGTTAAGGAACAGCATATTGAAAAGATAAGCTCAGGAATAAATAAATATGCTTTACTGCATGGAAATTAAAAGGGCTAAAAATATTATAAAGCATTGGTTCCATATTCATGTGCTACAAAAACATGGTTAGCAATATAGTTTGACTACAAGTCATTTTTCTATGTAGCTGTGCCATTAGGACACACTGTCTCTCCTTTTCTGTGTGATTTTTTTTCCCATATAACCTAATATGAGAGAAGCATAAAATAGACTAAGGTGAAATGTTTGCCCTGTTGAAGTTAATGAGAGCTGTGCCATGGATTTCACTAGGGCATGAGTTTCACCCCATACCATTCAACTTCTCATTTTAGGGCCTGATCCACAGTTCTTAGGTAAAAACACCTTTAAGTTCAAAGGGAATCTTTACTGGATAAAGGTTTCAAGAGCAGGATTTCATAATGCTATTTCTAATGCTCTAGTTTTCCACTTACAATATAAAATAACAATTGTAAACCACAACACAGTATATCAATTCTAATTTCCAGTCCCGTTCATTGATGTTAACAGCAAAATGCCATTTATTACAGCCAGAGCAGATTTAAGACCCAAATGCATTTCCAAAGAAGGGCCTGTTCCTTTGACATGCTGAACAGTGCAGAGGGTGCTTAGTGCATCTCAGGAAGTACTTAGGGATCACAGAACCATGTTTCAGGAAACTGTATGGCCTAAGGGGCCAAATTCATTCCTGGTAAATCCACTAAAATCCATGCACTTACCCCAGGAACAAATTGGTATGATATATTCTGTTTATGCATTTTTGTTATTTTATTGCATTGCACTGTACACCACAAATCACCTGCTTTTCCTCATCCTAACAAAGTCCTCCCCAAAGCAGATGAAAGTGAAGGACAAGGTATATGTTACAATGTTAAAGAGGAAGCCAGGGATATAATTAAGATACAATCAACATAAATGGACAGTTTCCCAAAAAGTTACTTCTATTAATTATTTATTAACACAAGTCAAGCCTTTAAGCGGTCAGGGTTCAATCCATGATATTCATATCCTAGATGAACCTTGAATAAGTTTATGTAGCCACCAACACAAATCACTAATAGTCATCAGATGAGCGCCCAGGATCACTAGGAGCAAAGGCAAACATCAAAGGGAAGAAAAATGAAAACTCACTAGTAAAGCACATTTGGGATGCTGCACTTCTACTGTCATCTCTGCAAGAAGTTCTCATGGATTCGCACTCAGCCATCCTCCAACAGTCCATGCAGCATTTCAGATAATAGAGGCTTGTTTTGTTCAGTGTCCTTAGTATCAAGGAAATATTGTGGGAATTGGTCGTTACCATACATCAGAATCTGAGGAATGCTACCATATCCCCAGGTATCACTGTGTGTGTACACATCTTATGTTCCTCATAAGTACACAGGAACCTGAAAGCCTCTGCCTGTGAACTGTTGTTACACTGGGAACTCCCAGTGTTACACTGGAAACACACACAGGTGTGATCTTTAAAAGCACAATGTAGTAGTTGCAAACTAGCCCTCTGTTGGTACATAGACCATTCAATTAGTCTTGAAGATGGAAGTCCTCAGTAAAGCGTCCTCCTATTTAATAACAGAATGTTTTGACAACACTGATTTTTTAATGATAGAGCCTGATTTTATCCAGAAAGCCTCCAAAGTCTTTTGCAAACATTATAACCTCTTCCTTCATGAAAGACTTGGCATTGAAATGCAGTTAACTCTGGAGTAGAACACACCAGTCATTTAGAGGACAGAGAAAAATATAATCAGCAGTTTAGGATGCAAAGAGTTAGGCTTGATTAAGGATAAAACAATGCCTACCATCTAGATGTTTGGCTTCTCAGGTGAAAACCAGACTTCAGAGTTCAGGACCGAGGGCTAGATGCTATTTCACTTTACACAGTTAAATGGCGCACACACAGCCACAGAACTGCAGTTTTGGGTACTTAAACTTTGCCAGGCAGCTCTGGACATGCAAGCGTGGTCAGTAGAGCTCTGCTCTGTCTAGGCAGGCACACAGTAAAAACAGGTCCATCCAGGTATATGCATAAGACTGGTAAGTGCTTGAATTATAGCAATGCAAAAATCCTGACCAGTGGATGTTAAATGCCAGAGGAGGAGGAGGACCCTCCCACCTTTTTGCCCATTAGCTTAGAGGTTAGTCCAACTGTTCTCCTCTTTCTCTGTAACTTTGGACTTCAGTACAAGTCCTGATGGAGGTGCCTATTTCCTTTATTGGATCTAGCCCAAAGTGAAAAATAGCAGTTTCCTTATTAAAGCATATATTTCTTCTGCCATGTACAAGGATGGTAACTCAGATCACCCATGTATTCAATGATCATTGCTCAAATCCTGGGAGGGCTTGAAAACAAACATCTCCCAGTACTAGAAAGCTCTCAATAACCACAGTTCCTCATCCATAAAATCCTCCCTTTATGCCCGCTACAGGGTTGTTGATTGTAGCCGTGTTGGTCTAAGGACATAGGCAGGCAAGGTTCTTTGGGTCGACGTGATATCTTTTATTAGACCAACTAAATACTTGGAAATAAGTTCTTTGCAAGCTTTGGGGCACAAACGCTCTTCTTCAGGCAGTGGGAGACTGCTGATGTTATGAATTCTCCAAGGTAGAAAAGAAGCTAAATTAAACCAGGAGTCTGTGAAGATGCAAATGAGTGGCAGTTTGGAAGACAAAGGGTAGAAATTTGGGGGAGGGGAAGAAGGGTAGGGAAAAGTGTGAAGGAAAACAAGTGATCAGCAGACAGGCACATTACCTGGTGCATTAGATGTCAGGCAGGTTGTAACGTGTCATAATCTTGAACCAAATGGATCCAGACCATGCCAAGACAAGAAATGTAAAACCTACCAACACATCTCCACCAGTTCCTCAATAATGATACCCCACAACATGAACTGTTTCATTTCTTATTGTAGTGAGTAGGCTGGGGGAGTGAGTTGAAGCGCATCCCACAGCAATTGAAGTTACTGCTGGAAAGGAAATACAAGGGGGAAGTACAGAGAGTATACACAGAACAATGGAAAAGGAAGTAAAGGAGGGAAATGAAGAGAGGAGGGAAGAGAATCAAAAGCCAGAAATAGTGGTGGAATAATAGGGAATAAACCAACAACATCCAGAGATAACAAGAATTACAATTTAGAGATAATATAACAGCTAGGCCCGTGCGAGTAGGCAGCTATTCAATCTGGTTTTGGATCCAGCCACTTAGGATGCCAGCGATCCAATCTGGACCCGCAGACCAGGTTCCCGCTTCGATCCGGCCAGAGCAGCTCCAGAGCTGCCTCAGAGATCCAGCCAAAGGGGTTAATGAGGAATCAATAAATAGCTATAACTTTTGTTGTTTTTTGTCTGAAGTGAATGAAACTTGCAGAAGTGGTAGCCTCTCCTGAGAGCTTGAAGCCTGCCAAGATTCAAGAAGGTTGCTTATTAACTCATTAACACCTACAAAACCACAGACTAAGGAGAGGAAATAATACAGACAATCAACTGCCCCAAGACAGAGACAGTTAGTTCCACAAGCACACATGACACAAGTTTAGTCTGTCAGCAGCTAGAGGTGCAGGCCCCCAGAATGCCCTTCAACCATCTCCTTGACAGCTGGCAGGTGTCATGGCCACAGCAGGGGCTACCATCCCTGAAGCTGCCACCCCACTGCGCCTTAACACACACAGTGTCACCCATGGCACAAGTTTTGCTTGTCTGCAGCTTGAGGTGCAGTTCCCCCCCAAACCCCTGCACTTATCTCCTTGAAATTTGGCAGGCTTCATGGCCTCACCAGGGGCTACCAACCTACAGTCTTCACCCCCCCTGTGGTGTCACGTGACATGAGTTTGGCTTTCAATAATTTGGGGTGCAGTTCCCCCCAAACCCCTATACCGATCTTCTTGAATGTTGGCAGGCTTAATGCTCTTAAGAAAGGCTACTACTTGTGCATGGTTCATCCAAATCAGACAAAAAACAACAAAGTTATAGATATTTCATTGATTCTCCATTATACCTGTAGCAGGGCACTAGGGTGCCTGCTACTGGTAATGGTAACATGGGCTTAGCTGCCACTCAATAGGGCAGCACAGCTAAAGTAACTGATTGTGTCAGCTGACCGCCAGGGGGCAGGGCCTGGCCTTCATAAACAGAGAAGGCTGAGGCGGGAGGTGGTTCCTCTCTGGCAGCCTAAGGAGCAAGAGCTCTGCTAGAGCGAGCAGGGCAGTGTTGTGCACCAGCGTGCGGATACAGGGTGGGGAGGACCGTGACAGGGATGAGAGAAGGTTAGCCAGGTTGGCTTAAGATTTACGTTGTAGCTGAAGGGCTTTGAGTTTCTGTTTCGGGTTGTTGTGATTATTACACTGGAGGACCGGGCGAGGCTGTAGGGGTGGAGGAGGCCTCAAGGGAGCTCCCCGATAGAAGGGGGGAGTTCCTGGCACCACTGAGGGTGCCGCGTTGTGGCGGTGTCCTGACTCCAGCCCAGTGTGGGCAGCTTTGGGAAGAGCTTGGTGTAGGCAGAAGCCCAGTGGGGTGTAGGCCCAGGAAGGTGGGTCTGAGCTAGTAGGGAATCTTGACCCCACCCCAGCAGGGGCGATATCGAGACGAGCCCCAATTGGGAAGAGCCCCAGTGGGGCATAGGCCTGAGAAGGCGGATCTGGGGGCCAGGTGAGGCTAAGGCCGCCTGAGCCCCAACCTTGGGAAGCCCGGGTCGGGCATAGAAGGCCCCAAAGCAGGCAACAAGCGCGAGAAGCGCGAGCAAGGCCCCAGTGCGGGCGACAAGAGCACGTGAGGCATGAACAAGGGCCCGGTGTGGGTGGAGAGCACGAGTATCTTGGGATAGGCCCGGGGAGAAGGCGCGTATATTAGACATCGGGAAGAGCCCCAGTGGGGCATGGCCTGTGAGGGGAAAGCCCCGGAAGGGGGGGCGAGGCCCAGTGGAAGGCCCTGGAGAGAAGGAACGAGTATATCGAGTAGGCCCGAGAAGGAGAGGGCGGCAAGGGCACTAGGGGAGGTCATGGCACCCCTAGGGATGGTCCTGCCACAATACCCCATGGCCGGATCTCCAAGGCGGCTCCAAAGCTTTTCCAAAGCAGTTCAGAAGCTCTGAACCACTTTGGAAAGCCTAATGAAGCCAGTGCTTTGATCCAGATGTGCTGCTTCGGATGCCAAAGCATCCAAAGCTTCTCCAGATATGAAGCACGGTCCGAAGCTTGGACAGCCCTAATAACAGCTGTATTCCTCCCCAATCTTCCACTAACACTGAAGGGAGTGTTCGTTCCTAAATGCATTCCCTAGTCCAGAGAGTATGGTTAATACAGTGAGATGGAGCACTCCAACCCGTCCACCCGTTCCCGCCCCCCCGGCCTTGCATAATGGAGCCCTTTTCTCAGTTGGAACCCTGTGGGCTATTGTAATTCATACACAAGTAAAGAAGGGGTTGTTTCCACATCTCCAAGGCTGCAGTGCTGCTCTTGGCTATTAGAAAATAGTTCCAAAATTATATGAAAGCACTACAAGGCACAGTGGAAACTATGCTATAGTATCTCTGTATCATATTGCAGTGAATTTTGTCCGTTAGCCAAGTCCAGTGCAAGTTGTGAGATGGTTTCATGGAGGAAGAACTCTGTCTTGCTTCAGTATTTAGCCAGCAGTGATCTGCAAGAGTCTAAGAAGTACTTTTTGTGGACTAGATGATGAATGAGACTCGATTCTGCTGACTGGTTGCATGAGTGAGTGCTGGGTACATCCATTGAAAGAACTGTTGTGAAATGAACTCTCTTTCTGATTAATACAAAAGCTGGATAGACATATAGGGAGAGAGAGAGAGAGATTATATATAATATAGATGTGTTTTATATACATATACATATGTGGATGCGTACAGTATGTATATGTATATTCCTATGTGAGACTAAAAACCTCCTTGCCTAAGCATAAATAAAACATCATTGTTAGTTGTCATTTTCATACTGCTCAGAAACAGCTGATTTTCCTTGACCTGATGGATTTGTTTCTGTAAAACTCTGTGGTGCTCTGTGGAGGAAATATGGATCTATCTCTGATCTCTACTCTTTATCTCCAGATATCCCACTATTTCTTCAATCTCCAAAGCATAGCTACAGTCTCTGATCCTCCCAAAGATCTGATGCCAAATCCCACAGCCTTTCCTTAGAGTTTAATGCTCCAAACCTTTGTATAGGAAAGTAGTCCTTATATCCATGGAAGTCTTCCCCATAGCCTCAGTGGGACTTCTCAGCTGCGTGAGAATTATTCCTGTAAGTAAGAAGGATTAAGACCTCAATCCTTACACAGGAAAATTCACATATAAAGCAGTGGAAGTTTTGCTACTGTCAACCCAATCCTATTTAATCTGTTATTTTATTAGGCTGATCCTACTGGGAACAGTTGTTAGACACTGTTCATTTTATCACACCCTTGGATCTACTGAAGTCAAAGTCAAGTTCTCATTGATTGCAGTGAGATCAGAGTGTAGCAGGTAGAGCACTTTTAAAATTTCCTCTAGTGATTTCAGTGGTATTGCTCACAGGAGTAAGGCAAATAGGATTTAGCCCTTAGAAGTATGACTCGGGGATCTCTGAGAGGTGAGCTGCAGCACACTGTGTTGCCAGCATCTGGAATTCCTGCCCTATTCTGAACAAAAGCAAAACAAAACACCATTTTTGGGTCTGTCAGACCCACATAAATCCCGCAGAGTTATTCTCCATTTACCTCAGAATAACTAGGAGCAGACTGTAGATGAAGGTATTCAGTCCAAATATAACCTCCTTCTGGTATTTGGCTTTATTAGTAACACAGATATGCAGTTATTATATCCAGATCTTATTATGTGCCAGACTCAAAGTGCTTTACAACAGAGGTGGGGAAACTGAGGCAGAAACCAAAGGTCTACATTCTTAATAGTATTTAGGTAACTAACACTCAAAGTCACTGGGAGTTAGGCACATAAGCAATGCATAGGGAGAACACGGGGGAGCATGTGCCCTCACCCTGCCCTGAGATAGGCCCTTGCCAGCCGGGGAGTGGGGAGCACCTGAGAAGTGCTGGAGGTACTTCCAGTTTTGCCAGTAGCACTTCTGGGGTTGGGATCATCCACTGGGGGACACAGTCCCTCCATGGTCGGTAATTGGCCACTGGTATCCCCACAGAGTCAAGAGGCACCAGTTGCCCATGGTTAGTCACCTAACATTTTTTTAGTACCTGGACATAATTTTGTCTATGGTCTCCTCACAGGACAGTGGCTGAGCTGGGAGTGGAACCTGCTTTCTGAATCCTCATCAATACTCTTTCCTAGTCTGCAGGGCAACAACAGAAACCCGTACACCCATCTAAACTCTCTCTCCAATCTTGGTTTTCCCTGAAGTTTCCCTGAAGGACCTCCTCCGCTTTAGACCACAAGCCTGTCTATCCAAATTCCTGCCCCCTCCTCTCTGCTATTCAGTTAATAGCCAGTATCTGCACAATGAGTCTACAGCAATCATTCCACATTGCCCCATGTTCCAACAGCTCCTAAGCAGGTGGGTGAATACATTGAGCCCAATCCCCCAGCGTCAAACTTACTGTGATATATTCAGGATATGGACATTTAAAGTATAGGGCCCAATCATGCATTTCCCATTGACTTCACTGAGGATTTATCAAGAGTAAAAAGGCTTGGCATGAGACCCAGAAAAATATAGTAGGGATAATTGCCCTGGCTGAGGCTTTATTAAAGCAGAGCAAATAATTAGCAGGGGGACATATTTCATGGCCTGGCACCTCCTTCAAATTAAGCACATCTTCCCTAATATAAAAAAAATATACCCTTCTCCATTTCCAGACTTCTCCTGCAAAGAACTAATTTATAATCTTCCTCCTTGAGATCATTTTAATACTCTCCCCCCCACACCCCTTCCAGGTTCTCCTTCATGCTAAGGCACCTACAAAGCCTGTAATTACTGCTTTACCACTTTTCTCCCTGTAGTAGAACAGAATCTACTTCAAGCACATGCCTGTTTAAAAATACATCTTCTCTGCACTAAAGTAAAACACATAGAATAATAGAATATAGTCCATCAGCAGGGGCACCTTTTACTAGGATGTCTTTCAAAGGGAAGGATCTTTTAAAAGATCATCAGGCATTTTCTGTCTTCTAGACCCAGGCTTGAGTGCAGAGTCATGATGTGCTACCAATGTTTTAACAAGGGGCTTGCACCAATATTTTCCCTGTTAGGGGCAGATTCTCCTTTTAGTGGTACCAGTGTATCTACAGTAACTTCGCTGAAGTCAGGAATATCAGTACAGAAGCTGTGTTAACCACCATTCTATTACGCAGAATACTCTGTTACCCAGAATTTCCAGCCAGCCAGCTGGTCAGCCACAGCGGGTGTGAGGGAGGCAGAAGAACTTGCACGTGGTGACAGCTGCCGCCGCTCTGCAGGGGTTTTCAAAAAGGTTGAAAACCCCTGCCTCAAATACCTGGAATTTTTTTAATACCTGGCACCCTCCTTACCACATTCATGCCAGTTAACACAGCTTTTACTGTACTTGGTACATAACCTGTAACAAGCCAGATTGACCAACTCAGGCTCCATTCATGAGGCCAACTACACCATTGTCTGGGAAGGCAAGAGTGCTGAAGATACTTACCTACACAGAGTCGGATTTGCATTTTGTAACAAGTTGGTCAAAACCACTGAGACCCACTGGAACATCAGATCACATCATCTCACTCTGACTATAGTCAACTGATGGGTTTGTTAACATCATTAGCACCTATGCACCAACTTTACAGGCAAGTTCAGATGATAAAGATAACTTCTATGATGCCCTGCACCAAGTCATTGAGGACCTACCATCAAACAAAAGGCTTCTCCTTTTAGGGGACTTTAACGCTGAACTAGGCACAGGTCACAACTCTCAGTCAACCTGCCTGGGACATCATGGCATCAGGAAAATTAATGAAAATGGTCAGTGTCTTCTGCACCTTACACCACCTGTATATCACTAACACCTACTTTGTGGGCAAAGAGCATCAAAAAGTATCACAGAGACACTCACAATCTGGCCTCTGGCATCAATTAGACCTCATGATCACCAAGAGGAAAGACCTGCTCAGTATACTACACACACACTTAACACAGTGCAAATTGTGAGACAGACCACTCCCTTATTGTCAACAAAGTGACTCCCCGTGCCTTCCCTGTGGCCACGCAACACCCCTGCTGGACACCATGCCCCCTCAAGCAACCTGTGCCACTGCCCTGGGGCCAATCCCCATACCACGCAGCTACAGCTGGCAGGTGCTCTCCCCACTGTGACAACTCCCCATGCCACACCCTGCAGCCATGCACCACTCCCCCTGCGCAGCCACACGCCATGCTGCCCCATGCACCCTACACCATGCCCCAGGGTTGCTCCCCATGCCACACCCTGCCCTGCAGCCATACACCACCCCCCATGCTCATGCCCTATGCCACACCCCAGGCACTCCCCCTGCCATGCAGCCATTAAACGCTCCCCACACCACGCCCTACGGCTGCATGCTACCATGCTCCCACGCAGCCATGCACCATGCTCCCTCATGCACAGGGCAGCGGGGAGGGGGTGCGGAGCAGGGCTGGACTCAGAGTGGCAGGGGGAGCATAGCACGACCCAGAGAGACAGCAGGAGGGTTGGGGAGCAGGCAAGACCCAGAGTGGCAGTGGGTTGGGGGGAAGGGGGCAGGACCCTGAGTGGCAGCAGGAGGGGAGGACGAGTGGGGCTGGACCCAGAGCAGTGGTGGGAGGGTGCGGGGCCAAACACTGGTCTCCATCCCTGGCCCCCTGCCCTGCCCGCCATCATTCATGATGGGTGTTTTCCTAGTCCAACAGAAAGTTTCAAGGCTAAGCTGAAGCATGCCAAGGCAATGGTACAGAAAAACAGGCAGAAGCTACACAAACCAGTACTGGACTGACCTATGTCAAGAGATAAGTAGTTTGCCTCAGACACAGGAAACCTGTTAGTTATGTATGATGGCTCAAAGAAAGCCCTTGGTCTATCTGTCTTGGCCCCCTCAAATCTCGAGATGGCAAAGTCAAAATCACTTGACAAGAACAAGCAGATATCATGCTTGCTTGAATATTACTTAGAGCTTTACTCCCATGAAACAGACATTTCAAGAGAGGCACTGGATCAACTTCCAGCTCTAAGTGTACGGGCACATCAGCTACACAACATACCTACAGCCAAAGAACTTAGCAAGTCCATAGACTCTCTAGCTAGTGCAAAAGTACCAGGGGAAGTTGGCATCCCAGCTGAGGGTCTCAAGTGCAGGAAAGCTAGCCTGATACCACATCTTTATCAACTCCTACTGTGCTGCTGGAAGGAAGATCAAGTATCCCAGGACATGCATGACACTAACATCATAAATCTCTACAAGAACAAGGGAGACAAGAGTGACTACAACAACTATAGGGGCATCTCTCTCCTCAGCATCACAGGGAAGGCTTTTGCCAGAGTCATCTTGAAATGCTTGCAACAACTTGCTGATCGCATCTACCTGGAATCACATTGTGCATTCAGATCAAGGAGATTAAGAGTGGACATGATATTCACCTTATGCCAACTGCAAGAAAAATGTAAAGAACAAAATAACCCACTATACATATTATTTGTTGACCTCATGAAAGCTTTTTCATAGATTCATAGATGTTAGGGTCAGAAGGAACCTCAGTAGGTCATTGAGTCTGACCCCTTGCCCTGAGCAGGAAAGAGCACTGGGGTCAGACAACCCCAGCTAGGTGCTTGTCCAGTCTCCTCTTGAAGACCCCCAAGGTAGCGGAGAGCACCATCTCCCTTGGAAGCCTATTCTAGATTCTGGCAACCCTTACTGTGATGAAGTTCTTTCTAATGTCCAACCTAAATCTGCTCTCTGTCAATTTGTGGCCATTGTTCCTAGTTATTCCAGGGGGTGCCCTAGTAAATAGAGCATCCCCTATTCCCTGCTGCCCCCTCCTGATGAATTTATAGGCAGCCACAAGATCATCTCTCAGCCTTCTCTTGCGAAGGCTAAAGAGATCTAGGTCTCTCATCTCTCCTCATAGGGCCTTGCCTGCAAGCCTCTGAGCATACAAGTGGCCTCCTCTGAACCCTCTCAAGATTCTCCACATCCGTCTTGAAGTGTGGCGCCCAAAACTGGATGCAGTACTCCAACTGCTGCCTGACCAGTGCCACATAGAGGGGAAGCATCACCTCCCTGGACCTGTTCATCATGTATCTGCTAATGCATGATAACGTGCAGTTAACCTTGTTGATCACTTTGTCACATTGACTACTCATGTTCATCTTGGAGTCAACTATGACTCCAAGATCCCTTTCCACTGCTGTGCTGCTGAGGCAGTCATCCCCCAGCCTGTAAGTGTGTTGGTGGTTCGTTTTGCCCAGGTGCAGCACTTTTCACTTGTCTTTGTTGAACTGCATCCTATTTCATTCTGCCCATGTTTCCAACCTGTCCATAATGTCTATGGAAGAGATGCCATATACATATATGGAACTACCCAGAGATAGCGGCTTGTCTGTGTGGTCTCTCATCTGAAGACTTAGCAAACACCTGCTGGTTCAGTACAATCTAATCTGTTTTCTCAAATATATA
>NW_017728924.1:10345434-10349171 GCF_001723895.1 Crocodylus porosus | reverse complement strand
ATGGTCTGCTTCTCAAGGATAAGTGCTCTCTGGCAAGGATGCTTCAGCACTACCATGAGAGAGGATGGTATTCTGTTCATCAATATGGCACTAGGATTTTAAACAACTATCCCAAGAGCTTTCTTTATCCTATCACTGGGACACTGGTCTTTAGTCTACAGGGGAGAGAGTGCATTCCCTTTGACAAAGACTTGCTTACAAAGCCACAAACTAATAAAAGAAGAAGAAACAGCTCATATGTCAAAACCTTGAATAAAAAATAAATTGCAAGTGCTGCGTGTTTGGCTTAATCAATAAGCCTTTAATATAATAGTATTTTAGCACTGGGTCATGGTTCACAGGTTCCTCTTGCAATCTAGCAGAAGAAAGTGGGTGGGTGAGTGTGGGTGTGCCTCTAATAGTCTTTTGTAGGCTATGTTCTTTGTTCATACTTCAGATTCTTTCATAAATTTTCTTTGTAGCCTTTAATGTTTTTCAGGTTTGGACACAAATGTTCTAGTGATATGTTCTATACTGTGGTTTACAAAAAATGAATACAAAGACTATTTAAAAAATAAAAGGGAGAAAACAGTTCTTTAGAGTCCTCTGGCTTGATAAAGTTCCCTCTCATCTTCATGGACTTTTGCAACAGCAGGAACTATATTACCAACTAAAGCCCAAATAATGCAGAAGGTATCGAATGAATATGAATTAATGTGAATTTAAGGAAGATACATTTTTATATTGAGGGGTAACAATGCAGGTTAAAGATTAACTAAATGACTCATTTACTTTGTAAGTACATCTCTACCCTGCCATCTACCTAGCTTCAGACTGACACAGCTAACTACCTTACCCCTCTCAAATCTTTACATTGTTCCCTTCTGAAATGTCTAGCTCATCTCATGGATACTTAGCTTTACCTGGAAGGAAGCCTGACAAGAGAAAGAGCATAAAGACTACCAGTTGCTTCAGTGTTGTTTTTCTCTGAGAATATTAAGAATTATTTAAAATATGTATTAAGTTATAAATTACAATGAGACAGATCCAAATCTTTCCATGTGTCCCTGTTTCCAAAGGAAGACTGGCAACTTTGCTTGAATCTTGGGACAAATTATTATATCTCATTTCCTCCCACCACCACTTCCAAACGTTGCAGTGACTGTGGGGAGGGGGGAGGAGAGGATTGCAACGCTCAATGAAAAACTGGCAAAAAATGGAAAGACAGAGGTGGGGAAATAATGTATGAGCAGTGGCATAGACAAGGGATTTCTTGCCTTGCCTTTGAACTGCAGATTTACCTGCCCAGGGTGTTCCAAACGAAGCCATTATCGAATGGATGTCGTCAATTTCTCTCTCTCCACCTCCTTTTCACTCTTCAAAAATGAAAATGAAAAATTAACAGCCCTGTTACCTTTTGTCTCTGATGCAGCTGTTTTCTGTTTAGCAATCTCACTTTAAAACAACTTCGCCCACTTTTTTTTTGTGCTGCTGCAAAAAGAGGATTTTCAATTTCTGCTTTTATTTCCATCTCATTCTCTCCCTCCTTTCTGAATCTGCTAAGTGCTAATTTCTCTGTCGTACCTCCTCCTGCTGCTTGTTTTAAGGGGCTATCTGAAATTGAACCTAGTTAACTTGGGGAACTTTGAAACTAATTGTTATGACAAGTAGCCTGCAAAGGTCATTGAGTTCATTGCTTTTGAATATTATTAATGACGGTTATAGATTTAAAAAAAAAACCCAATTGAAATGAAATGTTGTCTGAATCGCTAAGGGAACTTCCTCCTTACAGTGATTGCTGAGATAATTTTCAATCTATAAATTGTTAAATACGTATTGGGGGGGTCACTTTCAGGGCTCTGTTGTGGGGTTGGAAATAGCAGAAGAAGTAAAACTGTGACCAAAATAATTTATGAATGGGTTCTTTGTGCAGTTAACTCGAGCTCTGTAATTCAGCGGCCCGGATCGGCATCGTGTCACAAGCGTCCCCCCATCCTCCTTGCAGGGGAAAGATCCTAGAGTTCAGAGGCTAGTCCCGCAACGCTACTCCGTAGAGGAGAGTCAACGGATTTACACGTGTGGAACTATTTTGTTCTGAATAGCCTTTTGTTGTAGGGTTTAATTTTTAATATGAAATAATTAGGGAAGGACGATCAGTTTCACCTGGCTGGTTTTGTGCATTCAGGCAGGAGCGCTGGCGATCTGAGAATGATCCTCAAGTTATAGCCAGATGCGATGAGAAACTGAAGCCGAGTCTCTCTTCACCTGGCCATGAAAAGGAACCACTTTCTCTTCCCATTCCTTTCCTTTTCCTCCCTAGCCCCTCGCTGGCCAATACATTTGCAAGCCTCCCCTCTGATCGATACCACTACAGGAAAACCAGCCAGCTCAGCAGAAACGATCCGATCCCACATTCAAGTCCGTCTCGTCCGCGCACTACTAGGAAAACCCGAGCAGCAAAGTTTGGCTTCTTAACACCAACTTCCTTCTCCATCCCTGCCTATCGCTATCCCCTCTTGTTTCCAGGCAAACCGACAGACCTTCCCAAATAACTTCAGTTCCACATCTGCACAGACACACAGTACTGGGCTAATATCACTAGGATATAACAAAGATCGAGAGAAGCGGTGGGGGGAAATCCTACTACTGACAATGCTAAATTAGACATATGATTAATTTGCTAGTTTTCTTAATTGTTAAATCTAATAGTCGCTCATTTGCTGAGTCGGGCTCCGTCCATTTATTTGCTTTGATTCTATTCCTAATGATGTTGTTCTCTCTAATCCTTGTGAAAACAGGCACGCGGGTTTTTTGTTCTGCTCGCTAGAGATCAAGACATGCATAATTGTAGTTCGTTTCAGAGGTGGCAGCTTAGATCATTCCCCTCCTTTCATCTAAACCTTGTCCAGGCTAATCCGGATGTCACAGAGATCCCCTGGTCTGGAGAAAGTCACTCTTACCTGGCGGCTGTCAACACAATTCTGATGAATAGAAAGTATCTTTTTTTAATTTTTGTTCTAGCAAGTCCCTTGGAAATAATGATAAAAATAATAGTAATAAAAAATGAAGCCAGCTCGTCCCCCCAGATCGACTTTGCAGCCTAGCATTTGCTTAAGCGGTTTGAATCGGTGACTGGCAAATACTGCCTTGCCTTTTTATTATCTCAGGTGATAAATATTGCATCGCCTGCATTTAAAACTTTTAATACTGGGGGTGTGAGATGCACCTGTGAGCTCTCCCTCCAAAGCAGTGCGGGGCTTGGGGATCAGATCTCCCTGCCTTGCTTGACTTGCCTTGTTTCTTTCAAGGGCACTGGCCTCGAAGGTAGGACTTGAGCTGCCTCCCTGGGCTGTGTGTGCGTGTGCGTGTGCGTGTGTGTGTTTGTGTGTGTGCTGCGTGCGGTGGCGGGTGGGGGGTCCCGGCTGAGGCAGGAGAGGAGTAGCAGACTGGAGTGTGCTGCCTTGAGAGGGGAAGAGCCATGGCGGAGGGAGGGAGGGAGAGAAGAGAGAGAAAAGGGCCCTGCTAATGTAGCTAACTGAGCTAATTCTCCAAGGCCCCTCCGAGCAGCACTCAGCATCCAGACTTCATTAAAATTTCATGGGCAGCACTTGGCCAAGGTCTATTTATGAAAATGCGCTTTTGGCTTCATGGAAAAAACAGGGATGGGGCGAAAGAACAAAGGCGAGGACGGGCCCGTCATGCGCCTGGTGCCCCGCAGCCCGGCGGGAGCGGCCCGGCCCGCGGCCGGCGCAGGGAGT
>NW_017728924.1:10329321-10345000 GCF_001723895.1 Crocodylus porosus | reverse complement strand
GGCCCGGCTGGGGCTCGCTGCCCTGGCCGCTCCCCGCGGGCTGAAGCCGGCGCCTGTGCGGGGCCGGACGGGCTCGGGCACCCGGAGCGGGGCTCCTCCTGCCCTGAGCCTGGCCGAAGCGGGCACACAAAGCGGCAGCAGGAGGGGCTAACGGGTGCCAGCAGCCCCCCTCCCCAGTACACACGCGCACACACTGGGCACTTACAGGCTCGTTAATGCCCTGTCCCAGTGCTGCCGGTGCCCGCAGTGAACGCAGGCTAAAGCCATGGGGAGGACATGTCTAGCCCGCTCCCGGCCGGTCGCCCCCGGGGGGGCCTGACGGCCGGCGAGCTCTGCGCAGCCCCGGTCTCGGTGGAGTTCCGCCTGGCAGAGGGGTCTTGGGGCGAGCAGAGCCTGCAGCAGCATCGCGCCGCTTCCAGGCTCTGCTCCTCAAAGGCTGCCCCTGGCCTTCAGGTGCTGGGAAGTTCCCTGTGCACATTTAAAGACTGAAGGGAGGGCTTGAGACACTGGACTAGATAGGCGTGTGCGCGTGCAAATGGAAGTGGGGGAGATGATCGTGTCTGACGTGTGTTTTGGACCAGGAGTGTGAAAGCAGCGTCACAGGCAACGCGGGCTAGGCTCGTGGGAAATCTCGTGTTCCTGCCCTCAGCGCTGCTAGGAGTTTCTCCAGGACGGCTTTGCTTTCTCCCCTGGTTTTTTTTTTCCTCCCTTTTCTAGTTGACAAGTGCTAGGGAAACGCTGAGAACCACTGGAGAGACCAAAGCGTCTCGCTCCCACACACGCCACCACTGCACGCTCCTCTCAGTTTGCTCCTGCTACTGCACACACACACACGGGCAGACTCACACCGCGCTACGGCAGGAAGCAAATGACCTTAAACCCGAATCGACCCCCCCCCCTCCCGGCACGACAGAAAGTTTGAGCAGGATACAAACAACAGAGGTGCCTCTACTGTGCCCCAGTCATTCTCCAGGATTTAGGATTCCTGCGCCCCTACCTCTCCTACAAGTCAGGTGTCAGACAGAACAAGAGCTTTTGCCTTCAAAGCTGACTTTTATGAAAGAATCGAGAAGAAAGCCACAGAACCTCAAAAGTGTGTGTGTGTGTGTGTGTGTGTGTGTGTGTGTGTGTGTGGCGGGTGGGGGGGATTGCAGTGTGCTGGCGATGGGCTGTAATTGCAACGCTCTTAATGTAAAGCACTTCAGGTTAGAACGTTTTATTGACAACTAAATGCCCGTAATGAAATATTTCTTTGATTTCCGTGTCACGCTTTGCAATGGACTGGATGCTTGGTCTGGCTGGTAACGTGTTAGCCAGAGGGCAAGCTAAGCTGTGCATCCTGTAGGCTTTTTGATATGGTGAAACTGCCTTTTTTTTCCCTTCGAAAAGCAGGATCAGAGGAAGACAGTGTGTATCGTAGGAAGAGGGTGGAAGTGATGCATGCATTTTTGAGGAGCAATTAAACCTTCTGTAGCTACGTGCACGTAGATTCGTTTGTTCAGTTTTAAACGCTTTGCGTAGGGGTTTCTTCTGTCACTATCACAGCGCAAGCGATTAAAGAAATACCGTGGCTCCAACGCGACTGTGAATCAAAAAGAAGGCAATCTGGGTTATTTGAGAACAAGCTGTTGACTTGGGAAATGTAAAAATCAATTGTACTAAGACCCCCCCCCCACACACACACACACTTGTTTTCCAAAGAAGCCACCTTGCAGCAAACAGTTTGAAAGATTTGAGAGAAATACCCAATTTAAGAGACTGCTTAAAAGGGGATATTTCTGTTTGAAGATGGTTCCCTCCATTTACCCTCTATTAAGTCCACAAGGAAGGAATGGGTGAGGTAAAACGTGCATGGTTTATTTGAAATTCTGTAGCATACAGAGACACAAAATTTCATTCAGCACACACACAACGAAATTAAATCATCATTAAAAAAGGAAACAGAGGCAAATTTCTCTATTAAATATGCAAAGCAAAAATTATTCTTGCCTTAGAAAGTGCAGAGTTAAATATTTGCAAAATAATAAGTTATTTACTAATAACTTTTGATAACCATAGTGAATTTTTAAGTTACATATAAGTTAGACCTTTCAAAAAAATAAAACTTTCCCCTGGGTCGATGCATCCTTGAACAGAAGAGCGCACAGAAGCTACTGAATTGTGCAGTAGAGAGAAACTCAGAAGCCAAATCCACGAGCTTTTTACCGTGAAAAGCAAATTGCCCAGATACACCACTACTTTCCTCATTTCAAGGGGAAACGTCATAAATATGAGATTTAATGATTTGATTGTCGAAGCGTATTTTTACAGTGAAATTATAATGGATATTAAATTTTGTAGTGACACAAAAGCAAAACAAATCCCCAATTTTCCAAACAAACCATGAATCTATGAGCGTGCTATTTTTTCTCTTTTTTCTTTTTTTTTCTTTTTTCCTATTTTTTCAGCTGATGAGGTAGAAACAGAACAGTTATTGCAAAAATGCGATGGATTTGTTGCTAGATTAGTCAGAAGCCAACGAAAACCATGCAAGTGTGTGTGTGGTGTGAGTGTGGTGGGGGAAGCCCTTCAAGTGAATGCTTGTTTAAATAAAGAGAGTGTGACATGAGTGACGTGCTGTACAGCAAAGAAACCCGACAGAACAGAACTTTCCAACTCTGTGCAGTGCCGTCCCAAGAACATATTTACACTCGTAAATGGAAAAAGAAAAAAGAAAAAGAGAGGAAGAGACTGTGGATATGAAACCGAGAGGAATAAACATGTATCTTTTTTCAAGTTTCATTGAATTTTTTTCTCCTCTTACATTTTGTAATAGTCAGTGGGAGAGGGATTAATGGGGGGGGGGTGTCAAAGTCTTCTCTCAAACAAAGGCTCGAGACCTGACTTTTTTCACTCACCAGGACTATTGTACAGTTGTCTAAGTTTCTCCTGTGTGTTGCTGTTTGCTCTTTTTTTTTTTTCTTTAAAAAGCGAAGTCTTTATTAGCCATGGTAGCATGGTCAGTTCCTTTCTTCGCAAAGACAATCGCGGGCTCGAAAAGAGGGAGAGGTTATCAGTTCTTGGTGGTCCCCTCCCTCCCTCCCCCCCCCCGCTTTTGTTTTGTTTTGTTTTGTTTTTTAGAAGTAAACTACAGGAAAACGTGACCTGCCTGGTGCTGCTGCGGGAGCGGGGAAAGGGCGGCGGGAGGTCTGCCTGGAGGTGATGCCGCTTGCTCTTCTCTCCTCTCCCGCCCCTTCTCAGTAGGTGGCAGAAAATTTCATCCGTTTCTGCTTCTGTCTTTGATTGCAAAACCAGACCCGCACCACGTTCTTCTTCAAGTCTAACTTCTCTGCGATGGCTGCGATTTTCTCCGAGGAGGGTCTGGGCTGCACCGCGAAATAGGCTTCCAGCGACCTCTTCTCCGGGGCGGCTATGGAGGTGCGCTTGCGTTTCTTGTCCCCGCCCGTGTAGATCTCAGGCTTGGTCATTTTCTCTCTCTGCGCCCGCTCCGCCTCCTCCAGCCAAGCCTCCAGGATGGGCTTCAGGGCCACCATGTTGTTGTGGGACAGGGTGAGGGACTCGAACCGGCAGATGGTGCTTTGGCTCAGGCAGCCCACGCCCGGGATCTTCAGGTTGGCCAAGGCGGAGCCCACGTCCGCCTGGGTCACCCCCAGTTTGATCCTCCTCTGCTTGAACCGCTCTGCAAAGGACTCCAGTTCCCTGGGGTCCGTCTCTGTCTCGGGGCCTGAGATGACAGCGTGGGAGGCCAACCCGTGCGGGTGAGCCATGTTCATAGACTGGGAGTGGTGGGCCATGTGGTTGATGGCGGACATGTGGGAATGCGGGTGGGAGGGCGTGGAGCCCACATCAGGTCCAGGGACACCCCCGAGAGGGATGGCAGAGTTGAGGTGGTCCAGGAGCTCCCCTTCCAAGCCCTGCGAGGGCTGGTGGTGGTGATGGTGAGGATGGTGGGTGGTCAGGACCGAAGGGTGGTGCAGGTGAACGGAGGAGGAGGTAGGAGTGCATGAGACGCTGCTCATGGTGTGGTAAGTGGCATCTGGCTTGAAAGGATGCGTTTTCTGCGATACTATATCCACGGCCGCCAGGGCTTCAGCCCCTCTCAGCAAAGTCTCGTCGAAGCCCGCAAAGATGTTGCCTTGGATCTGGAGGAAGAAGCAAACAAACAGGATAGCAGTAGCAGAGCCGCCACGGCCCCGCCGCTGCCTGGGCCCCAGGCGCGGGGCAGCAGGGCCGGGCGTCGGCAGGTCCCCGCGCCCGCACCCGCGGCCTCGCTCCGGGAGCGGAGACCCGCAGCTCTACCCCTGCACCACCACAGCGGCGACTGAACCGACCTCACTTGCAAAACCACGGCCAGGTAAGAGGGGCAGCTTCTTGCTCGCTGCAAACCCGTGCCAAAGAACTAGTCGCCTTATTTCCTAACCCACCATCTTTCCCAGCCCGCTGTCTGCCCCCTAGCCGCACGCCTTTCCTTCAGAGGACCTTGTAGGGGGAAATACCTGAGTAGGACTCGAACTGCCTGACAAATTCGTCACCTGGCCAGACCGGGAGGGTCTGAGGAACTGAATTTGTCCGTTAAAAAAAAAAGCTTTTTTTTTTAATTCCAAGAAGAAGAAGAGGCAGCGCTGAGGAGACCGCCGGCTCTCCCGCCCGCGCAGCGCTCAGGCTCGGCGACGGCCGGCCGCGGGGGCAGCCCACCTGCCGGCGAGGGCTGCTCCGGCTCTCGGTCCGCAGACGGGGCGGCGCGGGAGGCGGCCCAGCAAGCCAACTGCCCGGAGGCGGCTGCTCGCGGCGCGGGAGAAAGCGGCTCAGCCCACAGTGACTTGCCGGGCTGCTGGGCGGGCTTACCTGAGGGGCTGGCAGGCAGGCTCTCCGGATGGCCTCTGAGCTGGTGTGCAGGTGGGTGTATTTCGGCTCATGCAGGATCGGATGCATGCTGAAAGGCTGCTTGCTGTTCATAGACATCATGATGACAGAGGCCGAGAGGACACGAGAGGGAGAGAAGCAGTGGCACCGGGTTGCCACTGTTGCATGAGCAGGTGGGGTCTGTTGAGCTTTGCTCTTTGGGTCTGTTGTTATTGTCTGACTTCTGATCACAGTATCAATGGCATTATAGACCTACCCTGACCCTCCCCCAGCACCTCCGATTGGAGGGTTTCGTGGCCGGCTCCTCCCCTCTTCCCACCGCTCCCCTAAGAAGGGCAGTAGCCGGCTGTGATCTCACTGCTCCAAGCCTTCCCCACCCTCCGCCGCTCTCACAACAGCAGGCAGTCAGGTGGCTTAGAGTGAATTTTGATCCCATTGTGCAGTGGAACAGTTACAGTGCCCCGGAGTGCAAGCCAAGTGACTCCTAAACTTGAGAGCAAACGGGGAGGAGGAGGGGGCATAAAACTAACCCAGGGTCCAACAGCCCCTCCCCTGACCGTGAAACACTGCTCGCAATTCACAGTTAAAGCGAGTTTAATTTCCTGGATCCCCAAGAAAAGCTGGTTATAAGCATCTAGTTAGATTAAACACAAAATTACTGATGTGTGTGTGTGCAATGAGTCTCAATAAAACAAAATCCGGGGGGAGGGGGTTCTTAATAACAACTACTAATCAAATCCTTGGAAATTCAGACTATCTGAAAGTAGGTGAACAGTAAAAATAAAATGGAGTTGTGGCTAAAAACAAATTTTATTTAGTGTATTTCTTGGGGGGTTGTGCATTTCTCAGGATGAACCAAATCGATTCAGTGACTTGTTACTACTCACAGGACTCAGTTGAAGAGAAGTAGGCATATAATGCAGGGTTTGAAGGGCTCAGTATTCCTTGTAAGACAGAATCTGTCCCAACCAAAATATATTGCTGGGGTTTTTTCACTAAAAAAAGAAAAGGGTGCTATCATCTTTTCTAAAATCAAAGCTTTCAAAAAACCCAGATGAGATCAGTCACAAAAGCAAGGAGGAATATGAATAAGAACTTTCGCTTGGTTTCAGAACAGGAGGAACTAGGATTCCAACACAGATCCATGACTGATACTGACTGCATTCAGCCTTCTTTTAATGTGTGATGGACTGTAATGAAAAATATAGCACTGAATGGTTAGCCTCATAAAATAACTAGTGGTAGTTTAAACACATACACATAGGTGAACATTTTTAATTGTATGATATGTGCTTTTTTTAAAGGCAAATTGTTTCTCAAAGAGAATTTGGCAAAAATCACCTTTATCAAAAAGTATTACAAGCAATGTTTGGCATTTCAATTAGAAATAAAAAATGGAAATAGTATTCTTGACCTTTGTTTTCATGTTGTCCATAAAAACCTGCACTAGAACAGCTAAAATGAAAAATGCCCACAAAATATTAATTTTGTTTGAAAAAAAATGTTTCAGCAGCACTTTTACCTACTCAAATAAATGGAACTGAAATACATTAATATTGGTTATTTATTTGTAACCTGTTCTTCTGAAGTGAGTAGTGTAGTATCATAAGGCTCATCATATTTATCTATTGATCTCAGCAGCTAAAATGTACATGGAAATAAGGCTCTTGGGTCCAACCTGGACTGGGAAGTTAGCAAACACAAGCCTTGCTCAGCCCACATCAAATATTCTTAGTCCTACATGGAAGCAGGTATGTATTTTGACAGACAACAGAGATACTGCACTCAGTTGTCACTCAGGGTAAGCAGGGATGTTGTGAATGCTTGGGAAGGATAGATTATACAGGTGCTTCTCTAGTGCTTGCTCCATACCAGTAATGCAGGGTGAGCCAGTGTAGGATTAAAAATGCTTAGCCTTGCTCAGAAAAAATAAACCTGCAGCAGGTTCCTCTTACAACAGTGGAAGCACACAATACATTTCACAGGAGTGTTTGTGACATCTAGAGCTGTGGTGCAAACAAGTCCATAGTATTTGCTGGGCTTCTGCTGGCCTCCTACCAACATACCACCACCTAACATCATGATGGTGGAAGGAGTTCAGAGAAAACTCAGAAGGCAGAATGCCATCAGATGGATCCCATCAAAACTAAAGTATTCCTCAGAGGCCTCCCATCTCAATGCAGCGCCAGCTTGGTTCCTCATCTAGCCACAGCAGAAGCAAGACAGGGCTAAATAGAAAAGATTAGAGCTTGAAAAATGGATGCATTAAAAATCTGCTTTAAAAACTGAAGGGAGGAAAAGCAGAGTGGAGGGAGGCAGCTAGAGAGTGAAGTTCAAAAGGAAAAACTGAACACAACATAATTAGCTGGAAAGGCACCAAACCCAAACAGGAGATGGTCTCAGGGCATGAACACATGCACATCCTGGGGAAGTCCAAATTCAGACCCCTAAATTACCCTGAGACCTTAGTGATGAGCCCCAGTCTCCAGCCACTGGATTGTTCTTGGCCAATGAATCAATAAAACATATTTATCTAGCCTATCATAACTTGTGTATCTATAGGGACTGTATCTGAGGAGAGACTAACCATAAATCTTGGCTCCAGCCCTATGACTCTGGAACATCCTTGACAGAAAAACTCTGCCAGGCTGAAGCACAAAGACAGAAATTGTGGGCTTCGGGAATGCACAGTCCCTTGTGGCCAGGAGCCTTTGGGAAGTATCTGTAGCAAGAGAGCAGTGGACAACAGGGACAAGGCAGGGCATGGGAGAGCTGTAGGATCAGTTGTGGCAGTTCTCACAGCCTCCTTAGGGTGGAAGGGGGCACCTGAAGTATTGCTTAAATGATCCCTGTCATTGTGCTACAGCAGACTGCAGAGAGGCTCCATTTTGCAGCCTCAGATGGAAGGATCCTTCTCCCTTATTCATGCATCTGCTTTGTGCCTTGCCTGACTTGAACATTCAGATTGGGCACTGACTTTAGGATCCATCCTAAATAAAATTGCTAACTAACAGTGTTTGATCCACGCCTATATGTTTGAGTATTATGCATTTGTATAGGACAGATGGGACTATTGTTATACCCTGCAAACATGGCTACTCCATGTCCATGAACACACAGAGCCTGTGGGAACTGAGAACTCTTTTCCCCCCTGTGTTTCACTAGCAAAGCTGTCTGAGTCATTCGTGTATCCACTGCTTGCAAAGAGATTGTAGCATTGGGTGATGAGCAAAGGAAAGTCACTGGCAAAGAGGTTTGTGCTGCGTTCCCTTTTACACCAGAGACTCCTGGAGAATGACTGAAAGGGGGAATTCTCACTGCCTGGAGTTCTGCAGTGTGGTCAGGCTCTTTCTTTCTTATAGGGCTAATAGCTTGTGAAATGATTAACTCTTTGTTACCTGCAATAAGTTCTTGCTAGCTTGTTTGTTTTGTCTCAAGGATCCGTGGGATACCCCTTTTCCCATCTTCCCTTCTCCATCCTTCTTCTCTGCATGTCAGCAATTCCATCCCCAGCCAGGGATACTAGATATAAGGATCCTGAACCCTGGATCTAACCAACTTGGAGACTCTACCTTTGTGGCTTGCCACTGTTGTTGTCATGGGTTGAACCAAAACTCTGCATCTGAATATGCCCATATTTAGGGAAAGTCACAGTTCAGATTCAGACATGAATTGCACAGTGTGGACCAAGTGTAATGAGGTGAGGCTTCCTCATAACCACAGACCTACGTGCTGGTTGGACTAGCAATAGTATCAGAATAGGATGAGAGCCTGTCTCTCTGCAGTGCCTCCGCATGCTCCCTCAGCAGGGTCCCCAGCTGCTCAGGTGTTGGGAAGCATAGGGCCTGATCTTAGTGCCACAGGAGACAAAAAGTTACTGACAAAACTTATTAGGAAGCAAGAAAATACATTTTTTTCTGTTGTGTTGCCCCTTCCCATGTGGTAAACACTGATTTCACATATAAAAACATACACACAGAGATGCCTACATGTAGATATTTACATCTAAACATACACAGACATGTAAATGTGCACACGAACATACAGACACATACATAAAGCACAGGTATACAAATATACACATACAAACATGCAAAACACATACATGCATACACACACATATACAAGTACATACATGTGTGAAAACACATATACAAATACATACTTTCTCATGACATTTGCATACACACGAACACATAAATGCTCCTCACCTCCAGTGATTCCAGTGGATGGAACTAAAATCTACACGCATGGTTTTCTTCACTTTGATTCCAGTTGTGTGGGCTAGCATCACTGATCATGTCATCAATGGTAACATGAAAGAAAGTTGGCAGAATTAGACACAAAATCAGGAAGTATCACAGGTCCAGGAACATTTTTATTACACTTAACTCCTGACACATTGTTTCTGTGGGTCCTAAAAAAGAATAAATATCAGTTTTGCTTTAATCTCTAAACTGTGCAGAGACTGAACCACAGGCATTAAGTAGGAGCCTCCAGATTCTTCTGATCGGAAGGATGTTCAGACACTGAAACCCACAATACAGATTATTGCTGTACATCCAGTTAGCAGCAATGGCCAGAAACACTTCCAGCCACCGTTGGTTGGTGAACTGTGAGTCCCAACCCTAACCCTGATAATCCATAGCTCTAGGACACTTGTCCTAGAGGAGGGGGAAGGCACAGAAACATGACTTGCCTTCCCTTCAGCAGTTAGGACTCAACAGATCACTGGGCAAGAAGAGGCCAATCCTATACTGGGAAAGACTTACCTATTTTATGATGTTTATTGTCTCCATTCCACTACTTCTGCATCATGCAGTACAGCTCTCTACTGCAGGCTAGGATCATTGCTAGAGTCAGATATCTCTAGTACTGGGTTGATCTCAAGTGGCCCTGGGTGAAGAGTATAGTGTTCTTCTCGTGTCTAAATTTGGAGTCACTAGTGTGGTCTCCTTCCCAGCAGTTCATAAACATCAGCGGTGGCTCAAATGATATTAGTAGATGCACTGGGCTGCTGCAAGGAAACTCTGAGGCAAGACCCCCTTTGCAGGTATCACAGGCACAGCTTCTGGCAAAAATGTGAGTGCTGCTGAAGTTCTAGATGACACCGACTGAGAAAATTCATGTTGATGTGGAGCCTTCCCTGTCATTCCTCGGGCATTTCTGTGAAGAGATTCCCACCACCGAAGACCTTTGTAGCTTTGCCAGAGCACCACATTGAAGAGACCTGCATTGCTGGAGAACTACCCAGCAGTGCCAGGACAGTACTAGCATCTTTGACTACATTTGGATTGAAGGGATTAACATTTCTGCACAGATTAGGTGCATTCATATCTGCATATAAAAATATTAATCTACACTGTATATTCCATAAATAATGGCAACAATGTGGTGGACCACAAACTACACACAGGAGAACATGTTCTGTTGTTGAATGATTTCTTTAGAAAGAGAGGGGCAGCTTTTTGGACTTGTTTGCAAAAACAATCAAATAGGAAAACAGGTTCACCGGGACATTTTGGCTACTTTGAAGCACATCCCATACTGCAAAACTGGCATAAACCCATTTTACATGGACAATTGAACTGGTTATTGTAATCAACTTACGTGTTTCTCATTTCCTGTCCCTTGTAATGCCATGATTTCTGTTTCAAAATAAGCATAATCTTTCTTACTGTCGATCTCTACTCATATTGAAGACAGTGCAGATTTGAAATTGATTTTCAGATGCTTACATTTTTGGATGTAAGATTACCTTGTGGTTCTGCCATGTTAAGGTTTATCCTGCTGGGCTCAGACATGATGTGCTGTAACATCCAAGAAATTAAAAATATAGAACCACAGAACCATAGAAATTAAGGTTGGAAGGGACCTAAAGGGGTCATCTAGTCCAGTCCCCTGCTCAAAGCAGGACCACCCCCAACTATATCATCCCACCCAAGGCTTTGTCTAGCCAGGTCTTAAAAACCTCCAAGGATGGAGATTCCACAATCTTTCCAGGTAGCAACGAGGATGCAACCATTTAAAGAAAAGCACACTGTGATTGAGTCAAAATCAGCTAGGAGAGCAGGTATACTATGAACATAACACACGAAAGCCATCCAGTTTGCTAGAGGTTTGGCAGATCCCTCTACGAAACTGACAAAGATAGACATCTTAAAAACTAAGATATGCAAAAATATGCAGCAGCATAAGTTCAGGGGTCCATGAAAAGAAAATTATGATGGTGGTGATGGTGGTGCTTCTGCTGGGATTGAATAAAATATGAGTAAAGAACCTCACAACCTCATGACTCAGAAATGCAGTGACTTCTGGGGTAGAGTCTAATATCCTGGTAGCTAACCAGTATACACTATAACATCAGAGGGAGAAGGAAGCTTTAGTAAAGAATACTAAGAAAAATGCTTAACATTTAGTGCTGGTGGATTTTTCATGCTGCAGTTGCATCTTTGGCCTAAGAATTTTGTCAAAGTAATACCTTGTTGTGGTTTCCCATGGGAGGATATATCAGTGATAGGGGTCAGATTTAATCCTATTTAAAAGGATGCTCATCTTTCCCTGAATTCACTAGCAACAAACAGCAGTAGGAAATTTCCTTATTTAAAAATCTCCACATCTGCCACTCCAGTGAGCTGTGTACCCAAGAATCCCTGTCTTTCTGCCTCCTCTAAGGGTCACATTAAAAGTTCCCTCTCTTGCCTTTCTGTCTCTAATATATAGCCTGGAATAGAGATCCTAGCTCCTGTATTTGCAGGCAGGGAAACCTATCAGTCAAAGGAGCTTAGCTATGACTGTCATGTGGTCCCAGAGTGGTTGCCTCCAAATTCCACCTATTTTTACTACATAAAAGGCTTCATTGTTCCTTCTGTTGAGCCTGAAAAAAGAGTTCTTGGTACCCCCACTGGCTTGAATAAGATCTGCGGTTGTCTTTAGACATGATACTTATGTGCTGGCAGCTATTGTCCTCTTTCAGCATAATACCAACATAGAGTAGTCAGGATCTTTGCTCTCCAAGTCTTAGGGACAGTATCCAAATGAAGTAAAGTACATAGCACACATTTCATTTCCTTCAACAGATGAAGCACTGAGCCACCTCTGTTGAGATCTGAACCTGAGATTCCAGGAAGTTTCAAGATCAAGGCCGTGTTGTGTCAGTGGGGCAAAAAAGTCATAAATGGGGCAGAAATGAGTCCTGCAAACATATCTCATGATGCTTTAGAACTGGCATAGGTGGTCTATGGACGCTCTTCTACTATCACTCATCATTTGGGGGGGCGGGGGGTGACGTTTGTGTAGCCAGAGAGCCCTATGCTCCAGATAATCTCTGTTTCCTATGAACCACAAAGCCAGGGCTGCACCTACCCATGGTTAAGAAACTGGCCAATAGCAGGATTTCTAGTGCATAAGGGATTTGGGGGTTTTGTTTGTTTCCAGTCCAAACTGACCAAAACAAAAATGTTCAGAGTGTCACTTTCACTGAACACTGTCTGGAATTCAAAGGTGTGTGGACCCAGGGTTTCTATTAGGGCTGTGCGAAGCTTCAGGTGGTGATTCAATTTGGAGGAGATATGGCGTGATTCAGTGTCTGAATCTCCAAATCTGAATCAAATCAGGGGGCCAATAAAAAGATCCAAATTGACTCAAAGCTCTTCGACTCTTCAGCATCCAGTGAGTCATGGCTTTTTTTTTCAAAATGCCAGGAGCTGGGGTAGGTGGGGCAAGCGAGGCAGCCATTGCAGAGGCTGGGAGAATGGGCAGGGGATGGGCCTGGGTGATTCAGAGATTCAGCAGCAGCCAGATCTTCAAATTAGATTCGGCCAAATTGATTCAGGACAGTGATTTGCATTATCGAATCGAATCACTGTCTCCTGAATCAGCCAAATCTGAATCAAAAGCAAATACTAGCCACTTTGCACAGGCTTAGTTTCTATACTTTTGGCTCATGGATTGGGTGGGGGGTGAAGGGGAGGGGGGAGTTTGGAGGGCTAGGCATTGCTGGCTGATCTGGAGTTGGGAAACAAGGAAGCACTGGATCTTGAGCTGGACCTGTTCACCTTATGCATCTGCTCCAAAGCCATAGACCCTAGAATCGCTGGAGCCCCAGCCCTAAGGCACTTCACTTGGTATAGCTGCCCAGAGTTGCAAACCACAGAAGCACTGGGTCCCCAAAACCAAGGTAATCCACCAGGAATTAGGGCAGTATCTGCAGGAACCCAGCCTTTGCTGTCAGCAAAAAATGAGATCCAAGATATTTCAGACAAAGAGGGTAGGTTCACCAGATCTCCATTTTCTATGTGAAAAAGCAATTAATCAGGACACTTCTAACCAGTTGTACATGGCAGGTACTGAGTACAGGGGACACTGGAGTGGTTTAAAAGGCTTGCCTGAGTGCAGGAGCACAGGTGCTGAAGATCAAACCTTAAGTCTTTCAGAGTTGATGCACTAAACTTAGCCTGATTCAGCTCTCAGTTACAGCAGTGTAACTAAGGAGCTTCTCCATCTAAGTCAATGGAGTTACCTTTGATTCAAATTAGTGTGAGGTCAGAAGTGCCCCATAACTAAAGCTAAAGTGATCCTGATGCAGCTCTACTGCATACGCTGGAATTACAGCTGGAATGAATTAAGCCTAAATTCTTTGTATTGTATCATCCATAGTCTTGCTAACATAAATCAAGTCCCAGCTTAAAAACAATACGTTTTCAAAATGTCCAGGTGAGGGGGTAAGGGGAACAGAAGCTTCCACTGTTGACAAGGTCTGTCTTTATCAATCTGACTATCACTGCATATTTTAATGGAAAAAATCTAACCTTCTAGGTGCAGGAGACAAGAATATCCATGCAGACAAATGATTCAAGCCAGCTTGTAAAAGTCCTTATTAAAACCCCACTGCACCTAATCATGAAAGATAGCTTTTAATTTAAAAAGTGTAACCATTCATCCAAGTTTATAGAGAGATTGCTGCAATCCCTGAGATGTGCCAGCCAGCAATATATGGAGGGCCCCTTCTGGAGGGGGAGAATTTTTCTTTTCCCTTGGTGTTTGCTGGCAAGGAACATCTTGGTCTGTTTTAAATGGGCAACTTTGTGAGTTTCCTGAGTGTGGTTTCTTCCATTAGAAAATGGGAATCTTTTAACAGCTCACCCAGGCAGCAAAATTCCCCCACTCCATCTACTACATTAGGAGCCCAGAGTCCATGCCGATCCAACTCAGTGGAGAAGAAGAGAGCAAGAGAAAAGAAAATACAGATGGGGCAAAGTGTATGTCTACTTTTTAATACTAAATTATTTACAGTAAGTAAAATCGTGTGTGTCAATTGTGAAAAGAGTCCAATTTGTTTGATTTACATTGCAGGGGGGTGCCCTAGGGTAGGGGGTGTTTAACTATCTCCTCTAATGTAATTGCCTATGGCGGCCTGTTAAATATTTGATAGGCTGCCTGTGCAAAGTAAGGAAGACTCGTCTGATATGCTCATGCAACCCTTTCAGTGTATCAAGTATATCTGCTCATGCAGCCAGAGAGTACCTAAGACCTTCCTATTGTATAACTAACACTAGGAACTCTCAAGTCAAACTTATATAGGTGGCACAAGGGTTTGTTTTAGCCCACTTCTGGAAAGTTAGGGCAGGTCTGATTTCAATGGGCAAGTGTTTTCCATTGGGGAATATGGTCTAGTCCCTGCTGCTAGTATTTTTCCATTACAAACTCAGATTTATCACCCCATTCCCCTGCATATGAAAAAAAAGAGGCGAAGTCCTTTAAAAAGTATCACCTGGAATACTTTGTCCAGTTCTTGACACCACAGTTCAAGAAAGAAATAGGCTATTTGAAATTAGTCCAGCAGAGAGCAATAAAAAGTGTTAGTTGTTTAACAGTCTATGGATATGTTATGAGACTAGGTTGGAAAACCTGGGATTATTTAATGTGGAGAAAGGGAAAACTAAAGAGCGATTTTAAAACAGTCTTTAAATACCTGAAGGGTAGATATCAAGGGGCTGGTGATAAATTAGTTTCTCTGGCTGCAGGGGACAGGATAAGCAGTAATGGTCTTATATTTCAATAAGGGAAATTTTGGTTGCATTTTAGGAAGAACTTTCTACTTATAAGGGTGGTGAAACATTGGAACAGATTACCTAGAGAGGCTGCGGAATCTCTGTCCTTGGAAGTTTTTAAGAGCAGATTAGACAGACACTTGACTAAAATTGTTTAGACAGAGATGATCCTGCCATGACCTCCTGAGGTCCCACTCCAGCCACATTTTTCTATAATTCT
The DNA here is from genome assembly GCF_001723895.1 of Crocodylus porosus. Taxonomy (NCBI): domain Eukaryota; kingdom Metazoa; phylum Chordata; order Crocodylia; family Crocodylidae; genus Crocodylus; species Crocodylus porosus. Next base: position 10,329,865 of record NW_017728924.1, on the reverse strand, counting down.
AAAATGGTACAAATGTATCTGACTTCAGCACAAGTTTTATCAGAGCAAGGAAGTAAGAATAACAGAGCTTAGCACCTGTCACTGTATAACCCTGAGTTCAATGAAGAAGAAAACAAAGAGCCATTTTCTTTGGGCAGCAAAATAGTCTCTTCTCTCCTTGTAATCCTTTGGGGCCTCATCCTGGTGTGTGAAGTGATTGGCTGAGGAGTGCAGCTGGTAAACTGCAGCTGTTGAGAAAAGGATCCTTTGCTGCCATCCAGATTGGTTCTCATTGTCCTCTGTTGGATGACTGAGATGAAGCACACATATAATGTAATCAAATGCCTCCCTGCACTCTGGCTCAGCCCTTCCAGACCAGACCTCTGTAATGGGACCTCGTTTCCTCACAAGGGCACTTCAGCAAGTGAAACCAGCTTGGATGGAAGGAGCTGCAGTGAGTTTCCATTGTCAGAACATGCTGGACAAGTTATGGCATCATCTGCTGTGGCACTTGCAAACACAAGGAATCCCTCAGAGCAAGTGACCCATCAACCTCAGACATAAC
>NW_017728924.1:10304590-10329201 GCF_001723895.1 Crocodylus porosus | reverse complement strand
GCACTGCAATACCAGGTCAATGCATGGAGTGGATGGAGCACGCTCCGGTTCCACCACCCAACACCAAAAAGAATCTGCTCAATATAGTATGGCTTATGCACAGAGCAGGCGGCAGCCTCATGCTGCTTCACCTTACTCTTATCCTCATGCTTGATGTAGTACTGCCTAGAAGCCTTGTCTCAGATCAGGGCCCCTTGTGCCAGTCATTGTATAAACACAAAGTGAGAGGCAGCCCTTGCTCAAAGAACTTACACGCTAACTAGCCATAGCAGACCACAGGTGGGGAGTAAAAGGATTAATACTTTCATTTTACAAATAGAGAATGAGTCCTAGATTTGCCCAATATCCCATAAGCAGCTGTCCCCTGTAGGACAGACTGGTGGGGACAGACCAATGCTGAAATAATTCAAAGGGGAAAGTTCAGGAAATTACACAATTTAGTTCAATGGGTTAAAGAAGGAAGGAGACAAATGAAACTGAATGTGTATTAATGAGGTCTGCCCTATTAGACTCAGGAGCCCTTCTTCAATAATGCACAAAAACAGCAGAACCTATGCACTAACAGCACAGCTAATGGTTTGGGAAGGAAATCTGAGCCTCTCGTTCAGTCAGTTTTCTTGGAGTACAACCAAACACACCCCAATGTTGTGAATACATATTGGCAGGAAAGAGGTTAACTCATTTTAGATGTTTGTAGTGAAAACTCTTCCTCTGAGAATCAAGAGAGAAGAGGAGATCAGGTTCAGGTTTGAGTCTATGACACAGCAGTTGAGACAACAGTAGACCTTGACTCAACCATTTCTTGGGGGTGCTCACCTTCAATCAAGGTGTCCCATTCTTGAGTTGTTTGAGAACAAGAGGTTCTGAGGGCTGGGTGGGCTCTGCCTGCTGGGACTTTGCTATATGTCTGAGTACTTTGGGCACTAATTACATTAGCTAGGAATTCCTAGAGGGCAGGAAATATCACATAACCAGGACTTGGGTGGTAAATATTTAACAAGGGGAACACCCTTTCTCCTCTCTCCTTTTCTCATACATATAAAACTGCTGCATCTATTTCAGGCAATACTCTGCTCCTTCCCCTTTCTTATTCTTTGGATTCCCTCAGGTCCAGCATTAGAAAGAAAAACAAATCCCTCTGGAAATGATAGAACAAGGCTGTGTGACATTGGGAATCATGCACATTGAGAAAACCTAGTGGAAAGGCAACAGCCAGGCCTGCAGGGGCATGGAGGAGTCTCAGTGTAAGTCAAAGAGTAAGTCCTTTGGGTGGGGATATAGGTCAGGGAAGGATATGAAGAAATCTGAATCAGCCACATCCAGCCATTTGCTTCGTGATTTGGCCAGTAAAAAATTGTAATGCTGCAACACTGTATGCTAACATGATCCTAAGAAAGATGGGTGGTGTCATGACATCAGCCCAGAAGAGCCCTGGAAGAGGAAATAATTTGAGGGAATAATTTCTACTCGTCCACCTTTCCCAAGTGCAAATGCAGACTGTTGCTTGGATTGGCTGATATCACAAATGGGAGGTGCAACCCACTTGTGAGTTATGGTTTGAAGGTCCAGGGAAATCCAGGGGGTGATTTAACTGGCCAGTGAAAATAAAGAGCCAAGGATTGGCAGCAGCAGTGGGGAGTTGCAAGAAGGGAGTCAGGCATGGCGTTCTATACAAAGGGGGCACTGGAGGAGCAGTCTAGATAATGGAAGAATATTTTGTTCCCAGAATATGGAACTGAAGGGAGAGGCTTGTTGTTTCCTTGCTTGCTTTGGGACCATTTGTCCTAACAAGCCCATGTCATTCTCACAATGAAGCCATGCAACCGGAGCACCAGCCATCACCCTTGGCACCCTCAATAGCGTAACAAAATGCGTCCCACTTCAAAGCACACAAGCCTGCTGCTTTTCAGTCTTTCTGCTGTTCTCTGTCCCTCTCTCCTTCTCACTCTCTGCAAGCTTCACCCTATTTTCTCTCTTACAGAAACTATGTCTATTAATATTCCCATATCTTCCTCTATGCCATTATTCTGATAGTCCAAATTTCCAGTTATCTCTACTCCAAATTTAAATGATTGCTTCCCCCATCTCTCATCCCCCACCCCACCTTTCCGAGAGATGATGTCACAGATGACCTATATTATCCTTCCTCCTTAATGGCTGGCGCCTGAGCTATTAGATCCCAGCTGCTCAGCTCTGATTGGCTGACAGCCAGTCCTGACCTCACAAGTAACCACTGCATGCTGTAAATGGCCACTCAACAGAAGAAGGGGAAACTCCAGCACTAAAAATAATACTTAGAGGAAAGGAAGAAGAAAGGAAGGAGATGATTGACTCTTACTCCTGATCAGGGGACGTTTCCAGAGAAAAGAGGCAAGGGAGTCATAAAATAATTAACAACATTAACCAAATTAAAGACTGTGCATTGTTATTCATAGAATCATAGGGCTAGAAGGGACCCCAAAAGATCATCGGGTCCAGCCCCCTGCATAAGCAGGAAAGACATCTGGGGTCAGGTGACCCCAGCCAGGTGACCGTCCAGTCTTCTCCTGAAGACCTCTAGTGATTGCACTACCTCTGTGGGGAGCTTATTCCATTGTCTGGACACCCTAGTTGTAAAGAAGTTTTTCCTAATGTTCAGCCTGAAACTATCTTCCAGAAGTTTGTGGCAGTTGTTTCTAGTTTTCCCCCAGGGCACCCCTAGTAGTTCACTGAGCCCCTGATGTATGCCTCTGATATAGCGGTAAGCCACAGCCAGGTCCCCTCTCAGCCATCTTTTCTTTGGGCTGAAGAGTCCGAGATCCCTCAGCCTCTCCTCGTATGGCTTGTCATGCAAGTTCTCGATCATATGGGTGGCCCTTCTCTGGACCCTCTCAAGCTTTGGCACATCCTTGTTGAAGTGTGGTGCCCAGAACTGGATGCAATACTCCAGCTGCAACCACACCAAATGTTGAATAAAGTGGGAGAATCACTTCTTTGGATTTACTGGCGATACATCGATTGATGCATGCCAGAGTTTTATTGGCCCAGGTGGCTACTGCACCGCATTGCTGGCTCATATTCATGCTGGGGTCTATTGTTACCCCCAGATCCCTTTCATTTCTAGTGCTGGTCAGGTTAGCGATGCCAGCCTGTAGGTGTACTGGGGGTTCTTCCTTCCCAGATAACACACTTTGCATTTCTCTATGTTGAACCTCATCTGGTTCCATTCTGCCCAACATGCCAGCCCATTTAGGTCTGCTTGTATCTGCAGCCTATCTGCGGGTCTGTCTGCACAACCCCATATCTTGGTGTCATCGAGGAACTTGGCCAATAAGCTTTTCACCCCCTCATCCAGGTCGTTGATGAAGATATTGAACAGCACGGGGCCAAGTAACAGCACCGGGCCAAGTACCAACCCCTGGGGTATGGCGCTGCCCACATCTCACCAGGACAACACTGATCCATTCATTTGGACTCGCTGTGTCCTACCCTGCAACCAGTTTCACACCCACTTGACAGTCCTGCAGCTGAGCCCAATATCTTCCAGTTTTCTGATCAGTACCTCATGGGATACTGGGTCAAAGGCTTTCTGGAGGTCAATGTATATGATGTTAACTGCTTTTCTCTCATCCAGGTGATGAGTCATCTGATCATAGAAAGAAATGAGGTTGGGCAGACAAGACCTGCCCACAATTAAGCCATGCTGGCTGTTCTTCAGTATCATGCCTTCTGCAAGTTTGTCATATGTAGCCTCTTCTATGAATGTTTCTAGAATTTTCCCTGGAACAGTAGTTAAGTTACTTGACCGGTAGTTTCCTGAGTCTTCACACTTCTTCTTGAATATGGGCACAACATTAGCCCTCTTCCAGTCCTCTGCTACTTCTCCAGAGGCCCATGATTTTGAAAGACCTTTGCCAAGGGCTCTGCAATCTCCAGCCAACTCTGGCGGCACTCTTGGATGGAGTTCATCTGGTCCTGCTGATTTATATACATCTAATTTCTTTAACTGGTCGTACACCAGTTCTATGGCAATGGTGGGAATGGTGTCAATCCCACCCTGCTCATTTTGTGCCCTACCGGGCATGTTGTTCCCCTTGGTCTTGTGAAAGACCAAGGCGAAGTAGTCATTTAGGAGTTCTGTTTTTTCCTGAGTGGTAGTGACCAGGTATCCTGAGGCATTGAGCAGTGGCCCACACTCCCAATAGTTTTCCTTTTACTCCCTATGTAGCTAAAGAAGGACTTCTTGTTGTCCTTGATTCTTGCAGCTAATTTTAGTTTGGTTTCTGCCTTAGTTTGCATAATCTGTTTTCTACAAGTGTGGGCCATTGTCAAGTAGTCTTTCTTAGAGGCTGCCCCAAGCTTCCATTGTTTGTACGCCTCTTTCTGTTTCTGTAGAAAGGTGCAACTTCCCTGCTTAGCCAAGAGGGTGTTTTGACCCTACTGCTACTTTTTCTCCATAAGGGAATGGATTTTCTCTGTAGTCCTTGGTCTCTCAGGGCATTCTCTACTAGTGACCTGAGCTTATAAAAATTTGCATTTTTGAAGTCTAAGGCTTTGAGCTTGGTATCTGTTTTGTCAGCCTTGCAATGGACCATGAACATAATGATTTCATGGTCACTATCACCTAGGCTGCCCCCTATGTTTAAGTTGGTCACTTTGGCCAGGACCAGGTCAAGAACTGCATTGCCTCTAGATGATCTGTGCACCTCCTGAGTCAAAAAAAGCTCTTCAGTGCTGGTCAGGAAGGATCGTGATCAATCCAAGATGGCCGAGCATTCCTCCCAGGAGATGGCTGGGTAGCTGAAGTCACCCATGACATCCATGTCCCAAGCATGTGCAACCTCCATTAGTTCATGGGCAAATGCTAGATCAAGTTCCTCCCCGTGATTAGGTGGCCTGTATTATACACCTATAGTCAGGTCTCTCTTGCCATGCCTCCCCCGGAGCTTGACCCAGAGCGTTTCAAGCTGTTCTTCTTTGGGGCCAACATCGGCCTGTAGGGAGGTGTACTGCTCCTTCACATAGAGGGCAACACCCCCACCTTTCTTCCCTACCCAGTCCTGTCTGTGAAGGACATAGCCCTTTATGGCTACGCTCCAGTCATGAGAGGAGTCCCAATGGGTCTCTGTGATCCCTACTAGATCGTAGTGCCCAGTGGAAAGCAGGAGAACTAGTTCCTCCTGCTTGTTCTTCATGCTTCTGGCATTGGTGTACAGGCACCTAAGTCCTTCTAATGAAGTCACTGGCCACCTGTTGCATTGAAGGGGAGATGTTTTCTCAGCTCTCATATGAGTGGCTTGCTTGGTTTCATTGTTGAAGGAGCTTTCCTATATATTAGTCCCTGGGTAGGCTCCAGTTAGTGTTTCCCTAACTCCCTCCGATCTTCTCTGTCACACTTCCCATCAGGAGAAAAGAGAAGAGCAGAAAGTCCCATAAAAAACATTAGTAAGGTTCACAGGGTCCCTTTCCTTGGGATCTCTTGCTACTATATGGGAGATACTTACACTATTGATGCCAAGCTGCACCCGCTCTGTGCATGGGTGGAGCAAGGATTTACAAAAGGAAGTGGGGTGAGGTCTGGTGGGAGCTTCTGGGCTGTCAGGAGGCAACGTGGAACTGGAGAGGAAGCAGGCACACAAAGGGCGAGAGGGACTCATCTGCTGCCACTGCTGCTGTCCGTAGCTGACGTAGGCATGGGGAGAATCCTCGAGCTGCTGTAAGGATCAGCTGTGTGGGAAGCTAGGCTCCACAGAGGACAGCAGTGGCAGTGTGCAGGTTCATCTTTTCATGTGCTCTCTGTCCACTGCTCCCCTGCAGGTGTCTCCCGCCCCTGGCCAGGAGCAGGTTCTGGAAGGAGGAACCTGTGCACTGCTGCCATTGTCCCCAGCCAAGCCTGGCACCCTGTGCAACTGCTCCTTGCACCCTGCTGCTGAATCTGGGCAGAAGTAGCTCTGGGGTTCCTCCTGCACCTAAGCTAGTTGGGGACAGCAGTTGCAGTGGGAGAAACAGAGTGTGACTACAATACTCTGTCCCCCAAGATGTACACTTGGCTCTGTGGAGGTCATTCCCTAAGCCAGTATCTTACACCAATCCTAACACTACCTTAAAAAAGAAATATACATGGTTTTCATTGTAGAGCCAACTGATTTCTGTTTGGGCAGCTAGTTTCTGCTGCCCTGATGCTCTCTAAAACCAATGCTTTATGTTATAGCCATGCGGCAGCCTTGGTCAGTCAAGAAAATAGCAGCTGAAAGATGCCCTGCATTTGCCTTTGGCACAGACGTGACTGATGTGGAATCCCAACAATCTCCAGTGACCATAGTCACTTCAGTGTCCAGGGGAAGAGACTGCCAGCACTATCCACATACACCTCCCTCTCAGGCAGCACTTATTCCCACCATGGTCATGCACATGGGCAACTCTGCTACTGCATTTGCTGCTGCCACCAGTTCCGCATTAGCAGTCTTGCTGAATCAGCATCACTCATTAATTAGTAAGTGCCTCCCATCACCCACAGAATGCAAGTTACATGTCTGGAAATGTACTTCATACCAAGTACTGGACTGGAAGCAGCATGGAGGCTTGAGGACATATGGCAGCAATGTAATATCCCCTGCTGTTCCAATCCCACTCTTCCAACTCCACTAATGTATCCCTATCCTGGCCTGTGATTCTTAGTCTATTGTCAGCAAGAGACCTTCTTAAGCAGCCAGTTGCTTTCCCTTGTTTATATGATTATTCCATAGAATTCAATGTGACTAAAGCTGGGGGGGGGGTGTTATGTTCCCAGTTTTAGAGCTGAGGTGGGTCTATAAGTATCTCTGAGAATACTAAACACTTTACACTTCTTAAACTGGATTGGAATTTGAACCAAGAAATTTGAACTAAGAAATTTGAAGACCAGTTCCTGGCAACAGTTCCCATTTCATATTGATTCTATTTGTGTTTCCTTACAGTTTATTTAATGATGTTTTTACTGTACATTACTCCAGTTAGAGTGTTAATTCTCTCCTGTTTTAGAAAGACAGCCAGATGGAAAAGAAGGAAGAAAGAAAGAAGAGGTAGAGAATGGAGAAAGAGCAAGGGGTGGGGAGGGGGGGAATAGGAAAAAAGAAAGAGTCTTGGTTTTCTGAGTAAGAAGCAAAATTAACTTGATTTCCGGTTGAATAATTCATGTTTGCCACGGGCCATGTATTCTTGAGCATGGGTGTCAAGTGTTTATTGAATATCTCTCTTGACAGGGCACTTGTGTGATATTCAGCCATCTCCAGTGTGTTAAAAAAAAAAACACAACAAATGTAAAAGGGAAAAAAAAGTAAACGCCAAAATGACTGCTTCCTCTACCTCAGTTTGAGAATAATTGGTACAAATGAAGCCCCCTTCCTTTTAATAAAGAGTTGTCTTTCTCTGTCCCTCCCCCTATACTAGGAAATACAGCTGTAAAGGGTGGACGTGGCTGGGAGACTTACAATAACCAATTAAGATGCTGTGTGCATCCACAGAAGTAAGTTCATGGCCATTTCTAGGAATTTTGGCAATGCTGGCGCTCCTCCATCCTCCTAGGAAGGCAAATGATTAGTTTCCCAAAGCCCTGATCTTTGCCAAAGTACAGTTCCCTGAAATCTTTAAACTAGAGATTAGCTGAAAACAAAACACTTTGCCTAGACACCCTTAACTTTGGGGAAATCCAGATCTAAAACTTCATCATAGATTAAGCCATGAATGTCCTCTATGAACTGCTAGTTAACATACTCAAGGTCATCCTAAAGTCCATATCTGCAAAACAGCTATCCTACCAGCCTTTCAGTACAGTCTGGAAGCTCTACTGGACCACCAGGTATAAAGATTAACCTTCCCCCACTCATCTCCATGCCTGTCCTGTAATGTGTGTATATGTGTGAAACTTTCTCAAGCACACATACCTCAGTGCAGGAGATGCATCAGCACTGTCCCATAATCCCTTGTCCCTAATGTCTCGTCCTTCTGAACCCCAATACGTGTCTCTACTGCCTATATAAGGAGTGACAGAGCCAAGACATCTGCAGATCAGTTCCTCGTGGAAAGCTCAGATGCAGAGAGATGCTTATGAAATAAAGAGGATATTGAGGATGGCTTTGGTATGGACACAAGGTGTGATATAGATGGGGAATGTAGCTCACATGGCTCAAGCTGGTTGAGGGTGACCTGAGGCTGACTGTTGTACTGAAGGCTGCACGAACAGGAGCCCAAGTATTAATGGCAGTGCTTCTTGCATTACATATCAGTAACACTTCTCCATCTGGCCATCAGTGGTCTTGCCAAAGGAAGTTACATCCTATCCTCTCAGCCCTTCAGGAGGGAGTAACAAGGAAACTGTGGGAGCTTGACCTGAGGGCCCCACCTCCCCCAACCTCATGACAAGGATAAAGCAGAAAATAAGCTGAGATTTAGTCAGGAGCAGAGCTTGTCAGTAAACATCATTTTCTTCCCATAGAAAATGTTGAGGAAAATGAATCTTTCTAAAATTTTTACTGACATTTTCACATTTTCCTCAAAAACTTGCAAACCACTGGTGTTTCTGGTTTTCACCACATTGGAATCTGGATTGGAGTTTGAACCAAGGAAAGGGTCTTTGACTGGAGAATATAGAAAGAGGTTGAATGTCAGGGGAAATGGCTTCTAGAGCTGAGCCTCCTTGTAGCACCTCAAAGTAAGGCTGGAAAGGAATCTCTGTGTTGCAGACTCAAATCCCATGGGGAATAAGGGGAGCCCCATCATAGTAGTAAGCATTAAAACTCATTGTGGGGAATAAATCCTTGTGCTAGTATAGAACCTGGTCATTCTACTTTCCTAATCCTAAACTGGTTTAATTATCAATTAATAGTTACAATAATCAATTAATAGCAGTGGCCTGCAAACAGCTGAGCTGGCTTCCCCTTCCCAGCTCTCCTCCCACAATCAAGATCTACTCTTCTCCTTTTTTTATGAAAATTTGTTGTGTTCCAAGATGAATCAGCCAAATCAATTCCAAATCCATGAGTCAATCAAGAACCATAAGTGGCCCTACTATTGGCAGACATCCTCCACCCCTACCTGGGGCTTCAGATGTCTCCAAATCATTTGGTAGGCTTCCTATGTGCAGGGGGTTTGGATGCCTCTGAGTTTCACTTGTCCTCAGTCATATGGCCACAGGAGCAAGCTAGGGAGGAGTCTCCCCTAGTTCTTCTGAGAGCTTCTGCTGGATGGTGAGAATGGAGAGAGATATTGTGTTGGTAGTGTGAGGTCTGTATATGCTCCCCATGCTGGAGCCTACACACTAAAAAAATTGTGTTAGCTATGATGCTGCAAAGGAGTCATGGGCCAGCCATACATTTGACCCTTCTAACCTCATCTTGGGGTCTTCAGTACTCTGTGCTCCTATTAATTTTGCTGGAAGAAGACTGTGTCCACACTTTGCATTTAATTTTTTGCTGGAGTACCACAAGTTTGCATCCTGTGACTCTGATAAGCATATCAAATAGCACCAGCTGGTGGAAACTGAACAAGCAAGAGAATGACGCCATAGAATTTAGAGATCAGACATAAGAATGGGGTACAGGAAAAGATCCACTGGAACTGGAGAGAGAGTTGAAAGACATAAGCGGGGAGAGACCTGTGTTGAGGTTGGCTAGATGTAGCACAACTTCTACATGAGACAATAAAGAGGAAGACAGACTGAGAATCTACCAGAGACAGACCGCCATTTTAAATGTCTCATAACTATCAGATATGTGTGTGGGATGGGGGAGGAGGGGTGGACTGTGGAGGCAGGAACAGACAAGATTGCCAGATTCATATACAAACCAGTTCCAAGTTGGGAACCAGTCACTTTGCTCATTTTGGAATTGACCTCTAACTGAACACTAACACCCGTCTTTCTAAATGCCCCCTGAATAAAGAATTGTGGAGTTGAAATGAAGGATTCCCTTTGTTTTGAAGAATCTGAATGCCCAGCAAAATGAAGCTGGATTAATTTAAAGCCTGGTGTGAACAGAGCTAGTTGTGAACAGAGGGCAGCACTTGGCTTGTGCTCTAGAGCTAAATTTGTTTTCACCAATCTTGATACATTTCTAGTGCTTTTCTAGACAATCTGGGCACCCTCTGGTGGCCAAAACAATACTTGGCCATATTGTTACTATTTAAGTTTAGGGAGCTCAGATCCAGACTGAACCATGTCAGCAAGAATAGGTTTTCCCCAAAGTCCGGCATACTGCTGGGACACTGGGTTTGTGTTGGTTTCCAATATCTTTTCTCAGACTTGAGAAGCCAACTTCTTCCATGGCAGAGACAGCATGACCCTCCCTGACCCAGTGACAGGGGTGGGAGAAGTAGAGAGTATATGGCCATAAGACTGTTTTGGGGCCTGATTCAATGCCTGTTGAAATCAAATAGTCTCTTAAGTAGTTGATATTGGATCAGACCCTGTGGTTCCACAAACAGTCCAGAAGAGAGAAGGTGAGGAGGCCACATGGCAGTTTTACACCAGTGTCATGCACCTGAATTCAGAGTAAATGTGGAGTGAACATGCAACACGCAATCCCACGTTTGTGTAAGTCACTTCACTTGAGTCAAAGGAACCCCCCAGAAAGTCAGCAGCAACCACATACTTGTATAAATTACACTAGGGTAACGAATGTTTGTCCTCATCTCCAGCCAGTTTCATGCCAGTAGCAATTTCCTTGATGCAAACGGGGTATTACCAGCTCCCCTGCCACCAATTGGTGAGATGCTGTAATAGTGCTAACTGTGGGTAGCTCCCTCCAGAGAACTGACTGTTTGCTCATGACACCAGTACAACTTACACCAATAACATGTGTTGTTTTTGCACACCTGAGAGGCTGTGAAACAGTCTAGTATGTCAAAGCATTTAACCTGACTGACACACGTTGAGAACAGGGGGATGATTCACCTAAGTGACTCGCAAGTTCTCAGATGTTCTATTTCTGAAGCACCCCAATGAATATAATCAAATTCATCCATAGTCTTCTCCGTCACTGAGTTCCTCGTCCAAAAGGTAGAATAGCCACAAATACCTTTTTCTGCCTGACTGTATTATTTCCACCCAAGCCTAAATCAATACTGAACTGTCAGTCATCTGTGGGATATTCCATTGAGTTCTTGTGTGTCTTTTGAATGCCCTTATACAGCCAGGAAGAAATATAAACAAGCAACCCTTAGAATCACTTCCTGAAATAGGTGCACAAGTTTCTTGTTCTTTTTGCATAGAGCATGAGAACTAGATCTTCTGAATTTAGTTTGACAGCTGTGATACAAAGTAACAAGGGGATGACCTTATATTCAGGTGCTACTGTTTTATTATATGGTGGGTGTTGGAGTGCAAAACAGTGTATCAGTATGGGACATTTTGTTCCAATATGTTACAAGTTTTTTTTACTTGCCCTTATGTTCACTTCCAAGTAAAAATGAGCCTGCACCTGAGATACTGGGCAGGAAAGGAAAAAAAATGGCATCACAAATATATTCTTCATCGTTGCAGGTTCTCTAACAGTGGCAATCTGCACATGAAATTGAATGGAACAAGAGGTTATCTACGTTGTGGGGTTGATGTCACCAAAACTTTGTTGGCACGTCCATGGTAGCAGAGTCCTCTACTGGATACACAATGTATAGCATCAGGTAAGTACCATATTTATTCACATACAACACTCACCTTTCCCCCAAAATTAGCAATTAGAACATGGGGTGCATGTCTTTAATGACAAAACTGATTCTGAAGAGTCTGGTTAAAAGAAAAACCCTTTTTCTTCATTCAGCCTTCCCAAAACAAGATGTATATCTTAGGGTGAGGGGTGGTATATGAATAAATACAGTACTGCCTTTATTTCACACATGAAGAAGCTGAAGCAACAGAGCAGTCAAGTGAGGCACCAAGGTCGCCTCACACCTCTGGAGTTAGACTTGCAGACTTGTATCTTAACTACTTGGGCATCCTTCCTTCTGATAGCTCAGAGCTTAAGTAATATGACTTTGTAATAATGATTAATGCTGCAGAACAGCAATGAAGATGCTGTTATAGCATCAATCAAATATTAGTGGGAGGCAAATCACATAGCCTTGGACACCTACTTAACCCACACCTATGAAATAAATCCTTCCCCCAACATTATCTGAGCTGGAGCTATTTCTGCTTTAGAATCCCCTTTTCATGGGCCAGAGAAAAAATATTTTTCTGTACTGCAGAGAAAGGATGAACAGAACAGCCCCATCCATGGGATACCAGTTGTCTCTGTTTATTTCTCATTGTACGCAGTAGATGGGGCTGCCTCCTGTAGAGGTCCCTGTAGTTGATGATATTCCTAGAGAGGGGAACTTAAATTGCCCCATTATAGTGGGAAGTGGCTGACTGCTGAGCTCAAACCTTGATCCAAATTTTCCCAAAGTTGGTAGAGTTCTTAGACCCGAATCAAAACTCTGAATCCATCATTTTATGAGTGTGAGAGAAACTGTCAGAATTTTTTGGCACTACTGTTACTTCTTTCTCTCTCTGGGAAGAAAGATTCAAAAGGAACAGGTCAAAGTGGCAAACCCTGAGCAGGGCTAATCCAGATCAGAATCACATCAGAAGAGCTAAAAGCAATGTCTAGGTCTGTCTTGGAACAGAAATTCTAGCAAATGTCTGATGGTTTAGTTGAACTCTCAGCTCTACAGGCCTAGCTCCTATTGTCTTTAGTTAGAGCTCTTTGAATCCTGAAGGCAGAACTGGATCTCCAAGAGGGTTTCAGAGTTTCAACATTAAAGGGCCCTGTTTAATCTGACCTGGATTCACAACAAACCCACTGGTGAAGTAATATCCCTTTTTTGTATTTGTTTTTATGCAGCCAAGTGCTCAGTTGAGCAAACAAGAGATTACAGATAGTTTCTGCCTCATTACCCTGATTGTTCAGGGGCTCCAGTGGCTTTTGTGTGTGTGATTTAGTCCGTCCCACCTCCCCCCCCCTCCCGCCCCCATGACTAACTCCCCAGTCACTTCTGCCCCTCCTTTCCACTGACTTCCTCTGTCTCTGAAATTGAAGTGTCCCTGGTTGCATTAAAAGACAAGAGCCATCCCAAATCTCCTCTCTCCCCAGGGGGTGAGCAGAAGGATTATTATTGCCATTTTCTCTACTTTCATTGACTCCCCCAGGCCCTCAGATCACATAAACACAAATCGTTCACTTACAGAACAGCAGACGCTTGGAAAAAGCCTAGAGAATGGAGGGATGGAACAAGAGGGAGGTGGGGACATGGCAGGGGAAATGAGACAGAGAGCTGCTTTAGATGAAAATTCATGTGGACTATAACACCATGGTATATAGCACTGAATTTTCTCTAATAACATTTCTCAGCAATAATGTTACAAATTCTAGGCTCCTAAAACCATATTGGTCCAGTATAACATCATCAACTGAAAGTTCATTTGGTCTATAATCTGGACAACGTAGGTGTATGAAAATCCAAGGTCCACATCCTATTCTGCCTATGCATAAGCATCAACTTCATTGGTGGGTGCTCCAGGGCTCAAGCACCCACCAAAAAAATTTAGCAGGGGTTCAGCACCCATGAGCCACATCAGGCAAGCTGGGCTGAAGTAATGCACTGCCTCTTCTGGGCATGTGCAGGGCTTGGTGTGGGAATGCAAAAAAAAAAAAAATACCCACTTGCAAAAACCAAATTCGGCACCTATGTGCCTATGCAGTATTAATGTCTCTAAACATGATCCTATTTCACACCTTTTCATGAATTCATAGAATATATGCTGGAAGGGACCTCAGAAGACCATTGGATCCAGCACCCCTGCACCAAGCAGGAAAGAGAACTGGGGTCAAGTGACCCCAGCAAGGTGCCTGTCCAGTCTCCTCTTCCAGGGTAGGCAATTGCATCACCTCTGGAGGGACTTTATTCCACAGTCTGGACACCCTAGCCGTGAAGAAGTTTTTCCTAATGTTGAGCCTGAAACAGTCTTCCAAGAGTTTTTGACCTTTGCACCTGGTTTTCCTCAAGGGTGCCCTGGTGAACAGTTATTCACCAAGCCCTTGATGTACGCCCCTCATGTAGCGGTGAGCTGCTACCAAGTCCCCTCTCAGTCTTCTCTTCTTCAGGATGAAGAGTCCCAGGTCCCTCAGCCTTTCCTTATATGGCTTGCTGTGGAAGTCTCTGATCATACGGATGGCCCTTCTCTGGACTCTCTTGAGGTTTTGACATCCTTGTTGAAGTATGGCTCCCAGAACTGAACACAGTACTCCATCTGTGGTCTCACCAATGCTGAGTAGAGCGGAAGAATCACTTTCTTGTTTTTGCTGGAGATGCATCGATTGATGCATGCCAGAATATTATTTGCCCTGCTGGCTACAGTGTCACACTGCCAGTTCATATTCATACTGGGGTCTATTATTACCTCTAGGTCTCTTTCATTCGTGGTGCTGATCAGATTGGCGTTGCCAAGCCTGTAGATGTGCAGGGGATTCTTCATCCCCAGGTGTAGCACTTTACATTTCTCAATGTTAAACATCATCTGATTCCGATTCGCCCAACTTGCCAGCCTGTTTAGGTCTGCCCAAATCTACGGCCTATCTTCAAGCGTGACCACAGTTCCCCATAACTTGGTGTCATCTGTGAACGTGACCAGTGAACTCTTCATCCCCACATCCAAATCACTGATGAAGGTGTTAAAAAGCACTGGACCAAGCACCAACCCTTCGCCACTTCTTGCCAAGATGACACAGATCCGTTCAGTAAAACTCTCTGGGTCCTACCCTGCAGTCAGCTTCCTACCCACCTAGCAATTGAACAATCTTCCAGTTTCCTCATGAGAACATCATAGGATACCAGATCAAAAGCTTTTTGGAAGTCAAGGTATACAACGTCAACCTCCTCTCTCTTATCCAGGTGGTAGGTTACCAGATCATAAAAGGAGATGAGGTTGGTAAGACAAAAACTGCCTGCAATGAAGCCATGTTAGCTGTCATTCAGAATCCTACTTTTTTCAAGCCTATCGCATATAGACTCCTTGATGAATTTTTCTAGTATTTTCCCTGGGATAAAAGTTAGGCTAACTGGCCTACAGTTACCTGGGTCCTTCCTCCTCCCCTTCTTGAGGATGGGTACAACACTGACCCCCTTCCACTGTACCTCTCCGGAGCACTACTAGTTTTGGAAGAGCTTCACACTGGGTGTTCCACAATGACTTTGGCCTGCTCCTTCAGCACCCTCAGATGAAGTTCGTCTGGGCCTGCTGATTTATATAGGTCTAATTTTTTTAATTGGCCACACACCAGTTCTACATCAACAGTGCAAAGAGATCTCGGAGTCCTGGTTGACACAAAAGCGAACAGGGGTCGCCAGTGTGGTAAGATAATAAGCAAGGCTAACCACACTCTTTCTTACATCAGCAGGTGCATCACAAGCAGGTCTAGGGAAGTGATAATTTCCCTCTGTGCGGCATTGGTGAGGCAGCAGATGGAGTACTGCATCCAGTTTTGGGCGCCACACTTCAAGAGGGATGTAGACAACCTTGAGAGGGTTCAGAGGAGAGCTACTCATATGGTTGAGGGCCTCCAGGTAAGACCCTACAAGGAGAGACTGAGGGACCTCCATCTCTTCAGCCATCACAAGAGAAGGCTGAGAGGTGATCTTGTGGCTGCCTACAAACTCATTAGGGGGTGTCAGCAGGGAATAGGGGACACTCTGTTTACCAGGGCATCCCTCGGGGTTACCAGAAATAATGGCCACAGACTGAAGGAGAACAGATTTAGATTGGACATAAGGAAGAAATTCTTTACAGTAAGGGTTGCCAAAATATGGAATGGGCTTCCAAGGGAGGTGGTGCTTTCCCCTACCTTAGAGGTGTGCAAGAGGAGATTAGACAGGCATCTAGCTGGGATTACTTAACCCCAGCACTCTTTCTGCCTGGAGCAGGCGTTCGGATCTGATGATCTACTAGGTCCCTTCCGACTCTAGAAATCTATGAAATCTATGAACCAAAATGTGCAGCTGATTCAACCCAAAAAGTCAAGCACAAGGCCAAGCTGGGGAAGAAGTATTTTGGTACCGAAGGGCCTGATCACAGCCCCTTGGAAACAATTCTTTGCATTCTCCAACAAGATTAGGGCCCTGTTGTGCTTGGTTCTGTGCCTATACTAGATAAGAGGTCACTCTTCTTTGAAGAACTTAGACAAGACCGACAAAGGATGAACTATTTATCCCTGTAGTACAACTGGAGCCTGAGGCACGGAGTTAGTCAGTGAGTTGCCAAAGGCCACACAGGGAGTAAGTGGCAGGGCCACTGAACTGGCTTCCACTCTAGGGTTCCACGCTAGGTCTTTAACCCTAGAACCAGGCTGAGACACACCCAATGAACAAAAAGAAACACGATGGTATATAAGCTCTTTCAGCAGCAGCAAGTGAGAGGCTGGAAGTGGGGTTCAGCTCAAGAAGACTCCATTCCCTGGCATCCTGGCTCTGTGGGCCCCTACAGGATCCCCACATGAACCAGATGAGAGAGAGGCATACAGCCATTCAAGCTATACCAACTCTCTCACACTGTTAGTAAAACAGGACAAAACAGGAGGAGGGAAGGAAGGAAGGCAGAGCAGTAGGAAAAGTAGGGTTGGAGTATAGGAAAAGGAGTGGCAAAGGAAGACAAGAAGAAAGTTAAAGAAAGCAAGAGCTGAAGAGAATAGTGGAAAGAGAGCTTATTAAGAAGAGCCTGTAAACCTGGGCTACTGCTGCTCCCCCCCAGGCATCCAGACAGCTAGTGAGAGGCCAAGTGACTGGCCTCTTTAAGAAGTGTCAGTTGAATAACTGCTTCAGCAGAGGGTGAGCAACAGTGAGAGAGACAGACAGACAGGGAGACAAGCTTTTTAATGTGCTCTCCATCCCCAGCACCCAGTTCACAGCTGGTGCACCAGCAGGTATCCCTGCTTGGCCATATGCTGTACGTGCTGCTACAATTATCCCTCCAGAGGAAGCAGGGAATTCACACAGCAGCATCGACTCCTCTTGTCGGGAGAGGAAAAAAGAGAGCTGTGGGGGAGGGGATGCCACACAGAGGCCGAGGCCGAGGGCGGGGAAGGGAGATCATTTCCACAGGCTGCTCCAGATGATCTGTGCTTGTTGGGAGTTTTTACCCCTTTCACTGAAAAGGCAACAAGCCAGATTCTCAGCCGGTATAAAACAGAGTTGTTCTGTTGGCTTCAGAAGGGAAAAGTAACTTCAGCAAAGCTACGCTGACTTATACCAGCTGAAAATGTGGCCCAAAGATGAAGTTTCATTTAACCTGGATGGTCATTTTTTTACGTTACCCAAAGACAGAGTTGGAGCAGGAGGAGGAATCCCAGTGCAGGTACAGCAAAGACCGCAAGCCTGTCCAAACCTTGAAAAGATTTGGATCAGAGGTTTTGATCCGTTCCATTCTAATGACGACCTTTTGCTAAACTGACATTAGGGTTCCAGCTTAGAAACGCTGACCAACATTCATGAGTGTCTGGATGCTGGACAGTGATATTTCATCTCCAGTTGTAAGGGAAAACAAATTGACATGGAAGAAATAATAATCTCCCCAGTCCTACTAGGACCATCCCCATCCCTAAAGCTGAACCCTCAATGAAGAGTGAGTAGAGTGTGCGCCCATCTGCGTGTGTGTTGTATCCGTGTGTGTGCATTCTTGTGTCTGTGTTCCTGGCAGGGACAGTATGATTGTGTCTGTGTGGCCATGTGCAGAGAGTGAGTGAATGAGAGTAGTGTGCACCTGCCTGTGTGCATGCCTGCGTGTGTGCCTATGCGTGTGTATGTTTGGACATACGGGGAGCAGGGAAAAGAGGCAAGCATGTGCCCCCCACCCCAGCCCAGCAGGCTCCCTCCAGCCTCCCCCACCAGCATCAGGAGGGGAAGGGGCCTTGCTCCCCCCCCCCAGCCCAGCTCCCGTGGGGGGAGGGGGCCTCACATTTTGTGTTTACACATTAATCCGCCTCTGGGTGCAAGGCTGGACATGGAGTGGCAGGGCAAGGGACTGGTGCAGGACCAGACACGGAGTGGCGCGGGGGTGTGGTAGAGCCAGATGCAGAGTAGTGGGAGGTGGTGGGGGTGGAGCAGGGCCAGACACAGAGCGGTGGCAGCATGGGACAGTGGGTGCTGGTGGTGGCCACCACGAGCAATTCCCTCCCCTGTTCCTGGGAGGCAGCAGTGGCACGGGGTAGTGGGTGCCAGTGCTTTGCCCCCCCTCAGCCCTCCCCCAATCATTCTTGGTGGGCAATTGGCTAGCTATTCAACAAAAGTAAAAACTCTCCCCTGGGAGGAGGTGGCAGAGACCATTTCAAGTACTACTACTTAAGTAGCAACTCTAATTCAACACTATTTGGATGCAAAAATCTTGTTATCAACAACTAGCACTGATCTAGTATTAATTACAATATTTAATTCTGAAATTTCTTGGGTGAAAAGAAGGCACCCTGTAGGCAACAGGCATTTTGAGTCCATGGCTGGATAGGAACTAAATTATATGTTTCGTGGGAAGTCCATGATTCAATTATTTTTCCATTCTGAACAGAATGAAAACCAAAAATTTCAACATTTTCTATTAAACAAAGATTTTAAAACTTTCAGGTTTAACAAAATACTTCATTTGGATAAAGCCCAGACATTTTGTTGTGATTTCACCTTTTTGAGCTCTTCAAGAACATATATAAATGCCTCGCCTCAGTCTGGAAAAATAATGAGGCATGGCCTCAAGCAATCCATTTCTGAGCACTGGTAGAAGAAGGTGATTAGGAAAGTCAGCATAGATTCATATTTGGAGTACTGTGTCCAGTTCTGAATCCCCCACTACAGAAATAATGCTGACAAATTCGAGAGAGTCTAGCAGAGGGCAATGAAAATGCTTAGTGAGATGGGGCACATGACGGGAGGAGCAGTTGAGAGAACTGGGCTTATTGGCTGCCTATACACATGGCGGTTTGCGTTCTAATTAAAATGTGTCAGAGCATTGGCCAGATGTAAGGGGTGCACACGGGTGCACATGCACCCCCTGAGCATAGCGGTGCACGCCCTGCAAAAAGGTGCAGCTGACAGTGCCGGCGGCGCCTGCGGGTGGTCGCCAACCGCTGGTCAGTGCTCACCAATCCCTCCCCCTTGCTGCAAACAGCACAGTGGCTGCCTGCGGGAGGTTCCCACTTGCCACCGCCACGCTCCCACCGCCGACAGTGCCACTACCACCTGCAGGAGCTCGCTGTGCCCCCCCAGCCTCCAGGAGCACACGGCGTTCACGTGTCAGAGCAGACTTGACTAATCTAGTCTGCTCCACATGCTAATTAGAATGCTCCAGCATGGCCTCACCATCACATGCATAAGCCCCAGCGCATTTAAAAATGGCTGCAGGGGCACTTTGAGCAGAGGGTTGGACTAGATGACCTCCTGAGGTCCCTCATTTTCCATGATTCGCGTTCTATATATAAAGAAATGAAACAAAACAAAATTATATAATTTTGGTTGCATAGCTTTTATTTTTTTCTTTTCTTTTCTTTTAATGATATAAAAATATATATAATTTTTGTTTCATTTCTGTTTATATAGAAATAGGATGAATACACACACACACACAATTTTGTTTAATTTTTAAATGCTAAAAATGAAAAGTTCCGTTCTGAAAATGTTAAAAAAGGACATTTTGGCATTTTAAAAACATCTTTTTCTATAAGTGAAATTGAACTCAAACTGTCACATTTTAAAATGTTTCAGTTTTTACAAAAAACAGCCATTTTATTGTTAAACCCTTTTAATGAAAACATTTCTCATCAGCTTTAGTCAGTATCTGCACCAAATAGCAGTCAAAAGCCCCAGATTTTTCTCCACTAGAGAAAAATGTTGGATTTTTCTCAAATGTTATTAACACAGAGCTCAGAACTTTTGGTGACTTGGGGCAGTCACTGTGAAAGCTTTCCTTTAAACAGCTCTGCTGGTGCCTCACAATCCTTCCCTGCAACCCCTCTGCCATTCCAGCCCTGGGCTCTCTACATAAATCCCAATACGTCCTTTTCCTGGTCTGTAGCACCAGCACTCCAAGAGCAGGCTGAGAGGGGACCTAGTGGTGGTGCACAAATACATAAGGGGACAGCAAGAAGAGGTGGAAGAAGATCTGTTCACCAAGGCACCCCCTGGAAAAACAAGGAATGGTGGCCATAAGCTACTGGAGAGAACATTTAGACTGGACATTAGAAAAAAGCTCTTCACGGTCAGGGTTGCCAGGATCTGGAACGGGCTGCCAAGGGTGGTGGTGCTCACACCATCCTTGGTGGTCTTCAAGAGGAGACTGGACAGGCACTTGGCTGGGATCACATGATCCCAGGTCGGGTGCCCCTTTTCTTGCCGGCCAGGGCCAGGGGGTCAGACTAGATAGCCCACTGAGGTCCTTTCCAACCCTGTAATCTAGGAATCTAGGAATCTATGACTCTGGCATCCCAGCACTCTGGCATTATTCAAGCGCTGAGAACACATACATCTCTGTCAATGGCATTTCATTCAGAACCAACATCACTCCTGAGAGGGCTGACTAGGTATCATAAAAAATGTGCATCAGTATTCATACAGATTGAAACATGAATGCCTACCATCTCCATTTGCACACCTGTTTCCTTACAAAAGCAGCTCTAGTCAAGATTTATTGTAATAGCATCAGTACCTTGGCACACACTGTAACAAGATTTGATAAGTATTTGTATCAAAATCCAAAGCTCATTGAAGCCAAAAGGGAAATTCCCTTCCTTTCAGTGGGCTGATTCAGGACAGAAGTGCCACTTTGAGGGGGCACAAGAATGGTACCACCACAGCCAGCCCAGCCCCTGCCATCACTGATGCCCAGGGCACAGATGCTGGTAGTTTTGCCTCTAATTCAAGATCTGTGAAGCTATACCCAGGATTAGGGCCAACAGCTGTTGACTGAGGCAGTTGACCACAGATGTGCACAACAGCAAACATTTCACAAATAGCAACCAGCCAGTAGCAAGTAAATTAAACTAGAAAACAATGTCACGGGATAATGCTAAGTACCTGAGAAAATGTGCTCTTGGACATCCTGCAGACACAAAAGAGGTGAGGTTTATTGAATAAATTAATCCTTATGAATTATTCTCTCAGTTCTCTCAGTGCTGGACCCCCAAACCACTCACCTGAGGCCAGACCTGCATGTGCCTCTGCTTGTCCAATCAAATACTTCCATTTGCTGCCTCTATCCCCAGCATTAGAGCTCTACTAATGTGTTTGGTCTCTGGTCCACAGCAGTCTCTGTTACTCTGAATCACTGTTCCTCCTGCCAATGCCATGATGTGGTTTATGGACACTAGTTAGATAGGATGGTCTAGGCCAGTGGTTTTCAACCTGTGGTCCATGGAAGATGATTATGATCAGTCAAAAGTATGTAAGTACCCACACTTACAATTCAAAGGGGTCTGCACCTCCATATGAAATTTCCAAAGGGGTCCATATCTCCATCTGTAATTTTTTAGAGGTCCGCACATTTAAAAAGGTTGAAAACCACTGGTTTAGGCACTAGCCTAATATGCCAGAGAACAGGGTTGAGTTCCTCAATCCACAACTGTGGAAGTAAACACTAAATAAGGAATTTTTAAGACTCTCTGCATATGATAATAACTTATGAGTAACATACATTAGTCGTATCATGTGGGGTGTTTTTGTTACATGGACAAAGGGAGATGTCAAAACCAAGAGGCTAAATTGCCCTTATCTGACTTAGACAGGATTGCTCCCCAGCTCTTCAGTGGATAAATGCCAGGGAATGAATGAGCACTCTTCAATATCTCATCCTGTGCATGCAAGAAGTCTTAACCCGGCTGTGTGCTGTGCATGGCAATGGAATCCTTGCAACGCTATCCTTGTGACAGGTGTATGCCTTTGTTACTGATCCTTTGGGGAAAGCAGACACATCACATGGACTGAACCATGGTGGCCAATTCTAAAGCACAGAAAGTTTATACGTTTAACAGGTTTTTCCTTTCATCAAAGCAAAGCGATCTTAACTTAGCAGACCCTGTTTATTAGCATCTCCTGGGGAATGCAGTCAAAGCAGTGCTAGTATCTTGGTATTATTAGTGCTAGTATTCCCCATTACAATACTACTCTACACTTTTATGGTATACCTAGATACAGCAAAAGGAAAGACTGTTGATCAGATTAGTAGAAATCATTTGATATGTTAAAACAGTGTTTTCTTTTACATATGAATACTACAAACCACTGCTGTGCTACGAACAGGTGAGCAGTTTAGTTAGACAGAAACGCAGGTAACTTGGAACTTTGAACCAAAGTTCAAACCTGCCTTATTTTCATGTGGAGTTGGGGACTGACAATCCTGAAGAATAAAGTCAGCCTATGAACAATCAACTTGCCCCACTCTGCTTTCTCTCACAGGCCTGCAAGGGGAAATGATTCTGTGCTGGTACACCCTACCTGCTCTGTTGGAAAGGGTGGTGGCCTCTAGACTTCCTGGGCACTTGAGTCTTCAGCATTCCTGGAACTGGGTACATAGTTATTGTCATCATTTCAGGGTTAGCATTCTTGCTGAGAGGCAGGGGGATACATTGTGTGGGAAATATCCTAGAAAGATAATTTATTTGAATTTAGCATCCAAATCCCCATTGTCCCTGCTGACAGACAGAGTTCTAGGCAGGGTTCACAGGGGCTTTGGTAGGGAAGGGGTTAAGAGCCCTCTAGGCCACAGTCTGACCCACAGACCTTCTCCATATTGTCCCTTTTTTATCCCCTATCACTGGGGAGATTAGCAGGCAGCAGATTAACCTCCATGTGCCCCGCGGGTGCTTTGGAGATGAAGGGGAGCTGAGAGAGTGGTCGGTCTTTGAATTCCTAAATGCTTCAACAGTCCATGCAGGCAGCCCAAGAAGGCCATAAGGGACTTAATCCAGAGAGCTTGGGAGGGGAGAATGTGCAGGGGATATGGGAGAATATTTACAGACAAATGAAACCTTTGTTCCAAGGAACATAGGTCCAGATGTTCAAAAGTATTTAGGGTGTTTAGTGCCCTATTAAGGTCCCATTAATTGCATGGTGGGGCCCAGGTTCATTTCAGTAACAGAGTTTGTCCAGAGATGAGAACTTTCTTCCAAAAGCCCCTGGAGCTGCACAGAGCTGGAGGCATGAAAGAGCAAATATCAGTGGAAAGAAGATTAGCACAACTCTTGGGCTAACACAAGAGCTGCTGCCAGCAGAACAGGATGGGCTCTGGAAGAGTTTGGAGAGAGCTGAGAGCTTCAGCAAAACCTGCTGTGATCAAGTTATCAGGAGCCTTCACAATCCCATCAGCTAAGCCACAGCTCTAGGGCTGTGTAGCCACCCCATTCTCTGGTTCAGCTGCCAGACTGGAAAACCAGGGGGAAAATCAGTTTAGAGCAAACCAAAATGAAGAAAGTTCAGTTTTTCTTGCTGAAATGAAAAATTGTTCATCCCAAAGCAAAATAATTCCATTATCAGTTGCAGCGTTTTTAAACAAACAACAAGCAATAAGAGCGAAGGATAGCGCTTAGGTACCATTCAAAAGCTCAGCAAGAAGGCATTTCCCCTTTATGCAATATCCCAGTGGTTAGGGCACTGTCCTGGCACATGGGACACAGGTTCAATTCCCTACTCTTTCTGAGGGCGCTTGATCTGAGAATGCTCCTTCTCCAGGAACATGCCCTAGCCACCAGGCAACGGGGCATTCTGAAGTGGGGCACGGTGCACCTCTCTAGTGGAAGCTGTTTCACTTTGCATGGAATATTTAAATATTCATGGTGCTGGAGAGAGAGTGTGATAATCACTCCATAGCCCAATGGTTAGGACACATACCTAGATAACTCTGTTCCACCCTTTGCTCTAATTAACATTTAAGTAGTCCAGGCAAAGTGAAACTGCATCAATAGGAAAGATGGACGGCAAAATACCCTACACCAGAAGTTGGCAATGTTGTGAAGGGGGGCAGCTTTAATAGAATTTAGCTCCAAGTGTGAGTTGTTTCTAACACAGCCAGCAGCCACAGAGCCACAACAGCCTCAGTCACCACTTCCCCCCACAGTCTTGTCACTACCATTTTTCATCACCATGTGTCTGCTGCCAAAATACCACAGAAGCCTACCCACAACACCTGTGCTCCATGGGCCAGACGAAACAGCTCTGCAGGCTGGATCCAGGCTGTAGGCAGTAGGTTGCCAACCTATGCCCAACAGTATAAAGGGTAAGGCAACCTTATAGGAGACACAAGTTCAGGGAGCCTCAGAAAGAAGAGAGAATTGAACCGGAGTTGGGTGAGTGCTGTAATCCCAGAGCTACTGGGTAAAAGAGAGCCACCTCCTCCTTGCTGGTTTTGGAAATCTAACCAGACAAAACATCTTTTCAAGTGAAACCATACAGTGTATTTGACCCAAATGTACAAACTGTTTCAGGACAACCAAAACCACATTTTTCAACCTGCTCAGTGTAAAGCCAGATCTAAGCATGGTATGTGTCTACGTGGGGCTAGTGGTGGACCTGTTGGATCAGCCAGTTCAAAGGATAATTCTCACACAGCCATTTTCCTACAGTAACTTCCAACATGCATATGGAACTCCATACCCCCC
>NW_017728924.1:10301279-10304065 GCF_001723895.1 Crocodylus porosus | reverse complement strand
ACTGAAGCCCAACAGGCACATTATAGGTAGTTGGACAAGGATGGCCTATCTCAAGGCCAGCACACTAAACTCTGCAAAAACAAAATCAAGACCCTGCTAATGGAACAACATTACATATTCGTTGACTCCAGGAGTGAACACCGTAGCACAAAGAAACAAAGATAAGTGCACTCTCATGAAGGGAAGCACTTCCTCCTTTGAAACCCTGGAAGTAGAAAAAATCCCTCCTAAATTTGTTAAAGCACAAACATAAACTACAGATGATACAGTCCTGTTGTAGCAACTAGATCTGGTTCAGGAGTCTAGAACACCTGATCTTTTGCCAGGCAGCAACTTGGCCTATCTGTTAGCACAAAAATTTCCTGGCACAAAACTGTGTTTGCAAAATTAGAGGCAACTTCTGCAGCTTTAACATCACAGGAAAGGACTTTTGGATGCCTTGTCTATTGATGTTTAGACAAGGAATCCAATCTGGTGATCTGATTGACTAAATAACAGAGCTCCATGAACTTTTTACATCAACATTTTAAGCCATCTACATCTTAGCTTTTACCAGGTTTGACCATACTTCAGGGAAATTATTTCCAGGCTCCACAAATCAAGTGAAACTTGTTGCCATCTCTGGATCAGCACCATTTCCCCCCAGGTTGTTCTATGGTACAGTTTTGATGGCAGAACCTAAGGGTCAAATAATCCCTCCTCCAATCAAAGCCCCGCACATTGTCACCAGGACTAATGGAACACATCAGTTTAATTAGAAATGTCACTTACAACAAGCCCGGTTGAATGAACCAGAATAGAAGAAAAATCACTGGTTATGAAACTATGTGCGCTGAAACTAAGGAATATTTGTCTAATCTCATATTTACCTAATTTATTCATAGTTTCCAGATCACATAGGTGCTGTTGATCTGTTGATCAAAGACAAAGTTTATAAGGTAATATCAATGAGAATCAGGTATCCATATACCTTTAAAAATCTGAGTTTTAGTCACTATGAACAAAAGACCTGCATAACCCTGGGGATCAGTCCTTTGGATAATATCTCTGTTCAGCTAACCACTATTACCCCTCAGAAAATATAGTTTTTAAACTGCACGAGGGGATTAACATAGGTAGAATGTGCAGGATTAGTTTGTGCAACCCTTCCTTGTTCACCTTAGTAATCAGTGACTGATCCATGTCTAGCCCCACAAAAAGCTGAATGGGACACTTCCACACGCTCCCAGGCACTTTTTTCTGTTCATTTGAATATGTTTAAAATGAAACCTTGTTCCATTGATCAGGGCCTGCAATCAATGGACATCAGACAGCTAAGATACCATCAAAATAAAGATAATACAAACAGTAATAAAATAGTGTCATTGATTTTAAAATACTCCATTTAAGGCTTTATAAAGTATTCATTAAATGTCTATTAGGATAAATTGAAAGCATTAGGAGCAATGGTAACTGGTTATGCAGATTTGCAAGTGTTTTGGTTAATTTATAAATGCTGTTTATGTATAGATATATAAATATTGATAACATATACATAGCTTTTGTAGTTATTGAATTCAACATGCATTTCTATGTAGCAGATATGCTATTACTACAATTGGTTACTGTTATGTTATAGCTAGATATAGATCTTGTCCTTTCAGCCTTGGTTTTGTGAGGGGCTAAGGAGATGAGGAGAGGGGTTATATCTGTTGGCCTCTTAAAAGGAACAAAGAGACATTTAGTGAATACTTTATAAGGCTTAGAGAGAATGACACCACTTCATCCAAAGGGGCCTGATGCTTGCTGATTACACGGTTATTAATATGGTCGAGGGGGTCACCACACACATGGTAAGCTGGATCATATTTGTCGACTGCAAACAAAAGCCACTTGGGTAACAGCAGTATTTTCCATCCATCCAGCCAGCCAGATCCAGACTCAGGGAAAATGGCACCCTGGGTGAACTTATGTTTTGGCAATCCCCCAGAAGTCAGCAACACTGTGGCAGGCAGAGGCAAGCAGGCAGGGGCATGGGGCACAGTCCAGCAGGGATGCTAGGCAGGCAGGCACTGCTGCTGCTGTGCAGGAGCATACTGGAGCAGACACCATCCTGCCTGCATAGCTCTTCCTGAGCAGTGGCTGAAGGTGGCAGGTGGGCTGGGCTGAGCACTGCTCCTCCTGTCTAGGGAGGGGATCAGCTGAGTGTGGTGGCAGCAGCTCAAATAGAAGGGGTGCAAATTTGAGCCAGGGCTTTTTGCCTCAGCGCACTTGCCCAGACATGCACTTTGTTGTGGAGCAAATTATACCACTTGAGGCAAAATAACCCTGCCTGGCTCCTCCTGGATCTGCAGCCAGGGGGAGCTAGAGGGCCAGCACCTGTGCTTTCCCCAGCAGTATAAAAAGCTGCCCTGTCCTGGCCCCATCAGTACAAAAAGCTGCCCTGGCAAGTAGCTCAAGGCTACTCGCTCTCAGGAGCTTCTGGAGCCCAGCCAATTGGTACCTGAGGATACTACCCCTTGTGCCAGCAGGATTACTGAAACAGCCCTGAAAGTTCCCTGCAAAGCTGGCTTTTGTGCAGCACTACTGCCCCGTGTGCCCTCTGCCCAGCCATTTGGGCAGCTATCGCCCAGAATACGTTATGAGTATGGTGGCCTGCTTTGAACCGATTGGCCAGGAGGTCATCCACCTCCAGCTGGGTCCAAGGTGCCAGCTCTGAGCAGGCAGGGTCCTGCCACTGGCCTCCCTAGCAGGAATTCTGGTGTTCCCTATTTGAAAACTGAAAAATCCCTGATAAAATAGCCCAA
>NW_017728924.1:10298037-10300129 GCF_001723895.1 Crocodylus porosus | reverse complement strand
ATGATCCCCTCCCCCCTCCTCCAGCCCCCCTGACTCTTTACATACCAGCATTGGAGCCCAGGTACAGCTCCCTGGGGCTGGCATGCTGCCTGCCCTGCACAGGCTGGCACTGTGCTTTAGCACCAGGGTGAGGGCCAAGCATAGAGACACTCTGGCAGCCAGAGCATCTCTGTGGAGGACCCAGCCTCTGGTTGCCAGGACCGTGCCCTGCCCTGCTTTTTTTCACTACATTTCTTTTTACCCCTTGGATATCCAGGGGTCTAATTTTGCCCCCATGCTGCAAACTTCCAGCTCAGGGAACCTTTTCCCCTTCATGCTCGTGCCTCTTGCAGCATCTCAAATGGGTTTGAGACGCTGCAAGAGGCACGTGCAGGAACATCTGGATGCACCCCATTAGTGCAGAGTACCTCCAAAGGTCACTATTTACCTTCTCCTGACTCCTGGTGTGATTGGTGGTCCTTCTATAGCTAGTTGTAGAATTATCATTTTATATTATTAAAATTGCTTTCATTATTCCAGTGGTGCCTATTGCTTTGGAAGCTGAATATCCATATAGTAGGAGGCAGTTTCTCACAAAGAATATACAATCTAGGCAGATGATTTAGACAGACAAAGAAGTCACTGTTATGTCCATTTTACAGATGGGAATATTATTTACGCTTTAAACCCTTTGGAGCAGGGACTTCCTTTTTGTTATGTGAGACTGAATCCTATTTGAATTACTGTATTATACATTATAAATAGTATAAAGTATAAATATCCCTCTTGACCATTAGCTATGCTTTGCAAAGGATGAGTGAGTGTTTACATACCAGTGCCTTTCCCATTCACAACAAGCACATCTTGGAAAACAATTGTTTTTCCCAAGAGTTGTTAAATAATAATCAGATAGACTTTGTGCCATTTGATCAGTTCAAGTGGCAGCTTTACATTGGATATACAAAAATGGGCTTGCAATGATATTTATCTGGAGAACTATAAGCATAAATACATAATGGGAAAAGTCATAAGAGCCAATGGAAATGGGTGTCAGGGCTCTGTGGTTTTACTTGGCTTATGGATCAGCCCTGAATTAACCTCATGCACACTTTGCCTCAGTTTATCTATTTGCAAAGTAAAAATATTCATGCATCACCAGGAGTGCTAAAGAGCTTAGCTAATACTTGTATAGTTCTTTGAGATCCTTAGATGAACACTGTTATTGTAGCACAGTAGTACTATGCACAAAACACCATTGTCCCCCTGCCTTACCTGTGGCAAGGTAGGGTGTTATGCCTTGTGGTTGTTGTCAGGGTTGACTTTGTAGTTTACTAATAGGTTAGATAACGGATTTGTATACGATGGTTTGGATAGGAATGATCCTACTTCACTAGATGACTTCTGAAGGTCCCTTCTAATCCTACTTTTCTATGACTCTATGAACACAGCCTATATTACCTCCTCCCTCTCCTCTCCTTCCTCCAGTATCCTTTCATTAGCTGTCTCTCTCCCTTTCCTTTCATTGAATAAACTGGATGCTCAAAGAAAATACCTGGCCCTGTTGCTTTGTGAATTATTAGAGACATTTACCATAGGCCTCCTCATTAATCATTCATAGCTGTTTTGTTCTGGGGCTCAGATGTAATTAATGGCTCAATTAATATTTAAATATTAACTATTTTTAAAAACCAAGACATCTCTGTTAAGCTCGTCCATTGAGAAATAAGACACTTGGGTGAGTGAGACTCAGCTGCAAACCGAAGTGCATGCCCAAAATGTACAGGAAAGACATATCTGAAATGAGTCCTTGCATAGCTGGGAAAGTAAGCTGTTGGAAGTATAGAAGGGCTGGAGTGGTGTAGCAGGGTAGTCAGGTACTGAATATCTTCATGGTAGACATATTAGGTTTCCTATCACACCCGAAAAGCTTCACTTATAACAGGGGTGGGCAAAATACAGCTTGCAGGCCAGATACAGTTTGCCAATGCACGCAAAGAGAGGTAGCTCCAGCTCCTCTAAAAGTGGCAGATGAAGGAAAACAGAAAATGAATAGCTTATAAATAAGGTCAAGAAGTTCAGTTCCAGTGACCCAGCTGAGGCTCTGCTCTCCTTT
>NW_017728924.1:10281173-10297937 GCF_001723895.1 Crocodylus porosus | reverse complement strand
GGGGGGGGAGCTGTTCAGTTAAATTTCCATTCCACATTCCAGTGTCAAGATTTCCAATTTTACCACAAAACAGAATTTTTTAAAATTTTCATTTTGTGTTGATTTGACATTCAGTTCTGAGAAAATCAAAATGTCTCAGTTTGATTTCGGCTATTTAAAAACAACAAAACAAATAGAAACACAATGTCCTTTTGAAACAGCAAAATGTCAAAACAGAACATGCGGCCATCAGCCTACAGCCTGGGTCTGATTTATTTTTTATAGCAAAATTAACACATTCCTGCAACAAGGTTTGATTTTAGCTAAACAGTGGTATCTGGTAGAAAAAATTCAGCAAGAAAAATTTTGACCAGTTCTAATCAAAAGGCTTTTGGGTTTTGGTTTTCAAATTCTAGTTTTAAGGAATATCTCTTTCTCCTCCTATACTAAAAAAGGAGGTGTGAATAAAAATATCAACCAAAATTCCAATCCATTCACCATTCGCTACTCTGAAAAGACTCCACCTCATTTGAGCCTGCATGGACGCAGCCATCTCTAGACCTTATCAATATAAAGATTTTTCTTCTTCTTAGTTCAAGTTTCTATTGCATCTTCTGTTTTGTGATCTAGGAGTTAATGCCCATTTCTCATCACCTAATTTTGTAAGAGTTTCCCTGTGAATCTATCTATGCATCTTAGCACACGGGAAGAAGGCTGGTTTGATACCCCAACCCAACTACCAGGAATTCATGGGTTTCACTGTCACTATATAAAACATTACTGAAGCTCTGGTAGCCTCAGAGTGGTTTCCACTAGCATTCTGCTTAAATCCTAATAATTCGCACAAGGTGATTCACAGTATCATAGTTTACCATGTAATTCTCCCCCTATCCATTTAGTTATGATGTGTTATCTACTGACATATGCCAGCTTTCCTAGTGAATAGGAGGCCCACGCTTGTTCATGTAGCTCTGATCTGGTGTGACCCATACACCAGTATATACGGTAGCATACAATGACTGAATAATAGATGGCTGGTGCATTGTGAAGGCCATGTAACCTGATCCCCATCATAAGGACACATGGACAGAAATGAAGCAGGGAAGCCGCCCAACAATGCAAGATGTGGTCACACGATATGCTGAAAGGCCAGCCCTAGAGCGCGATCTGGTGTCCAGCCAATAGACATCAGGACAGAGGAAATGAAAACCCAGTTTCTTAGAGACTGGCTGACACCCACCTCCCCCATCCAACATCCTGAAGTGCAGTTAGCATCAATACAATGGCTGTAAGGATGGTAATCATATGCTAACACAGCGCTTTGCCCTTGTCTTGATCCTCCTCACCTCCTCAGAGGATCTCAAAGCACTTCACCAACAACAATAAATATCACCTTTGTGTGGCATACACTACTACCCTCATTTCACAGGTGAGGAAAGGTGTCACAAGGAGTTAGTGGCAGAGTCAAGAAGGAAATCTCAGTTCTGCTCATGGCCATTTCTCAGTTGTGCTCGCACACATGGAAGCGCGAGGTTATCTTGCACCCTATCAAGCAGTTTCTGCTCTAGTATCCTTCAGTGACATAGTATCGCTGTTCCACTTAAAAAGGGAATGGTGGCTCTCTTCTGAATTCTAGGGCTGCCAGTGTATGCTGCAATCTAAAACTTCAGCCACTTTCTTGATGCTTTGTACCTGCCAGCAAACCATAGCCAACGTTCAAAAAACAAGTAAGGTGGCTGAAGCCCCTAACAGCAACGAATCTTCCGGTGAAGGTTTAACACATCAAAACTCCTACACTAGGGTGTCAAACTCACCTAGGCCTCTGGGGATAAATCCAGACCATGGGACTCCTCATGAGCTGGAGCTGGAGGCAAGTGGCAGCAGCAGTTAGGTGAGCAGTGGCACAGGGTTAATGCAGGCATCAGTCACCCTGCTTGTCTCCCCTCCCCCAAATTCCCAGCCCTCCTAGGAGCCCCATGGGCTGGGTGATGTGGCACTGCAGGTCAGATGTTTGACACCCCTGTCCTACACAATCAATTCACACTCCACTCCTTCACAAATAAGTTCTCACCATAATGAGGGATCTTACTGATGTGCCCAGCAGCAAGAGCTGTTAAAGAGGTCTGCTTGGTATCCATGAGCTGTTGAAGGATGTGATACACTATCTCTCAATTGGGGGAGCAGGAGGCTGGAGATTTTCTGGAGTTTGGAAAAGTTTGGTTACTGTTTTACACTCAAATCTTGTGGCTCTTTCTGTACATTCTGCTTCCAGCTAGGAGCAGCACAGGAAGCATCGCTCCGTGTGAAGGAAATCATCTGCTAATTGGGGACTGTCAAAGGATCCCACTGCTAACCCTGCTCACAGCCACTGCCTTAGGGACATGTTGAGCCAGACTTAAGGCAGGAAGTGGAAGGCAAGGGAGGGGTGTGATCAGGGCACAGTGGACACTGCTTATTCTTTACTTCCCTCCGCCCATAGAAAGCAGAGTGCCAGATAGCCAGTTTGATTAAACCAATGTGGTGTCTTTCCCCCTACTCCAGGGCAGGCCCCTCATAACAGAAGTGCAAAAGTGCCCATGCCTTCTCCCATTCCTGTGCTCAGCTGAGAGACAGGCTGGTGAAGAAACAGGCCAGAGACTCCGCAGTGAGTACTGGTAACAATGAGTACCATCAATCACATCTTTTCTACTTCAGTGAATGTTTTCTTCTCTATCCCCAATACTGGGGGTTTTCTCTGGCTGTGCCAGACTCTCATCTCTGAAGGGCCAAATGCGATGTCATTTGTGCTGCTGTTTTCAGTGGACACTTCTTCTTCCTGCATTAGGACTTTATGGGGCACAGACTCCCCCATGGGTAGGATTCTAACGGAGGACTTAGATGAGCCAGGTTCGAACTCCCTTCCCCACCATAGACTCCCTGCTTGAGGCAAGTTGCTTAGCTTCTGTCTGCCTCACTTCCCCAGCCATACAATGGGGATAATGGCACTGCCTTCTGCACGGTAGAAGATAAATACATTAGACTGCCAGCTGCTGAGCTGATTGGGCAATACAAATATGCTAAAGGTGGAAAGAATCAAGAAAGGCAAAACCAAGGAACGGCCAAGAGGTCAGAAGCATCAACAGAACAGACAGTCTGACAAGCCCAGCACCATGCATTTCCCCCAGGCAAACTTTGTCCCCCTGGCACTACTCAGCGAGAGGGCTGTGGCAAAGTCAAGGGTGGCTCGCCCATCTTTATACCTTGCATCGTATGCCAGTCACAGCCTCCAGCATTTAAGACAGCAGCTCCTGATGCTGGAGACGATAGCATCCAAATCCAGAGGGAGGGAGGTTCAGTGAGATTAGAATAAAAATCAGCATTGGTGGCTGAGTGAGGTAGAAAGGGGTCACATCCCCTGGGGGGGCAGGGAGGAGAGATCGGAGAGGGGTTTAATGACAGAGGTCATTGTTCTCTGTCAGTGTCACTTTGCCTTTTGCTAAATCCTGACCTGGCACCAAATTCTTCTTCATACAGCATAATAAGCCTTTCCCCTCAGTGCCAGCAGCTGGGGCAAGAGATGTGAAAGCTGGGGGAACAGGGGGCAAACCCAGACATTAATAGCATCCTCCCCTACATGGAAGTTAACGAGACAGTTAAAATTCTGCCCTGCCCTCCTCTAAAGCAAAGGGCCCGTTTTTCCATCTGCTAGCCTGCTTGGGGGCTTTGATCGGTACCTGGGTCCTGACATGCTCACCATATTGCTAGCAATTTCCACCCCGGTCCCCTCCCCTCCCAGCTTTGGTGCGTGTTAGCTTTCAGTAATTACTGTGTACAGCTATTCTCCGCAGCCACAACCCTGACAGCAGGCAGCTTGCTCTCCTCAGCAAGGAGATGAAAAGCTTTCCCTGGCCAGGTTTGCTGTAGGCAATCCCAACCTCTCTTCCCACCAGATACACACACGCACACACACAAACACGCATCCCATCCCAAGCTCCAGGGCAACAGCAGCAGCAGCAACGCCAGACGAGGGGCGGGGAAGCAACTCTGGGGCAAGGGGTGTCTGGTGCCCAGGCCTGCAAGGTCATATGACTGCGTGTCAGCTGTCAAGCAGGGGAGGGAGATCCTCCTGCAATTACCTGCTCTCTCTGTTCATGCCCAGAGGGCAAATATAGAAGCCAGGGAGGAGCAAGATGAAATATGGGCAGAGAAATTCAAGTGTTAAATTGTTTCTTTTAAGCACTCCCATTCCCTGCCCCTCCTTCTCTGGCCCCTCCTGTGTGTTGTTCCACTTTGGGAGCTGGTTCAAAAAACTAAGCAAAGGATGGATTTTCTGGTGCGGTGGCTGATCAAAAATATAGAAGGAAAAAGACAAATTCTACTCAGGTTGATTTGACAAAGGTGTTTTTCTTTATTTATTTTACAGGAAAACATACTGGAATTCATTGCCAGTCAGATGTAATATTTTGTTTGTCCCCAAATGAAACCTTTGTTTCCATCCAAAGTTTCTGTATCCCTCATGTTTTATCCTTTTATTTAAAAAAATCTAATTGTTTTGAAACTAAAAAACCATTTCAAAATAAAAAGTTTGCTTTTCTTTTCAAAATGTCAAAAAGTTTTATTTCAATGTTTTCAACATTTTCCCCCAAGTTTGCTGAATTTTACCCTAGCTTCTTTTCTCCCAAATTTTATGTTTGACAAAAAAAAAAAAAATTGCCCTACTTCATTCACAATTATTATGGGGAATACAAATTAAATTACTATTTTATGATTTTACTCTGTTTATTATTTTTGAAGCCCAATCCCTCATGCTTAATTTAATAAAAAGATTTTGCAAAATTCTGTAAGAGCAGTGTGATATCTGCACTCACAATTTCATTGCAAGTCTCATTCTAGAGTATGGGCTTAACCAATGATTTTATTTTTCATTCAACCTTCACATTTGGAAAGGAAAACTTGAAAACATAACCTATACACAGATAAAAACTGACCTGAAGAAGGGCACTTTGTGCCTGAAAGCTTGTTTAACATCTCTCCCAAGTATATAGTTGGTCTAATAAAGGATATCACCCCAACCCCTTTGATTCTTACATATTTCCTGGACTGGCACAACTACAACATCCCAACCCTACAAAAAAAGAAAACCCAGGCAAACAAAAATAATCATAATTCTTTAAAATAATTTCACTGTTTTTAAGCCAATCCCATGAACTTTGGGAGTGTGACCTGCTGTCCCCCCCACCATTATCCTACCTCGCCAGGAGCAGGCAATGGAATGAGGAACCCATCCTCTATTGCCAGCTGATGCAGGCATGGGGGGAACCCCAGAGCCACATCTGCCCTGCTCCAGCTAGAAGGGAAAAGCTGTGCAGGGAGCCAGGCTCTGCTGGGGACAGGTTCCTCCGTCCAGTGTTGCTCCTGGCCTCTTGGCAGGAGCCGGGCAGGTGGCAGTGGGCAGGTCCCTAGGTGGGTCTTCCCCTTCAAGTGCTTACTCCCTGTCTGGCTTCCTAGTGCCCCATGCCCCCTGCCAGTCCAGGGGCTCCAGCCATGCCTGGCCCCTATATCCCCCATGGTCTGGAGGGAGGCATGCCACATCCCCCTTAGAAAATCCTAGATCCAGTCATGAGCAGGATATACCATTTTTCACTGCTTGGAGCTGGCAGCACTAGACTAGAGATTCTTACTGAACTGAATGCAGGCGGTTTGTCATGCACTGATTGCCATTACATAGACAACAGAAATGAGAAAGAATATAAACACCAATGCATCCACGTGCCCTGAGATCTAAATGTACAATTCTCATTGATGACAGCAGGTACCTGGTGCACACCTCCAAAGGTTTCAAAGAAAGAAACTACATAGGCCTGAAAGGGGTACAGAGTACAGTGTCGAAGTACATGTGATGTTGGCTGAGATCAGGGAGATATCTTAACAATAATTGAAATATTTGAATGGACTATACTCCCACGGC
This sequence comes from Crocodylus porosus, assembly GCF_001723895.1. Classification (NCBI taxonomy): domain Eukaryota; kingdom Metazoa; phylum Chordata; order Crocodylia; family Crocodylidae; genus Crocodylus; species Crocodylus porosus. Next base: position 10,292,011 of record NW_017728924.1, on the reverse strand, counting down.
CATGTTGGAAGTTGTGTTGTGTGAGGATTTTAAAAACAGAGTAGATACTGGAATTATAGGATTATAACCTTTTATGGGCTGGCAGGATGGAGAGGAGAAGCAACAGTGAGATGCCCTCTCTGCTTCCCATTTCTTTCCTTTTAGAAAAATTCTCAGTGACCCAACATTTTTAAAGCCTGTTTCACTGTTTCCTTGTGCTTCCCTGTTGACTTGTTTTATCTATTAGTCCTTTGCCCTATGCTTAGAATATCAGCTCCTCAGGGAAAGGAAAGTCTTTTTGGTCCATGCTTGTCTTCTACCAAACACAGTGGTGGCTTCCAAGCTACTCCAGAACCCACAATGATAATGCTGTGTATGAGAGCTGGCACATCGTGAACGATAACAGTAACAACAATAATCACAACTTTGGTAAGAAGAGGAAGGCAAGCTTTGGCTTGGTCGTGGGAAGGTTTTCTAACTCTTCAATAGCAATGGAATTTACATTTCTTCTCTCTACCCGTCAGAGGCAGGCAGGAGATACCTGGAATTTTATAGAATAGATAGCTGGATAAAAGAAACACTGAGGAGGGAGAAAACCTAATTCCCATGATTCGTGAAGATGCTGAAATCTACTGAGATTGATATAACACCTGGTCTCACTTAGATGATGACCTGAGGATTCTTCCTGTACAGGAAGTCATAACTTCACCTTGGGTTAAGTAATCCACTGATTGGAGACCCTTGGCCACATCCTACCCTGAAGGTGTGTGTACACCGCAATCCAGAAATGTGATCACAGGAGTTACAAGCATGCCCAATTTATCTTTAATCTACCTAGTTCATGTCACAATCTCAAAGAAGACATGGTGGTATGGGCTTCAGCCTGAGCCATATAAGCCTGCCAAATCTACTGGGTACACTTTTGGGCAGCTAGCCTGTGGTACAACCAGTGTTGTCACATTTTGTCTATGATTTTTACCCTAAATAGCTACATTAAGGCTAGCTAAAGTATTGCTGTGGCAATCATACATTCATGCTGCAGTGCAGGCAAATTCTAACCCTTTGACCAGAAATCCCGTGGATGTCAATGGCCAGGTGGTGCATAAGCCATCTCATTTATTCTGAAACAAAGGAACATCAAGCACAGTTTCCTGTTCTACTGTGTGTTTTATACCCCACACAATCTAGGCCCTGACAGAATGACAACATGAGAAATAAGGCCTCACAAATGAAGGGATATATTTTAAACTGAAAATGTCTTAGCAATGCAATGTTATTTCCCCACAAAACAGCTAGAGTACAGACAGTAGCAATTCAATCTTTGCCTATTCTGCCTAACCCATATACTCAACCCTGCTGTCAAATAATCTTCTCTAGGCTAAGGCAGGATGCTTTTCTTTGCCCACTGGATCTCTGATCTTTCCACTTGTGTCATGATCTCTGATCTTCCAACATGTGCCAAACTAATTGCCATTTTTGGAACACCTGCCTCCTGAGAATTGGGCAGATACTGCTGTCTAAATGCCTTGGGAGGAAAAGGAAGGAGCCTATTGCCACAGAAGTGAGATCTGAGATTGTGGTGCCCACTTGAGTGTCCTTCAGTCTGTAGCAGTCCTAGCTATGTCTCACTTCTAGCCCCTGAAAATGCAGAATTTATCTCTTTTCTGGATCTCCTGCAAGGAAGAGCTGATGAATCAATATTTATTAGCAAGTATGAAAATGCCATAAGGACAGATAAGTAAAAAGTATACATAGTACTAACACCTGTGTATGTTTGCTGAAAGCTTTGGCCCCAGAAGCCACTGTAAAGGTTACCATCCATTCTACTTGTAGCAGATAACTGGTTGGTTTTTTTTCCCTTTAGTCTTTAAACAAGTCTAGGATTTTGTTACCACACTGCTGTTGTATAACATCATGCAGGTATGTGTTTGCACTGGGAGCTGAAGCTTTCTGAATTAGATTCACATTTTTTAAAAGACAGGTATGTAGCTGCATCAATAGATCCAGCATCTACCATCTTGGGATTTTCACATGATACATGCTCCAATAGATCTACCATCTTGGGAGCATGTATCATGTGAAAATGCTTCTACTACATTGAAGGTGCAATCTATTAGGAATGGAGATGATTTACAACATACTGTAGAGATATACATGTAGGGGCTGAAGACATTTATACTGTACCTTCATTATGTACATATAAAGAGGCAGCAGTTAATACCAGCTTACCTATCAAGCTGCATGGCAGATGTAGAAGCTGAGGTAGCACAACGGATATATGTATTATGGGATGAGTTGCCTTTGACTCCATTTGCAATATTCAGTGGAAGCTGGAGCCATTCTGATAACAGCATTCCGTTTGTCAATGGTTTGGCTTGCAGGGCAAGGGCCTTGCAAAATTGTGCTGAGTGGGGAGATCCCCAAGAGACCTGCAAGTCAGCAAGCCGCTCCAAGTCACCCTGCCTGCCACTGGTTCATCGTCATAATGTGACCTGACATGGTCTCTTTAGACAGACATGTGATTGAAAACCGTCCCTTCAAACTGTCTAATTGGAATTAACTTTTGCCCTAGGAGTGACTCCATTACCAGGAACCCTGCAGAGGGGCAGGAATAAACTGTTGTTTTATGGCTCCAATCGGAAGTCATTTCTTAAAGATCCCCCATGGTTTTATACAATTCTTTTCTTTTTTTCTGTCATTCTCTCCTTCTGGTCATCTGTTCTCTGACTGGTAAAATGTTTAGACTCTGTCCAGCTCCACAAATCAATTAGAGACATATCTTGCTGACATATGGCTTCTTTAAGTCCATCATTGTGACCTATGTGGTCAGGGGAATAAAAGACCTGGAATGCAGTCCATCAGTCCCATCCTTACATATGCCAACAACATTTAATGGTGCACTAAGTTATTTCTGCTTGAGGGGTAAGTGCTGAAATTACTGTCCTCCACTGTCCATACACAAGACCTATTAACTGAACTGTCCACATTGATAGTCTTGTAATCCCTTCTGTTTTACCAGTTAGTAAACATGTCCTATATGCCATATGCCTCACCCAAAATGGTAGAGCTCTGATACACTAGATTTGGAAAATAACCTGTAAAATAGGGGTTTTCTAGATGGACCACCTGAAAGAAACCAGACAGAATGGGAATCGCCTCCTACACTCATTCCATCTCTCTCTCTCTTTCCACCCCATCAGCTTTAGTACCAGGCATATGAGACAAAATATACCTCCAAAACTGCTCTTAGTTCATCTCTACTGAAGTGCTACCATTGCACAGGACAGCGGATCTGATGGAACGTGGATGCATTCAAGGTCCAGGATCTAATACATTGCCAGTGATCAAGAAGATCCTCCTGACAAACTGAATTGATACATGGAACTGGATCTTCTCTCTCTCTCTCTCTCTCTCTCTCCCCCCCCCCCCACCCCCATTTTTCAGCTTCACTCCTATCTAAAGCAGCTTTGTCAAATGCCTAAAAAGCTGCCACAGACCTCTCCTGCATAGATGATGTGACAGAATATTACAACAAAGTAGTCAGAGTCCATACAAAATTATAGCACACGGAACCTCTTGTAGATAGATCTTAGAAAGTTCATGTAAGCTTAACAATTCTGTGGGCTACTGTGGTTTAGGCGCACCAGTTTCTTAGCCAACAGAACCCACTGCAGGAATGTGACTAGCATTATGTCCAGTTGCCTTTGATTCCCCAGCCTGAAGGATCAGGAACCCATTTATAGATGTGGCAACTGGGGACAGATTTTGGCACAGTCCAAAGAAGAGTTTGAAGTCATGCCTCTAGAGCTGTCTTATGAGATCTTAAGTGTTTACCTACCAAACCCATCACAGAAGTAGACAGACAGGTAATATAGGAATAATATCTGGACAGCTAAGAACAAAAAGAGAAAAAGTGAGAGTGAATAATAAATAGATGTTGTATACATGCATCACCATAAATCTGGAGTACCCACATTACCCACAGGTTTTGAAGCTAAAAGTTATGCAGATTATCCTGAATATGCCTCACACATAATACAAAATCATGTACTCTGAATATACCACCAGGTTAAAGAAAAGGTACTCCTGATGTTTCAGAGAGTATTGAGAGTATAGTTTTTATCCGTTCTACAAAGGAAAGTATGTTAATCACCATAATTTCAGCTGCACAAGGTTCAGGGGTAGATTAAAACTGAGATCAAATATATCTTAAAGACAATGAAAAAATAAGTAATAGTTTTTCTGTACCTAAAAATGCCCTTTTTCTGGAGATCTAAAACTTCCCTTCCCAGCCCAGGCACTCTGAAGCTGTGAATTTTTTGGTTATAGAAAAGGTATCAGAGGCCCAGGGCTGCAGCTTGCAGACTACACACAGTCCTAGCTGAAGTCCTTGATGAGATAGCATTTGGGATGAGCTGCACCACAGCTATAAGGCCACTGGATGGGCCACTCCACAAGTCAATGTGTTCAGAGTCACTTTGTGAAGCAGTGCTACAACCCCAGGTGTTTGGCCAATAACCTGCAGGATAGTCCTAAGAAATTCCACATTCCTGGGAGTGGCTTTTGCTTACAGATCTCTCAGAAAAGTGTTTACTTACATTAGCATTCACTTTGAGTTCCAGACCCAGAAACTTCAAGTAAAAAAATCTGCTAAAATGCTACATTTTGCTTTGTTTGGGGTCAAAACCACAACATAATACACAACTTCTACCCAAAACCAAAGATGAATACAAGTTTGCCCTGAACACAGTTCCCAGACCACTAGGATGCACAGTGAAACCTATGTACCAAGCCTAGGAGCACCAGCATAAAACACCCTTCCCTTCACTCCTGCTGTACACATGCCAAATCCTAGAAATGAGGCAACATAGCTGCCAATCGGCAAACTATTAATGGCGGGCTTGTGAGTTCAGATTGGGCCTATGCTCAGGGCTGCTCTAATGCCGTTACCCTGGCTCATCCCAAGGAGTTGGTGTACATAAGGTGCATCTACACATCACCCTATGTCACTCTAGCAACGTATTGTGTTGCTGTATGACATGCTATGGTGACTACACGCATCTGGCAGTTATTTTGCCATAGCAGTTCACTCCCCTATTTTAGTGTGCTACTACAGCAAAATAGCAGCTAAAACTAGCTTTGCACAATGAGCACAGCACAGTATAGGCGATTACTGCACTGTGCTTTAGTACTTCCAAAAGGAAGTACTAAAGCACAGCACAGTAACAACACTGCCGTAGGGTGACGTGTATATGCACCCACAGAGTGGTAGCAAGCTGGTAAAGCACATTCCTCACCTGTGCTCCCAGGCTCAGCACATACAAGAGTTGATATGCCCAAGGTTCCTGCCAAATCTGACACAAAGCTTCCAGTCATAATCTACCTGCTTCACCCCGAGATTGCTTGGTCCCAGATTTCAAAATGGATATTCCACACTTCTGGGTTTCACTGGTCTTTATTCCACAATCCAGGTTGGCAGAGGACTCCTAAGTATTTGCTCCTTCACCTATGCCCCACATTGTGTCAGTTTTCACCCTGGAACATCTTGCTGTAAATTATCTCTCTGTAGGCCTTACTTGACACCTGAACTGTATACAATCTTTGCTGAGGTTTCTTTTCAATGTCTTGGGTTGTCTGGCCTCACATTACACCTCTCTCTGAGAAACTCCAGAGTAAGTGCTCAGACTGTTCATTCAAAAGTTTGTTCCAAATTACAACCCGTAGTATAACAAGGGTTGGGCAACTGGGTTACTAGTCCTGGGTGCTCACTTAGAGGGGACACAAGAACAACAGCTACTTCAACAGCCAGCCCAGCCCAGCCCCAGCTGCTACCCACAGTGTAGATTCTGACTACTGTGTCTCTGAGTTAGGCACATAAACCCATATTTAGGCTCCTCCATAGAAGTGGTCGTATTTACAGAGAGCAGTTGAAGATTTGTCTCTCTTAATGATATTAATGGGAGCTCCATGCCCAGCAGTGACAGAACTAAGTCTGAAAGCACAGTCAGTCTACCCAGCTTGCATAAGTATGAATCATACAGCATTCACCAGTTATTAGAATTGTGTTTATTAGAGTAAGACACATATAAGGATCCAACCCCCAAGACCCAGCACCAAATGCATTGTTTACAGGCATTTTCCACTACTTACTCCCATTTTGCTTTATAAAAGCAGGTGCTTATTAGAATCAAAACCTTAAAATATGATTAGGAATACAGACTTTTCCCCCACTGGCTAGTAGAATCAATGAGTAAAATACACTGAAGTACCAAAACTGTATAGAGTTTCTTGATGGGATTCCACCCAGGCTTTTTACGTCACTGGTTATTAGATTCAAATATTCCCCACTCGATGTGATCCTACCAAGCAGCAGATGTTGTATATTGGAACTGTAAAGGTTCAAATATCGTTAGGCATCCCTTCACTATGCACGAACTGTGGAGTGCTTTAGCTTTTACTATTTCTAAACAAACTTGACAGAACTTCTTCAAATGATCCTTTGTTATGTTACAGGACAAAAAAAAAGATAAAACGGAGTGCTTTCCTCAGTGATTTCTCTCCTTTCTTCATTAAATCACCCAACACCGTAGTCATGGCAGTCCATGTAGGTAGATCCAAGTTGACTTGAAATTACCTAGATTAGATAACTGGCAGCAGTGCAGCTGTAGCACGACTCAGCATAGAGAAACTGCCTATTCACCTAGCTTCTTCAGTAATGCTGAGCTTTGTGCCACTGCAGCTGTACTACTATCAAGTACCACGTCTAACTAGTTTCAAGCTGGCTCAGGTGTGCCTACTTTAACTGCAGTGTAGCCAGATACTTTTGTTCTTTGTACCTTTATCATAACACTGAAAAGGCCACCAGAGATAGCCTTAAATATGCCCAGCACATGAATATCTGAGACAGAGAAAAAGAAAGCTACATCTTTCGCAGTTAGGATTACAAAGATAAAAGTACAGTAGTATATCCATGCACACACATTCTACGTGAACTCTGGTAGCCACTTGCTGTGTAACACGAGGAGGCTCGGTGGATAACTACACAAAGAGAACCAAGCCTAGTTCATTTGGAAACTCTCTCAAGATTTTTCATTTTCTAAATCCAAGGAAAGACCTCTGTCAGGAAACCTAGTTTTAGCATTAGGACATAATAAGGTAAAGTTAACTCACACTATGTTGAGGAGTGTCACCTGGTGATGGGATAACTCATGTAACAGCTACTGCTACCACTGCCCCACCTAGTGGCTAAGTGTGGTGATAATGATCTCTCTGAGGTCCCATTACAGCAAAGGAAATCAATGGGCGGTTGCCCCATAACTGAGTATTTTTAGCATGCAAATGTTTTATACAGTAATATATATACACCGGTTTAGGATAAGCATGTGTCCATTTACTTACAACATTTATGAGGATGCCACTGTAGTGAGACTGACGATATACTGGTTTCAATTATAACACAAGGAACCACATGTACAGTGCTGGTCTGTAATACTTTGGTTGGAGACCTGGATGCTCTAACAGTTCCAGTAAAGGTAGAATGGTTTAAGTGGAAATGACTGGTATTGATCTTGGCAGCCATATACCAGCAGAAGTAAAAATAAGCTGCTCTCAATTAACCTGCATTGATTTGAATTAAAAGAAAAATGGATCAGTCCTGAATAAAACTCTGGTGTCTCAAGTAAGAGCATCTTTTTCAGACTAGTTCAGGGTGGTTTTTAGGCCAAAATAAGTACTGAATTCAGGAAACGAATTGCCCAGTTTCAAAATGTGGTTACGGTCAAAACAGTGACTGTAAAAATACGGACGTTCCTCGTTTTTTCTCTCTTGGCAATTTCCATATCACAGGGATTTGATTTGCAGGTAAAAAGAAGACTTTTTCTAGAAGCCGGTCATATCACCTCAACTAGAAACCTGCTTTATACAAGCACCAGTGACAAAGACTCAAGACTTGGAGTTCAGTTGACAGTTATGTAGATGTACAAGTCCCAGCCTATTCCCACACAGCTGTGGTCCAGGTCAAAACTAGTCCAGTAATTAGCGAGACAGTCCACCAGCATCTTTTCTATGTCTGCTAATCCGCCAGAACCCCAAATACTGTGTTAACAGGAGTTATTGGAATGAGTAAATCTCCACGAAAGTGTGAAAATGAGACATGAGTTGAGAAGGTTTTATCTTTGCTCTGTCAGGATTTCAGCACATTTCACAGTAATTTCCAAGGGCTTTGAGCTAATTGTAGCTAGCTCTGGTGTCCTCCAAGGTCTCAGCTGCAAAAAACAAAACCAAACCAACCCCCACAAAAATGAATGAGTGGCAATGAACAAGAAGAGGTTTACAATGTGTGTGGGGGGGAGGGGAAGAGAAGTAGCCCTGTTTAATTTTGAACTCACTCAAACATTGTGGCTTTGAAAGTTTGAATTGATTGTGAATTCTGTTGTTTTCTGCTTAGAAAACTTTTTTTAAAAAGCAGCAGAAAGAGTAAATGTCTATATCTATGAACAATCTAGGATAAAGAGCAAGAAGTGTGTGGGGGAAGCTGAAATGAAAAATCAATAAAGAAAGTTTGGGTACATCTACAACACTGCAGTCACAATCTTGACTGCAATTTGCGTTGATATACCTGAGTTATCTTTAAACCAACTAGGTTGCAAAAACCCTCCAGAAAGCTGGGTAAATAGGTAGTTATTGTGTGTTGAGCTCCATGCTATCACAGATACTGTTCTAGTAGTACCCAAGCTACCTGATTTCAAAGCTAGCTCAGTTATGTCTATGCAAACTGCAGTCAATACCCTGGCCAGCAGCATAGTGCTAACAACAGCGACAAACAGAACTGAGAACAGGAGAGAGAAATACACTCATGAACAAGTAAAGATAGTCTCTGTGCTATAATCAGGCTACTCTTCTGTCCCACTGGCCTAGCTACATCAGGGAGTCCATAACATAGTTGCCAGCAACAGTAAGGGAATGGACTTAACAGCCCAGACGGTCCCTTCCAATCCTATGTTCCTATGCTAGGAAGTACTTCTGCAACCTAATAAAGGGCACTTGTGCCATTACCTAGACACAGATGGAAGGCAGGGCAGGCTGACTCCTTAGAGAGTCACCAGTTCAAAGAGGTATACATTTTTGTAGGCAACAGCCTACTTAATCAGATCTTGCCACCTACAAAGCTTATGCCTTTCTGAAACAGTTTGTCTCTAAGGTGCCACCCTGCGCTGCCTTTTGCCAGACTTCAGACTAACACAGCTAACTACCGCTCTCTAGACCTTGGGTGTGTGTTGACAAAACAGGGGTTTACTTCACCCTACATTGAAGCAGTGGGTTTTTAAAAATGCTGCTTCAATGTAGGGTGAAGTAAACCCCGGTGTCATGTACACCCGTGTCTTACCTGCCTCTCTGGTGGCGGGGAGGAAAGGGCGAGCTGCTGGCAAGCAGAGCAGTCCCTGGGCTGCAGGGGGCGGCTGGTGCTTCCCCCTGCAGCAGCAGCAGCCCCCCCCCAGGCAGCACCCACCCACAGGCACCCGGCTCAGGTGGTCCCAGGGGGCACTGCAGCTGCGGAGGGGAGGACCTGATCCCCATGGAGCTCATGCAGGCAGGCAGGTTAGCCGCACAGAGCCTAATGCTTCGCTTCACGGCTATAGGGCAGCAAACTAAAATTCCTCAGAGGTGTTTTAGTTTGCTGCACCCCAAAGTCATTTAAGGTGCATTATGCCACCAAATGTGCTACAACAGCTGGAATGAATGCACAATACACCGCTGACAAGTGCAAACACCAGTGCCATTAGCGTGATGCAAAAGCAGTTAACTTGCTTTACAGTGTCGTGCACACATGCCCCTTGTTTTGTCTACACATGTGTGGTTCTGGTCCCATGTTCTTTAGCAGTCACTGGAAAATAACACTGGTCTTGTGGCTGATGTATATGCATGAGCTTCTGCTGCTTCATCATATCTTCACCTATTCTGAGGAGAACTTAATTCTCCAGGGGTATCAGTCCAGCAACTTATCCCAATAATAAATTCATACATAAAGAAAAATTCCCCAGTGGAATTTTTTGAGTTCATAAAGAGGGCAAAGGATACAACTTCAATATTTCAAATGACCTGCCCTTCTGTTCTCAGAGGTGGCCTCCACAGCACACCCACAACACTCTCATGTGCTTCTATTCTCTATCCTCCACTGCCATTCACCTGTGTTGACTCTGACCCTATCTTGCTTGCCCATAATGCCCTCCATCACCAGGCACCTTATCGAGAGATAAGCTAGATAAAGATCCCCACTCTTCTTACAGGCTTGCCATGTTCATGTCATTATCCTTCCCTGCCAGGGTGTGGTGCCAGACATGACTATAACCAGTTAAACACTTAGGCATGATAGACCCTATTGTTAGGAAGGCTCTGAAGACGCATCTCATCTTTGACAATTTTCCACTTTATACAGAAGGGGAAACTAAGGCACAGAGCAGAGATATAATCTGCTCAGGGGCTACAGAAAGAGTGGGTGCCAAAGCCAGGATTAACTTCCAGGAGCTCCTGGTTCCCAGTTTCATCTCCAACCATTAGAGCAGGCTCCTCTAATGCACACTAATGAATCTACTGCCCAAGTGGCTGAGAGATTGAACAGAGCTGAGCTCTAGGGAGAACTGAAACGGGTTTTGTGGTGAGGAAAAAGTTGGCAGGCAATGTATTTGTGTGCCAGACTTTGGCCTGGTGGGATTTGAGGTGTCTGCACTCCCAACCTACAAAGGAGAGTTTGTAAATGGAGAGTAATAATTCCCACCATGCATAAAAAATAGAGACAGACTGGTACTGAGATACTTCACCTGCCTGATTACCCAGACACTAGAGATGTGAAGCCCACAGTG
>NW_017728924.1:10279545-10280733 GCF_001723895.1 Crocodylus porosus | reverse complement strand
CAGAGCCAATTGCTGGTAAAGGCTCAAAGCCTGGACTTAGAGTCTCACTGTCTGCTTGTTGGTGACTAGTGGACCTAAAGATCACAAGAGTCCTGTTTCCAAAGAGTGCCAGGAGAAGGGCTGTAGCCATTAAGTTCATAGACAGATGGACTTTCTACCACTAGGGTACAACCCAGCTATGTAGAAGACAGGGTCCATCTGAGACTGGGGAATGAACTCCTAAGGGAAGGATGAATGTTTGGGAACAAAGGAAACACACCCTACCCAAATAACTGCTCACATGCACACATGGTTTTCACTCTGTAATGAAGATGAAACAGAGCAAACATCATGAGACGGATATTAACCACGGTGTCCTGTATTGTACTGGAAGACATTCAGGTATGGCAGCCGTGAGGGCAGCAAAAGGACCTATACATATAGAACAGAACAGTTCTCTTTGACTAGGTGCACTGGCTCACTTTAAACTAAACTACCAGTCTGTGCCTTAAATAAATGTAAAATGTCCACAGGTTACTATTTGACTTTCGTGTGGTGGAATACCCAGGCTTTTCCAAATCACCACTGCCCTACCTTCTGTTTTCTAGGGGTCAGTGGATGGAAGCACTAAGTGCAATTCTATTTCACTTTGTTCAAGCTGCTGAAAAACAGTTAAAGCAAAAGAAGGGTGAGTTCTTCTCCTCAAATTTTTTTGTGGCTACGTGTCATAAGCAAGATGATGGTGGATTCCAAAAGTAGCTGTCTTCGTGGATTTTCAAGACTTCAGCAGGACAGAATCACATTTCAGTACCTAAGTGCAATTTGATGCCCCAAAGGTAGAACAAAATCTGGCCACAGGCACCTAGAGCACAAATGTGGGCATTGTACGTGACAGAAGTGTGGACCAGAAATTCACACAAGACTAGTGCAAGGTAACATGGGTTTCCATCTTGTCTCCTGCTTCACTGTGTGATCTTAAGCAAGCAAGACACCTCCAGACCTCAGGTTGGGGAGGACTGGGCTAGAGAGTTTCTGGAGGGGCTGGATGTGTTCAAATCAGTGGGTCCAGATGCTCTCCACCCCAGGGTGTTGAGGGAGCTAGTAGGGGTTATTGCAGGGCCCTTGGCACAGCTTTACAAGCACTCGTGGTGCTCGGGCCAGGTGCCAGATGATTGGAAGCTAGCCAACATGGTCCCCATCTTTAAAAAA
>NW_017728924.1:10265104-10278725 GCF_001723895.1 Crocodylus porosus | reverse complement strand
AAGTGGTGCTGGCTCCTACCCTGGGGGTCTTTAAGAAGAGGCTTGATGCCTACCTGGCTGGACTCATTTGAGCCCAGTTTTTCTCCTGCCCAGGTTGGGGGGGTCAGACTTGAAGATCTACAAGGTCCCTTCCGACCCTACTGCTATGATTCTATGAAGACACTCTTCATTGCTCTGTGCCTCAGTTTCTCTGCCAGTCAAATAGGACTAGTACTACAGTTCCATCTTCATAAAGTGCTTTGAGCTCTATATAGCAAGGTCTTGCAAAGAGATCCACATTGTTTGCAAGGTTATCTGTATTTTTGCTACTGCAGCTGAGATGCAGGGCACCTTCTCCACTGTGATTATCCTTAGACAGCATACATGGCAAACAGTAAAAAATACTGGTTGCCTGGGTATCTTTTATGACACTATCTGGGTCTATATAGCTTATCCATTACAGTGCCACCTGCCTTCTTTAGTAGGCAGGCACATATAGAGTAGCTCAATTGTTAGCTTACAATCTGTTTCTTGAAGACACTGGATACGAGTATAACCCCCTGGAATTAATCATGAACTGTCATCAGTTCTCTAAACTGTGTCTTACATTGACTCTTTACCCACGATCCTTTGCATAACAGTGGCTGTTCAATGCAAGTGCCTTTTGTGCCAACCCTATGGGATAAACCTGGTCCCCTCTGATAGGCTGCTCTGGCAGCCCTTTGAAGCATGCCATGGCTGCTTTGCAAGCTACTCACCCAGACCCCAAATCGTCTTTCCCTGCTTGGAGGTGTGATGGTGGGGCTGTACCCAGCCTACTCCTTGCAGCAGCCTTTCCCCCATGCTGCTTTGTTTGATTTGGGTTTTTTGGAGAGCTCATTTATTAGGGAAGCCCTTTTATTTTTCCGTTTTGGAAGAACCCCAAATAGGTTTCCCGGCAAAACTAATGTGCAAGCGGCTCGACATTAAGCACTGAGTAATCCTGGAAACACAGACCTGATGTCTCTACAGGCAGCAATAAACTTTTCAGCACAATATTGTAACCTCAACTCTTCCTCCTTTAATGGCTTTTTCTCTGTGCCATTAGCATTCTTGCAAAACTTTCCCTGCCTGTGCACACACAAGCTCAGACAGAAGCCAGCTACGTTAGCCAGAGTTAGCGTTCAAGTCAGGGTTTGGGTGAACTTCTTTGTTCATTACTCAGAACTCTGTAGGATCAAAGAAAAGCCTTCTGCAGAATAAAAGAAAATACCCTAGGTAGTTTAGGCACTGCCTGACTTTGTCCTGTGTGGAGTACAATGCAAATAAGATTAAGTGGAGTGGAGTGCTACCGTAGGGAAATAAGGCACTAACCCCTGCATCTCTGGAATAGAACCCAGATTTAGGTGACGACAGGTGAGGCTTGCATCCCACGTCCACACGTGGTCAATTCCATGGCATGCCCACCTCTCAATCAGAAGGTGCTCTTCCTGATAGCAAAAAATATCTTTATCTATCTGCACACTGATCCTGCTCTCCTTGAACTCTGAGCTGTAAGGCTACAGTCCTGTCCTAGGTCACTGGAAGTGAATAAGCTAAGAGCCAGCTCCACTGCTGCAAAAGCAGGTGAAACACCATTGCTTTTGCTGATGTTGCACCCTTTTATTCTGCAATAGTGAACTGGGTCCTAAAACCTGGTGCTAGATTCACTAATATATCAGCTCAGCTAAAAATTTCTGTCGAAGTCACTAGCCTCTCCAGATATCCCATCCCAATATGCTTCCATCATGCTGTTATACCTTGGCTGGAACCTTCAGCAGCCGTCTCTGACTTAGTTCTTTTGAAACTCTGATCATGAATGCAGAAGGGAGATCACCAGAATATTGCATCAATGCATGGAGAAGGCAAAGATTTCATAGCCTTCCTATTACAACTACCTGCTCTGCAATTTTTCTCAAGGGTGATACTATATTACTGCTAGAAGTACAGCTTTACAGAAAAGGGCAACATCCCTGGAAATACTGATTTTATACCTGTTATAGCAGTATCAACTTCTGGAGCAGAAACACCGGATGCATATGGCTACCTATTGTTCGAGGTGGAGTTTCTGTATCTCCACTGTGTCATGGCTACTTGGGAATTTCAGAAAACAGGACTTTCCTCACTGGTGCACACAGAGGGTAGTAGTCAAACATACACAGTAGTACAGAAACTCTTGCACCAAATTGCCACTTTTTCTACAGACCTCTAAACATAAGTAAACAGCAGCAATCAATGACTGGTTGCAGGTTTTCAGGAAGTCCATAAACTGTGGAGTTCTATGCTGTGTTATTAGCAAGGTGGTACCCTCATTGAGGGCATAGACAGAAGTGACAGATTTCACCTGATCTGGCCCCAGAAAACAGTATACAGCTGTGACCAAACCTAAGTGCACAGCTGCAGAGCACTTTAAAAGGGCCTGATCCCACAAAAATCTGTACGGAGGGTTCAGATGAACATGCTCTACAGCAGAGTGCGTTCTGTAATTTGTGTCTGCTGCTCTCCCAGCCTGTCACTGTTTTTGGAATGGGATGGGGGAAAGTGAGCCCAGGGAGTTTGGGCTGGGGTTTGTTCAGCCACCACTGGACCAATGGGGTGGATGTATTGGAGCCCCACAGGTGGAGAGGATCCAATCTCTTCACCTCACCCTCCAGAACCCCAAGAATGAGCTCCCTCTGCTCCCTCCCATTCTGAAAACAGCCTAGGGATTGACAGGGGGAGCGGCATTGCTACTGAGACTGGGCTGCAGGCTTGCAGCAAGTGCCTGGAATCCCGAACGCCCAGACCCAATGTTGAACTTCTGTTGGTTCTGGGGGGTTGTTGCAACTCATAGTGCTTTCTACACAGTCCTATGAGTTGCGGCTGCTCTTCTGAACATACTATGAAAGAACCATTAACTTGCATTACTGCTCCTGCACTGATTCCTGTTAACAAGATCATTAAATAATCTACCTAACTGCTGAAGGCCTCGGAACATGGGGATGGAAAGCAGACTTGAAGCCAGTCCAGAAGCAAATATTCTAACCTGCCTTGCACAGGAAAGCCAGTTCATTTCCTCATCCTGGATCCTTGCACCTCTAGCTATTAGGGGCTAAGAGTGCTGCAGAGGCAACATACATAGTCCCTGGAGGGAAAGGATGGGCATTACACCAACTCAACAGCAATCTCACTCCAGTCGATTAAAAAGCAGTGCTGATGGACTCTGAGGAGGATCCCATCAACATAATCAAGCACAAAGTAAGGGATGTTGGAAGAAAACATTTCTGTTGCTCAAACAGGCTAGGGAGGTCTGAATGAGAGGTTGCCTTGCAACAATAGAATCAAGACTAGAATCCTGGCCCCACTTAAGTTGGTGGTAAGAACTGGGAAAACAGATGGTCTGACAGTTAGGGTCAGGATCTATACTGATCTGGAGTCTTATTTCTGGCTCAGCCATAGACTAGCTATGTGACCTTGGACCATTTATGCAGTGTACCCAGACTAGGTATTTAAAGGAATGTAAGTGCCTAAAGAAGGAGATAAACACCTAGTGTGATTGTCAAATATGTCTTTAATTAAGAGTGTGACTGTGAATGACAATTACAATTCTCCAGTTACAAATAGCACATCATATACTGTACATAATGGTTGTTTCTCGTGCACATTGTAGCTGTAGGATTACAATGTAAGGATTGTGCATGACTGTTGTAATGTAAGCACATGCAACAAGAAGAATAGGTAGGATTGACTAATAACTGGAACTGGTCAGGCTTCATCATCAAAATCTTTCCACATGAAAATATCTAACAGCAATGAAAACATTTCAATCTGGAAAACATTTTCCACTGAAAACTCCCAAATTTTACTACTTCAGTCAAATACCAGAATACTTTGATTCCACAATGCTTTGTACATTCTTGAAGAATGAAGAAGATAGATCACAGAAGATGAAGCCAGATTGAGGGAACAGACCCATATAAGGGAATAAGAATATAAGATACCATGGTGGTATTCAAGAATTAAACTACTTTAGTATTGGGGTATTCTGGTTTATAATAACAAAAAAAAATCAAGGTTTCCCACTGGCAGGCACTTTTCATAGAAAAACTTCAGTCAAAAACCCAAATAGCAAAATAGTTTCAGCAAAAAATGTCCAACAGTCCTCTAGTGCATGCTTAAGGCTGAATTAAACAAGCAATCTTTGCGTTCAGATAGATATAACTACCCTTCAGAACTGCATGCTGGTGGCAGGGTGTAAATTTTGCTTTTTCTGCCCCACAAATAATTACTATAGCCCCTTCCCAGCCCCAGACTCCCTGAACTGTTAGAGACTGGCAGCCACACTCCGCATGAACACTGTGCTCCAGGTCACTGCTGGGAGCTTTGAATTGATACACCAGGGGCACAGTACTAAGGAGAGAAGCAGTTGTTACCAAAAGTTCCAGTCCCAGACACTATTATGCTAGGAGCTGTACAGACACAGAACAACAAGACAGTCCCTGACCCAGACAGTTGTACTGAAAACAACAGATGAGAGCAAACAGCAAGGAAGGCAAGAAAGCAGTTGAGATTAATGCATTAAGTAAGGGGTCACAATATGCCAGCTGCCTAGATGACATTCAAGAACCTTTAGATTCATTAAGAACCCCCATGGATAGAATTGGGCAACAGCAGCTAAATGCTTTTCTACCCCAACATGCACAGGGCCTGGTGTAATACTAGGCATGGATTCTCTGGGGACTCTGCTTGGTCCAAAATCTTGGTCTGTGATTCAAAAGGAATTTTTTTAGAACAGGGCAACCTTTGACACTGGGGAGGCTCCATGATACACAATGGGAGGGGAGTGGTTATATAAAGACAGAATCTGGTTTCCTATAAGGGGTAGGTTTGATGCCAACAACTCTACCAGGTCCTGCTCAACCCACAAATTTCATGACCTGGGGGGGAGTGCCCACATCAAGCACAGCTTGTCCTTAATGGGTGAATATACTGAAGTGGTGGACAGTTCAGTCAGACAAGAGTTGCAGGCGAGTGAGGGGAACTTCACAAGAGAAAAGATGTGGTCAGGCAGAATCTGAGAGAACACATGCATACAGACTTGCATGCTTAATGCTATTTTCATTTGCTGTAAGTAGGTCACATCAACAGTAGGCTGTCTGAGTGGAATGGGGCAATCTGATGTTGCATTAACATTATCAGGTGATGTGGTTCTCCCCCTAGGGTCCCTCCTGGGCTGGCTGCTCAGGGAAAGCCTGGGTAAAGAGAAAAGGCCCTGGGAAAAAGCACACATCAGAGGCCAGCCAGAGCAACTGCTAATGGGTGGGGTTTCCATGGTGTCAGACAATGCTGCTTCAAAGAAGGAAACACTTTGCTGCTCCCTTATTGGTCTTCTGGGAAATGTGGGGAGAGGATGGGATGCTACCCCTGAGGTCCCAGAGGGGGAAGGAAATGGAGCTGAAGTTCCCTGACCTCCCAGCCACAGGGCAGCTGAGCTGGGAGAGAAAATCCTTCTTCGTTACCGAAGGTTAACAAGCTGTGGCAGCTGATGGAGCCTCGGTAAGAAGCAAGTTGAGACCAAGGATATGTGGATGCTGCCAGGGAGTGAGGAGGCGGCTTGAATATATGTACAGTTTAGGTGTAGTTTATTATTTATAATGCTCAGTTACCAACGAAAAACAGGCACCTAATGTAAACTTTAAAATATTTATTGGGAATCTCAGGGCGCCGGCTGGTTTCCCTTGTGCATCCATAATTACCCAAGGACCAATGCCTCTCATGCCTTGCTGAACACTGTCATTAGCTTGTCTGTCCTCCATCTCTATCTGTCTCTATCCTCCATGCCTTCCAAGGATGAGGAGTGCCTACTTTCCATGAACACCTACAGAAACCCACATCTTCCCCCAGTCTTCCTCCCTGAAATTCCCCTTTGTGCCCACTCAGACTTTAGCCATAAAGAAAATAAAAGCATCTTAGGGACCGACTAGCACACACCCCTGATCCTGAACTGGAGGTGCTAAAAGTCTGCCTTCATGCCATAACAATTCCATGCACTGAGAACAAAAATCACAGTTTCCAAGTGATTCACCTACACCAGTGGAGCCAACCTTTTTGGCAGATGTGCCACAAATTAAGCCCTGCACCCCCCCTCAAGTGGCACTCTGTTCCCCTTTCCCTGCCCGATCTGCTGTTTGGCTTTCTGCTCCCTGTCCTGTACTCCCTGCCCTATCTGCT
This sequence comes from Crocodylus porosus, assembly GCF_001723895.1. Taxonomy (NCBI): domain Eukaryota; kingdom Metazoa; phylum Chordata; order Crocodylia; family Crocodylidae; genus Crocodylus; species Crocodylus porosus. The sequence goes on along the minus strand of NW_017728924.1, from coordinate 10,272,518 downwards.
GCTCTGCTTATTCTTCCCTACTGCCTGAAGCTGCCCGTGTCACTTGTGGCATATGTGGTACCACCACTAACCTACAGAAACATGCCTGTGGGGACTTGGCACTGAAACTTCTTCCATTCTCCAAGTTCCAAATTCATAGGACTCTATTACCTGAGCTAAAGAAGAGCTCCTCCAGCAAGCAGTAGTAGCCGATTTCTTATCCCTCCTGTGCACTAACTCAGACATTCACTCCCGTGCCCAATTCCCATCTATCCCCATGTCTCCTCACCTTCCCACAGCTTCACTTCCCCATGCATGCCAAATTCCCACCACGTCTCCCTCCTCACCCCAAGCTCCCCCACCCTACTCACTCCAAATGCCCATCACCTTCTTTCCCTCCTTCTGACCCCCCCCCCCAAATTCCTGCCAAAAGTAAGTTTTATGTATACAAAGTATGCAAAGAGACTAGGCATCTACAGCTGGAACAGGGATCACTGAAGTCAAAGGGAATCCTTAACAACACTGGTCCCTCTTTACCCCAGACAAGATACTGCAGCCCCATTTAAGCTCACTTGATCTCCCTGTTCTAAAATAAATCCAGGAAATTGCACTGCCCCTGTTACACCACTTCCAACACCTGAGGATTTGCCTACAGTGCAGTGCAGAGACACCTGAGCTAGCTTTAAATGAGCTAGGCTAGCTGCTGGAAGTAGGCTAGCCATGGCAGCCCAATGCAGACTAACTTGCCCTGTCTGCAGGGTATATAGACATACCTGGCATTTTTACTGCCAAGGCAGATGCCTTTTGGGAAGAATCCCTTGCCAGCCTGATGTAAATAAATAAATAATCCCTAGAGCTCCCCAAAGGTGCCATTAAGAAGCAGAGAATTAGTGATTAGTGGCAACAGGAAAGAAGAAATATATAAACAAAGAAGTCATAGCCTCATCCATGGGGAGAACACTTCTGAAATCCTTTAACAGAGCTCATTAAATATACATGGCCTCGCTGGCTATACATTCTGATTAGGGCATGACATCAGTGCCTGGATCCCACGGTGTTTCTGCTTTTCACCAAAGAAATAATAGCAGAAGACCCATCCAAAGAGGAAAATCTTTCCCCTCCTTCTATCCTGGTACCTTCACCCAGTCTCTGAGCATGGCAGACACTCAATCTGAGAACTCACAGAGGCAGGGATGTTACTCTGGTCTGTTTCCTCTGCAGGGCTCAGAGATTCCCAAGAGCCTTCAACCAGCTGGCAGATGACAAATTGGAGTTAATTAACACTTGGGAATGGGGCAGTACACAAGACCAGGGACCTACTGATTGAAAAGTATTGAGGGCTGCATTTTGAATGCAGAGCTCCTTTAAAAACCTGCTGTGAGCACCACAAGTACATTTGACAATCAGGACCTTATCCAGTTGCCTGAAAAGGAGTTGAGCTCTTTTGCAAATGTAGCCCTCCATTATCTAAGTCTGCTCAGAACAGGTCTTCACTTGATCTGAGCCTTCAAGAGGCCGAGACACACTGGATGAGGGACCAGCAAGCCACTAGCAACCTTAATTGTCACTAGTCAGTAGGGTCAGATGACACAGCATTAAATACAGCTGCATCCTATGTGTATGAAAGCTTCTACTGTTGCTTCAAATGTAGCCAAAGCCTAAACTATTCAGCTAATTCACACGCTCCATCAGTGGAACATTCCAATCCCTACTTTTTATTTTTACAATATTAATATTTTATTATTTTTCATTGGAAGAAACATGTAAATGCAAGTGATGGGAGAGGAATAATGCCCTGGAGTCTTCCAATGTTAAGAAAACAAATAAACAAAAACTGTCCTTTTTATGTGCGATGTTAACGCAACATGCAAATGATGCCCTATAATCAATAGCATCATAGGGAATTTATGATGGGAGCTCTCTTACTAATTTGTTGATAGAGATTTTAAAAAGTGTAAGAGGGAGAGAAACCTCTTCCATCTCTTGTAGTAAAAAACATTCCCAAAGGGACAAAAAAAATCTCCAAAGTGTTTTTAGTTCAACACAACAGCATAGAATTAGTACCTATTCACTGGCCAAGATGACCTTAGCATAGAAAACAATGTAGCAGCAAAAATTAGGGAAATTAAATTATATATTTTTAAAATGTGTTTACAGGAAACAGTAAAATATATTGTAAAAAACACTTTGGCTTAAGCTGTCTGCAGGGAATAAACTCAGAAATCCCAGGCTTAAACACATGATACTTTACATGATACTTTTTCATGAATTAAAGAACTAGTTCACTAAATATAGAAGCAGTGAGTGAACTTGTAAAAACCTCACACAGTACATCAACTGGAGAGACAAAGTGCACATCTACACATAATATAGTACTTGTATAACATAATCAAGTACTAAATAAATGTGCAGTAACCAGAGTAACTGCGCAGTAGCACCAGCGAAGGCTTTTCAAGTGATGCTAGGGTCACAAACAAACTTTAAAAATTGATCAGATTTTGCATACATTTTTGAAAAAATAGATGCTGCTTGTGCTTCACCATATGTTAACACTGTGCATATTAATAAACAGAACCAGGTTTTCTGTTTGCTGTGGAAAAACACAGATTTTCTCCTTTAAAGGAGAAAAATGTGGATGTTAAAGGAGAAAAGAAGAAAATCACTGCAGCTTTCCCCTTGCAGCTGGCAGAGTTCCAGACTGCAAGGTGCTGCTTTGGGCTGGAGAGAGCGGGAAGAGGGTGATCAGGCAGAGGGTGCCACATGCATGTGTACGTGCATGCTTGCATGTGGCAGCCAAGCAGCGTGGAAAGCAGCTCCTGCAGCTCCCCACAAATAAGTCTATAGGATGGGGGGGGCAGCATAGATGATGGGTTCGGGGGGGGGGCACAGGCGACATGTCAGGGAGGATGTGGGGAGGCATGTGCTCCCCCAGATTTGTTCACCCACAGTGGGCACAGGGCTGCAGCTTGGCTGGACTGGTATGGGCAAGAGCCACCTCCGCACCCCAGCAGTTAGGACCCGGCAAGTGAGGGCAAAGCGGGGCAGAAAGACTCGCTGCTGCCACAGGGACTCCCACCAGCCACACCACCATCAGTGCAAGAAGTAATGGATGGGGAGGGGAGTCATGCTGCCCTCACCTCCTCCCGTCACCAGACACTCACTCACCAGGCCATGGCTCTACTCTACTATCATGGCCCAACCGCTGTTGCTGCCACTACCACCACTCCCCTCAGGTCACAGCTCTACCCCAGACTGGAGGTGGGATGGCAGGTAGCACTGGTACTGTGGAGGTGGCTCCTGCCTATGCTGGTCCAGCCAGGCTGTAGCCCGTGCCCTCTGTGGGTGCACAAATCTGGGGGGCACATGCCCCCCATGCCACACATACACTCCTCCTGGCCCACACATTCAACCCCTGCCCCCCTCACTGGGGGCTGGGGCCTGGGGGACAGTGGTTCAGGAGTGAGGGGCACTGGCAGGGTCAGGAGGCTGTGGGTCAGGAGTGAGGAGCATCAGCAAATCAGTTTACAGTATTTTTTTTCAAATTGTACAATAAGAGTAAGGATGGGCCACTTGGGAGTAAGGAAGGGCCACATGTTGATATTGGTGTTAATGTTTTCCTCTTGGTGTTTATTTCTGCTTTTAAAATTAAGACTGTTGAGCTGCTAATACTTTTGTGTTTTCTACTTAAACTATTTACTGGGTCAGGACTGGCCATTAATGTTTACAAATGGGTCCTGGTACATAAAAGGTTGAGAACCACTGAGTTACACCATTTTATAGGTCAAACTGATAAAGATTATTTTCAGTACTGAAGGGCCCTATCTTCAGGTTCTCTCTAATTTAACTTACTCCATGAGGAGCTTTTCAATATAAAAGAGCTCCAAAAATGACACAGAACCCCATGTAAACAGCCAATATCACCATTTCCCTGCCAGAATAAAGGGCATTCTTTATGGGAGAAAGAAAATATCACCAGTATTGTAGACCTAAAATCCCAATTCAAGCCCTCCAAATCATGACATCATAAAATAATGTGTTTTAAATTCTCTTTCTGTGCCTTCTGGGTTCTGGGCTTTCCAGGATCAGTTAAGGTCCCATTTTCAGACTTTTCTCTGCAACTGTTAAGAGATAAAAATGGAATGCTTCCTTTTTTTTAGGCAAGCAAGCACACTGAAATGCTGCTTTTACACCTTTTTCTATATAGGGGCTGTGGTAGTGCATCTTTGGTGCCTGCCACTTTGAAGACTGGAGCAGGCAGCCGCCAGGTGCAGCAGCCATTTTCAGACATAGGTCAGCTATATAAAGAGGGCAGTGACCTGCTAGCAAGGGAGGCAGCAGCAGCAGCTAACTGAGCTCCTGTGTAGGGACCTGGACCTGGAGGTGGAGGCACCTGCTGTCCTGGGTAAGATGTAAAACTGTACCCTGCTAGGGAAGGGTGGCCTCCTACTGGCATGGGAGCCCCCAGAAAATGCCAGGCCAGCTACCTCCCTGGTGAAAGGTGGGAAGGGTCACCTTATAATCACAGCCCTGGTGGTGTGCCAGTAGAACAGGGGGAGCCCAGGCTTGTTAGGAGCCCTGAGGCAGAGTCCAGGCCAGAGGAGGGACCTGGAGCTGTGCCCAGGCAGCAGGGTAAAGCCTGGGGGCACAAACAGAGACCTGGAGAGAGTGGGGCAATGGATAGAGAGACCCTGTGAATAGAGGCCCTGAGAGAGAGGGGCATAGGGAAGAGGCCTACTGAGGGCATGGAGCCTTATGAGGGGCCAGGAGTAAAGTAGGCTAACAGTTGTTGAGGCGCTCAGCAAGCATCCCAGTGAGGGCAGCAGGAGATGCCTGACAGACTGTGCCAAGGCTGACCAAGGCATGGAGAGACAAGCCTGAAACCAGAGAGGCTGGGTGGTATGAATGTAGCCCAGGAGAGAGGGCAGCATGAAAGAGGCTGGGTGAAAGCCATCAGAGTGAATGGGAACCTGGTGAGAGAGGGGTAGCATGAGAGTGGCCCTTTGGGGTAGCATGGTAGAGCTATAACTGCATGCCCAGTCTGCTCTGGACCAAGGCCAGAGAGGTAATACATAGTGGAACATCTGAGAGGCATGGGGCACATATGGGGTGGTTGAAGCATGCACTTATGGCCCTAGTCACGAGAGCATACAAAAGGTAGTCTCCCACACAAGTAACAGCTGAACTTTATTTTCATCAAGGTGTGGCAGGTGATTGGAATGGGGGGACTGCCCAGAGACCTGGCCGGGAAGGTAACCCTGTTACAGGGGCTTAAAGGAAAAAAACAAAAAGTACTTTGAACTATACCGCCAGGTAGTGTGAATTATCAGTACAATTCATGAGAACTAGCAGCACTGGGAGGAAAAGGTGTGGTCAGGATCCATGTACCTCACAGGTCCTCAGCTGAAGGAATGTCCCTCTAGGTTAGGGATGTGCAATTATTTTCGCTGGAGGGCCACTTTAGGAATCTGGGTGAGCTGTTGGTTGGCAGGGTAGGAATGCTGACATGGCCCCATGGCAGAGGGGGAGAAATTGATGCTATTCAGCCTGGCCCCATCAGACCCTCACCCAGTCCTAGGGGTGCTGGATGGAGCAGGTGGACAGGGTCTCCATGAAGACTGGCCAGAACCCCATAGGTAGGGCATGCTCAGCTGGGCGGCTAGGATCAGGACACGGGCCGGCTAAGAGCAGTGTTCAGGAGGGGGATAGGCGAGTGGGTGCTGGAGCCAGGGCCAGGATTGTGGGGTAGTAACAGCTCAGGGCTGGGGTTTAGGACAGAGTTGCAATCTGTTCCCTGCACAGCAGGGATGTTCAAGAAGCAGACTGTAGCTCTGCCCTGGGCCCCAGACCCACAGTGTCACTTCCCCATGATCCCAGCTCTGGCCCCGGCCCATCCTGCTCCTGGATACTGCTCCCTGCTGGCCCATGGCTCCATCTCATCCATCTGGCTGAGCATGCCTTGCCTCCATGGGTCCTGGCCACTCTCCATGGAGACCCCAGCCGCCCACTTTGTCCAGCACCTCTGGCAGTGGGGGCAAGGCAGAGTGCCTGGGCAATGGGGCTGAGTCTGACAATGGAGACATGAGTGGTGGCAGGGTTGCTGGGAAGCTTAATCCAGCTGCCACACCACCCCCACCCTACCACATGCCCGGGAACAGTGGAACTGGCCATACGCACCATGGCCCAGGCTGCCCCCACACATGGGCCAGGCAGGTGAGGGACCCATCATGGGCCAGATAAAATCCCCTGGCAGGCTGAATCCTCAGTGCTTCATGTATCTTTGGGTATATTTTCCCAAATAAAAAGGAATGGAGGTCATTTCACTGGTGACTTAGCAGAACTAACCCAATGAATCAGACTATCCTAGTCCATAAATTGCAAGTTTAGATGGTAAACTCTCTGTGACTGGGATTCTGAGTGAAATCTTGACCCTGATAAAGTCAATGGGAGTTTTACCATGGTTATAAACAGATTTCACCTACTGCCTTCATAGATGTTGGTGGTGCATGTATTGGAATTTCATCAATGTTATCACTGATATATAATCCAGTTAGATGTTACATTCTCATGTAAAGCTGAAATGAAAATGTCAGATTTACTGCAAACTTTGGGACCTACTGCAGTGAACAAATGCTTTCTGAGTATTGTTCCCTGAACTCATGCTTTTACCACAAATACAGTAAATAGTACTACTCCAAAAGAGCACAAAATTTAAGCCCCAATGACTGAAGTACATACTTAAACATACACTTAAATTCATCTCTCTCTAGTGGAGCACTCTATCATGTACTTAATTAAATCTGTTAAGTACTTTGCTGAATGGGGACCTGGATAGATCTGATACTTTCCTCATATTTATATTTTGTGTCATCAAGAACTATAATTGCTACAAGGAAGACATTAAATCGAGGTAGAGATTGCAACATGCAAAGCTTTCATGTGAGACTCTCTGTTTTAAGAAGTTTGAGATGCATTGTGGCAAAAGTAACCAGTGATGTCAGAGAAATTTAATTAAAGCAAAAGGAGTGTTAATGCAACATGCATTTTGAAGTGTTAACATGATTAAGAGACACAAAATCAAAGTTATTTTTCCAAAAGTCACGATGATCAACCACATTATACACAACATGTTTTGCTTATTTGTTTGTATTGGTACAGCAATAGAAAGGGTGGGATACAATATAGAACTCATATGCAACAAAATCAAGTTAATATTATTCCAAATGGGAGTCTAGAGTTCCTAGGGGTAAATTCTACTTCATATTCCCATGCCCACATGGTAAACACTTACTGCATGAGTGCAGTTTTTGGCACTTACACACAATTTGCATTCTATTTGCATCTGCATAGCTACACTTATAGTTTCATAGTAGCTAGAGTCGGAAGGGACCTAGGTAGATCATCTAGTCCGACCCCCTGCCTTGGCAGGAAAGAGCAC
>NW_017728924.1:10246418-10265093 GCF_001723895.1 Crocodylus porosus | reverse complement strand
GATCAGACTTGGCTGACTGCTCCTCCCAGCAGATGTCTGGCACTTGGCCAGCACTACCCTTCCGAGCCTACTGTGAAGGCTACGTTGTGGACATTGCTGCAGGGTAGAGCAGTATCAGCCCAGGCACATATGGAATGCTCTGCAAGTCCTAGGAATTTAGTTATGGGTAAACCATAACAAGGTGTTATGGGTATCCTACCCAACCACCTTGTGTCTCCATTGGGGACAAGGGCTAAAAACTATTCCATTACTCTTCATTTGTTTTAGCCAATAAATATTAAACGCAGAAAAGCTTCTGAAGGCCAAGGAACCCTTCATACCAGGACAGCATCCACCACACTGAGACAGGTTCCCTCTGGTTTGTTCTCTTTCTCCTGGCCCTACCTTTCTTCCCCTCTTGGCTGCCTAGTGGACCTACTACAAAGAACTGGAGAGTGCTCTGGGCAGTGACTATACCATAGCCTAGTGATTAGAGCAATTAACTGGGAAGTCAAAGATACAGATGTAAAATAGTGATGGACTATGGTGATGTAGCATCAGTGGACAAAAACCATGATGCCACAGCTATGTCACCACAGCAACACACACTCCCTCATTATAGTGCATTGTTGTGGTGATCTAGCAACTAAGAATAACCATGTGCAGTGCACATAGTGCAGTACAGACTGTTACTGCACTATCATTTAATACTTTCAAAAGGAAGTACTAAATGATGGTGCAGTAAAAAAGACATGATAGGGACATGTATAGATACACCCAGTGAGGAAAACCTAGAGCCTGGGTCTCCTGCTTCCTGGAGAAGTGTCCTTACCACAACGCTATTGGACTAAAATTCAGGAGGGCCATCCTTCACCTTCATCTTACTTCTGGCAGGTGAAAATAGGATCTAAAATCTGTGCAAGTGCCCAAAATCGCAGCATTGCAGCTACATAAGGGACATCTAGGCATATAGGAGTAAAATAGGATTTAGTCATTAGTATCTTACACCAACTAGCCCTTCCTAGGGCATCAATAAAGTTACACACATTTCATTTACTAGTTAAAGATAATCAAGTATGGAAACGAGGGAAAATTTCATAAAACGCTACACTAGACAATATATATGCTATACTGTGCTATCTTCAGCTGTACCATTTCAGATCTTTATATGATCTGACCCACTACACACTGAATTTTCTCCCTGAGACAAGTTGCTCATTCTACAGGAGATACCACTTTGTTTGACCAATGTGAGGAACAAAAACTGCTCTGAGCAAGGCTCCAGGTTCAACATATTGAGTAATCTGGATTCAACATGACCAAAACAATCTCCAGCTGGCTTGAATCACACACTGTATCCTGGAGACTTTCACAAACATCTTCAGAAACAGCAGTTGGCCCACTTGCTCTGCTGACCACATTGGGCTACTAGATAATTATGCTAGTTCCAACATCAGACTGATTAGCTATTCCTTTTCAGCTGAGAAAATGCTGGAAATTGGCTTGTGATTCATTCTTTCCTTCTATTTAACTTTTCCATGTCTAAGTGACAAGCACTTAGTTGCATGAGTGCAAGTTTTGCCATTTTGACTCTGACACAATTTTGATTCTGTTTTTATCTGCATAGTCACATTTGGCTGCCACTACCCTTCTGAGCATTCTCTGAAGGCGACATTTGCTCTTGATTCATTCATTCACTCATTCTTCATTCACTCATATTTTATCTCATTCTTTAAAATAACACTGTGATCTCCCAGCAGGATACATGCCAATCAGTGGAATCAAGGAAGGCACATAGATATATATGCTTTTGACAAAGGTTCATGTGATCCAAAGAACAGGGCCTGAATGGCCCCTTCTCAAGGAGCTTAGGAAACTGACAACTCAATTCCCAGGTCTGACTTTAAATGCTAGCCTAGCAGATATAAATGGCTTCAGTTCATCATTGCTGTGCACTAGCTGATAAGCTGCAAGCTTAGGCTTGGTGCAAAAGAGCTGATGTTTCATAGCTTGAAACTCCAGAGCACAGCTAAGCCCAGAGGAATAGGAGTGCCATCTACAATGACTCTTAAGAATGAGAGATGGAAAACTCCAATTTAAGCCATCTAGCCTGTGCACTTCTGGAAATGCAAGATGGTTCACAATGACATATTGCCTAGCACTTTTTTGTAATCTAATTTTAAATATCCAAAGAGATGGGATATTCACCATTTCTCTTGGGAGATTGTTCCACAATCCAACATATCACACTGTCAAGAAGTTCCCCCTGGTATTCAGTTTAAATAATCCCATTACTCTTAGTTACACACCTTTATGTCACTCTTAATCATTCATCTCTCTTCTTGGTGTTTAAGCACTTTCATTATTTCTACATGGCTATCAGGGTCCTCTACAGTAGTAATCATTTTGCCAAACCTAACAGATATGAGGACAGTAACAGAAGTAGGTAGACAGGTAAGATATGGTCTTTTCAGAGTTGAATGTGAGAGGCTGTCACTTTCACATCCCATGTTGGCACAGCCTTCAACAAGTAGCTCCAAGTGAACCCAAGGGACCTTTTTTGGCTGCTATGCTTCATTATAAAGTCACACCTAGTTTTCAGTTCAGCTCCCCCTTGCTCAGCTGTGGAGGTAGAGTGGTTAAGGCATCTCACTATGACCCCAGAAGTGGGAGTTCAGCCTTTGCTCTAGACATGTGCAAAGGCCACTGTGCAGTCAGTCTGTAAATGAGTACTTGATCATTCAGGCTGAGGAATTAGTCAGCTGGACATGATGCTAGCTACATCATTGCCATATGTACCATTGGCAACAGAAACTAGTGTGCCTTCACCATGTTAGCTGGAGAAGCCATCTTGGTTCAGGTGGACATCCTGGCCAATTTTGTTATTGTTCATAGTTCTCCGTCTCTTCAGGATGGCCCGTCCCAGTCTCTCCTGGCTTGGAGAGTCAGGATTCAAGAACATACCTAACAAGAAAGGTTGGTCATATGTTTGTGGCACTGAACAAGGACTCAAAAGACCCAGATGTAATTTGCCTGTTCTGCCACTGACTTTCTCTGTTAACTTGGGCAGGTAACCTGGTCTGTGCCTCAGCTTCCCCTTCTGTAAAAGATGATAGTAATGTTTCCCTGCTTTACAGGATTTCTGGAAGGTTAAAGAGCCTGATTCAGCCAGATATGTAATCCCATAGACTGAAAAAGTTAGGCCCATGCTTTATAACCTGGCTGAGTTGGAGCCCAGTAATAAGCATTTTAAAATAAGATAAATGACAGCCAGACCTGAAGGCCAAACACATGGATTGGAGAGCCATACGCCAAATTCAGGGTTGGAACAGTTGAGCAGAGACTAGGAATAGGCCTGAGTAAGAAACCAAAGGATCAAGAGACAGATGGAGTTCATAAAAAAATCCAGGTCAGGCAGCAAAAGATCAATAATGAAGTAGAGTCACCACATCACAGTGTGGGAACAAAACTCACAGAAACCCTATTATGCAGATACTTCTTGATGTTCTGTTTGGTCTTAAATAGGAGAAGTGACTGGTGCGGTGTTATGAATCAGCGATTCAGGTCCTAGGGAGTGAGTAGAGTCTAAAGCATGATCAAGGTCTAAGGTGTGCCTTGGACAACCTCCAGGAGTAGCAATGACAGGGGCAGGTTGGGGTAGGCTACCCTGTTGGTCAGGCCAAGGGCTGTGGGTTTCAGGCTGCAGTCCTGACACAGAGTTTTGGAGCCACAGAAAGCCTACCACCAAACCAGAGGTCAGCTACCACCACCTGCATAATTCATAGTCTGGAAGGGACCTCAGAATATCATCAGGTCCAGAACCCTGCACCAAGCAGGAAAGAGAACTGGGGTCAGGTAACTCCAGCAAGGTGACCATCCAGTCTCCTCTTAAATATTTCCAGGGCAAGCGGAGGGAGCTTATTCCATAGTCTGGACACCCAAGTTGTAAAACAGACTTTCCTAATGTTGAGTCTGAAACAGTCTTCCAGGAATTTGTGACCATTACTCCTAGTTTTCTCAAGGGTGGAGAGCCCTTGAGGTATGCCTCTGATGCAGTGGTAAGCTGCTACCAAGTCCCCTCTCAGCCTTCTTTTTTTCAGGCTGAAGAGCCCCAGATCCCTCAGTCTTTCCTTGAATGGCTTGCTGTACAGGCCTTTGATCATATGGGTAGCCCTTCTGTGGACTCTCTCAAGCTTTGCCACATCCTCATTAAAGTGCAGCACCCAGAACTGGATGCAGTACTCCAGCTGCAGTCTCACCAAGTGGGAGAATCACTTCTTGAGTTTTGCTGGAGATGCATAAATTGATGCATGCCAGAGTATTGTTAGCCCTGCTAGCTACAGTGTCACACTGTCAGCTCATGTTCATACTGTAGTGTATTATTATCCCCAGGTCCTTTTCATTCATGGTGCTGGTCAGGCTGGCACTGTCAAGCCTGTAGGTGTGCAGGGAACTGTTCATCTCCAGGTGGAGCACTTTACATTTCTCAATGTTGAACTTCACCTGGTTCTGGTTCACCCAACTTGCAAGTCTGTCTCCATCTGCCTGTATCTGCAGCCTATCTTTAAGCATGACCACCCTCCCCCATAACTTGGTGTTGTCCACAACCTTGTCCAGTGAGCTCTTCACCCCCACATTCAAATCATTTGATGATGTTGAATAGCACTGGACCAAGCACCAACCCCGGTGGGACACCACTGGCCACTCCCCACTAAGGAAACACAGATCTGTTTAGTAGATCTCTCTGGTCCTACGCCGCAGCCAGCTTCCTACCCACCTAACTGTCTCATAGTTAAGTCCTCAGTCTTCCAATTTTCTCATGAGAACATTGTGGGATACCAGACCAAAAGCTTTTTGGAAATGGAGGTATACAATGTCAACCTCCTCTCTTATCCAGGTGGATAATGCAACATGCTGTCACACTGATCTCATGAGAGAGGCTGTTTTCAGCAAACCTGGCTCTTCCGCAAAGCCATTTGCCTGGACTCTCCCCAAATGACAGTCTGGGAATCGAAGCTAAGCTGATGTTCTTGTTCTTACTGCTTCTCTTTTTTTCTTTCTACCCTCATTTTTATCCCTGACTCTCACATTGCCAAAAATCAAGATTCTAGAAACAGAAAATAGATTCTGATCCACGAAGCACATGCTTATTTGTAAGGGAGTGACTAGTTCCAGTGAAGACAGTATAGCTACTCCTGTATTTACGTATTTTACTAGGATGGAGCTATAATTAACAATTCAGCTCTTAATATATGGGTCAGGATAGAATCCCACTCACTTTGCCATAGCTGTGCCAGCTCTGCTGGGCTGAAACAAGTGTTAGGATGTAATCACAGGTTCACTTGCAACAGCTGCAAATCACTGGAATGTTATGATTCTGTTCAAAAGAGTACATATTCAAATATGCCACAATGGCACTTAACATATACTAAATTGCTTGAATCTGTATCAGCTCACTTTTTAACTTCACATACTAAATCTGAAGTTGAACGTGTGACACTATGCTTAGTCACTCTAGGCAGATCTGACTCCAGTACCTAGGAAAGGGTCTGAAGGAGCAACCTGAGACTTATCAGAGTGGAGGGCTATGATAACAAGTAGAATAGAGATCCCTGCTTTCCCCAACTCTCAGTAGCCCAGTGTGGTAACTCTAGTTGAGCCAGACAACATCACTGTCATGTGGCTGTTCTGTCCCTGACGAACCATCTTGGTCCCCTTTCTTCAGGCCACTAAGTAAAACTGACTTTCATTGTTCTCATGGGGACAGCCTCCACATTTATCTCAATAAGAGCCATGACATTCCAGGCTGTGATTCATGAGCTATGCCATGTTCCTCTTCTTGGTGACATCCTGCTGCTTTCCACCTCAGTGCTTCTCCAGCTGCATCCCCCATGAGGCACTTGTCTGCTATTGAAGTGATGGCTCCCATGTTAAATGCAGAGAGGACTGGGAGAAAGCAGTCCCTTTTAATGGAAAATTTTCTATCCAGTTTTTTAAGGGGAAAAACTGACTTATTTGAAGTTCTGTTGTTTGCAAAGCCATGGTCAGTCCCAGTCATCTGGCAGTTGCAGGGATAGCTAACAGTCAGGCCTTTAGGGTTCTGGTTGATCATCTGCTTACAAGGACATGAAATGTCAGCTTGTCAAATAAGGTGTGTTCTTGACTCAAGGTAGCTAACCTGGGTTAAAAGAGCAGGTTAGCAACTCTGTTCCAGCCCCCCCAGCTCCCCTACAGGCCTGAACACAACCTACCCTTCATTCCTACCCATGAACTGCTGAAGTAAAGGCATTTCCTAAATAAGGGTGAATTGCTAAATTGAGCCCCAAGTCCCACATTCTTAGGCCTAAATTGAGGCCTAAGTCCCAGGAACCTAAATCTCATTTCAGGAGCTGGGTGTAAGTGATTTGCCCAACCTCACAGAAGGCTTTTATGTCAGAGTGAAGAACTGAACCTGTATCTCCAAAGTCCCAATGCATTACTTAGTGCTAAAAGCAGTGTTATCCTCTCCCTTAAGGGCTAGTGAATGGAGATCATATTCTAATACCTCATGGTTTAGTCTTGAAACTATACAACAATATTTAAATCTCATTAAATGAATGTTGGATTGAAGAGCTCTTTTAGAAATCTGTTCAAGAAATGTAAGGAAAGTCTTCTCCAAGCCCTCAGAAAGATAAAGCAAGATAAAGATAAAGCCTGACTCCATGGGGAGAGCAAAATCCAAAGCTTAAAGCAAGTCTTTCGAAATGTTTGCTTTTCTGTACAGGATATCACTGATCTGAAATACATGCAAATGTATGTCCAGGCTCAAACCATTTGAAAGTAGAGTTTTAACCTCTCTCTCTTTTAGCAAGGAAAAAAGGACTGCATCAAACAATGACAAAACAGATTAAAGTAACTTTTAAAACTACTGCATCAAATACAATCATTCGGTTGGTTAAAACAGCCTCTCTGCAGGGAAGAGGGAAACCTATGGCTTACAAGGGTACATGGGAGAAGGCTTCCTCACCCAGGGAAACTTTAGGTTTCAGCAACATTTTATCATCCCAATTTAAAAATAATGGAGATGCAGAGGGGGAAAATTCCACCATGCTACACTCCTGACCTCCTCTGTGCTCTCGCTCCACAGAGCCAAGGGCTATAAATTACCAGGACTGGACTTTTCTCGTAAATGGTTTTAATTTCTTTTTTTATGTTCGGAGGGGGACTGCGTGATCTATAGCACAACAGATTGCTGTCCATTTTCCCAGAGAGCAGCCCCGTGTCTCTTGTTTGGTTTTTTTTTTTTTTTTCCTTTCCCATTAATGACCAGCTCTAAAGCAAAGCCAAGGAGGCTCATTGTCGGTCAAGATTATCCCAGGGCCCAAGCTGGAGACGGATGCAGGTAATGCCCAGTAATTGCCTCGTAGTTCCTTCAGTTCTCACTAGAGTGGCCATTTGTCCCGTTTTATACAGGACAGTCTGGTTTTTTGGTCCTCTGTTGATACAAAACCAGATGCTTTTATGTCCTCTTTTTCACCACTCGGCACCCCTCCCCCCCGACACTGCTGCAGCTGCCTGCAGGAGCTCACCACTGCCAGGTCCCCACTGCCGACACCACTGCTGCCGCCTGTGGGAGCTCGCTGTGCCCTTAGGCATCAGGAGGCATGCAATGTTCATGGTGGTGGGGACAGTTGCACTAATTGCAGCTGTCCTCTATTGCTGAGGTACCTTGATGGCCACCCTAGTTATTACCCACAGAAGGAGGAAGCTACGGAAGGCTTAAAAGGGCAACACTGCTCCAGACAAGGCATCCCCCAGGTCAAAGAGCCTCTGAATACTCCTCAGAGAAAAATGTTGCCTTATTCATCCCCTACAAACACAAAGACACACACATACATGGTCCATGTACTCCACATGCATGACACGTGCCACGTTGGGACCAACACATTGAGTCTGTCAAGTGTAGCTGATCATTCAAAGGAGAAGCTTTAAGACGATGAAATAGGGCAAAGCTTGAGGTCTTCACTCAGGCAGACCTCCCATTGACCATACAGTGGGAAGCTGAGATCTGGTACTATGAAATCTCTCCTTTTTTCTCTTCCTCACCCCTTTTTTTTTTTTAGGAGTTCCATAATAACTATCACCATATAATCCAGGTGGTACAATATATCTATACAATTATAAATTGCACTGGGCTTCATCACTGATTCCTTCAGGGAAACCCACAGAACGAGAGCAGAGGGAATGGAAATCCCACTACAGGATCAAAGGAAACCTTCAAATGGGACAGATTTCCTGGAGTAAAGAGAGGGCAAGGAGCTAAACTTTCTCACCCAGAGTCCCAGGCAAGTGAGTTGCCTGAAAAAGACATAAGGTGATGCGGAAGACTGGCCCTGCTGTACTGCTCAGGTGACCCCTTATCCCCATCAAGTCCATCTTAGGGTTTTATGCCCCCTCCCATCACTGTGGACTGGGCCTGTTCCATGTAATATCCCTTGTCACTCCATAGTGCCTAACGTAGGGTTTCTGCCACTTCTCTATGTATGGGGCAAAGACATTTTTTACGCTAGTTAATTTTGTTGTAAACTGTAGTTTTCATTACTTTCCTCCTCTTCTGAGAAGGTGGAGGTGGGCAGAGACTTGAACAGGGTGAAGTAGGTAGATCTGGGCATCAGAGCTATTCTTTAGGACAGAATGGACTTTTCGAAAGGAAGGTTTTGCCACCTATCTGGAAAATAGGAAGATTCTGAATTTTCCCTTGCCTCTACAAGGGCCTTGCTGCACACCTGGTTGCCTTTGATGGAGAAAGCTTCATCCTGGGCTTTGTGATCTACATTTCCCCAGAAGAAGGCATGGTTCCTAGGCTGAAATTTGGTATTTTATGTAGCTGGGGCTTGATCCGCGAATGGCTGTGACAAGTCTTAACATAGTAAAAGAAGCTGACTAAGAGCCAGGGCTGGTGCTTAAACACTTCCGCTTCACTAGAGATGCATGTAGGAATCACAAAGGGGACTTCACTGATGCTTCCAATTCCTCCATGTCTTGCATTTCCAATGGGAATTCCTTAGGCTTGGAAGCAGAAAATAACAGGGCAGATTGTGGGTGGGACCAGGGCAGGGAGAGGTGGTGCAGAGGGACACCAAATTCCCTGGGTGTATTTTACCAAAGAAAGACTCTCCCTGGAGCCCAGCAGATTGACCTCATAGCAGCTCTTCACCTTCCCTAAAGTATATACCCTAAAGGCGAGCTCTGCTGTACATCAGTCCCCTTCTCTACCTGAAGCAAAGGAGTCAGTTGCAGCCTTCATTCCAAAATAGGCTCCTTACTGTCTGCTCAGCACTTCCCATGTCCAAGGTATTTTCCAAACATTAACTCCCATGAGGCCCATCAAAATGCCCACCCTGGCAGCCACCGCAGTACAAGCTAGCTGGCAATATGGTGAAAGCAGAACAGTGATTTCCACATTCCACAATGTTTCATTAAGCAGCTTTCTGAGATGTGTGAGATCTGGTTCACTTTGCCTTTTTACTCTAGTCCTGGGCATGTCTACATGAAACACTGACTGTGTAGTAGCCTGATACTACTGTGCAGTAGCATTGTATGGCAAAAACTGTACCAAGATGCTACTGTGCAGTAATATTAGGCTACTGCACAGTAGCATCACTTAAATGATATTTGCTGGTGCTACTGTGCAGTAACTCCAGTTACTGCATATTTATTTAGTACATGCTTATACAAGTACTAAATAAATATGCAGTAACCCTTGAGCAGTAGCATCTCCTATAGACACATCCCCTGTGCTTCAGTGAGGGCTTTGCCTGAGGAGTAACATCATGATCCAGCCCAGGGTTAAAGTGACAGCAGTAACTAGTGCTACTGTACAAAGTATGATAGAAACCACTCGTACTACACTGCAGAGATGGGTGGGTGGGAAGACCTTTGTATCATGTGTGTTACCAAGGCTAACTGGAAGCTCTTTAAATCAAAAGTCCGACCTAAGACTTGGTAGCGATATGCATAAACTATAATGCTTTCCATTGATCGTATATCTTCATTGTATCTGTATCCATAAAGCACTGAGTAAATCTCCTAAAGACTTGCCCCACCGTATCCTAGAATCTGTTTTCCCCACAAATCCTGGATCCAAAATTCTGCACACGGGTATCCATAAAGTACTGATCATCCTCATCTTACAGGCAGAGAAAAAAGAGAAGAGAGTAACTTGACCAAAGCTATAGGACAGGGGTAGGCAACGTTTTTTGGCCGGAGTGCCGAAAAAACCACAATGCCTACCTTGGAAGGTGCTGGAGTGCCAGTATGTCAGAAAAACAAAGTGAGGGCAGGGGGAGGAGGGTACATAGCATGACGCACTGCATGTTAGTATATTTAATAATCATAAATGTTGCCTTTGTTGTTGTATGCTCCTTTTCTGTTAAGCATGTTTCAGTGAGAGAGAGAGAGAAATAAGAGAAAAAAGAGAGAGAGAGAGGAAAAGAGAAAGAAAATGGAGAGCCAGACACGCATACACACACACACACAACTGCACGTGAACAAACACAGAGAACCAGAACACACTCAGAACAGACACATGTACACACACATCCAGAACAAGACATGTGTGCACACACAGAACCAGATACTGGCACACAGAGCCGGGCTGCTAAGCCACTGGACAAAGTCCAACCCAACAATGCCCTGGGCACCTGTGCTTCCCTGGGGAGCCAGCCCTCGGGCTGCAGCGCAGCCAGCCAAGGCCCTGGCCTGGAGCCTGCCCATCAGCCCAAACACCCACTCACTCCACACAGCTAAGGCTGTAAGCTGGCAGGACCATTCAGGACATCTAAACCGTTATCCCCAGGGAAGCTGGGAGAGCATGTGATGGTGCATCCCCACCACAGTCCCTCCACCCTGATGCCAAGGCAGCAGGTGTAGAGCGGCATCAAGGAGTGTTTTCCCCCAGGAAAGCATACCAGACTGGCTCTGGACTGACAGCGTTGGCTATTCATAACACCCCACTAGGTCCAGGACACTGTTCTGGGGTCAGGCCAGTGCAGCAGGGAAGGGGCAAGCTGGGCTGGAGCCAGGGGAGTCTGTCTTTGTACCCTGAAGGGACTGAGGCAGTAAGCCAGAGCCTCCTCAAGGGCTCCTGGGGCATCCCCTCCCCCCCCAACCCTGGCCCCAGGGAACAAATCCCACCCTCGCTCTAAGCTGCAATGCACAGAAGCATGGGAGAACGGGGGACTTGCCCATGGCCATGTAGGATGGCAGTGGCATAGCTGGGGCCACTGGTCTGGGGTCCTAGTAGGAGACTGGAACAGTCCCAGGCTGCATTGTCCTTGAGCAGCAGCTACGCTCTGCCCAGCGTCTTTGAGAGCTCAGGTTCAGAGAAGGGAAGCTCCTTCCTTCCAAAGATGATGTCCAGATGCCAGATCACCTCAGGTCCAGCTCCCAGCACTCCCTGGTTCTCTGGAGGGGCCAGATCTGGATCTCCGGAGTAACCAAGCTGCTCAAAACCTTGAAGCAATGTCCCTGCCCCAGCCTCACAGCTGTGAGCCCACAGGCTCTGGGACGGGAACTGACCAAATAAACTCAGGAATAAGGTTTCTGGGCTCTGGGCAGCTGCAGCCGGGCTCTGGCATCAGCTCTGTACTGGCACATGCATGCACACTTTGGAGCAGATGGTGGGGGAGAGGCCTGAGGCAGCGCAACCCCAGTCTCTCTCCCACTTCTGGCGCAGAGGTGATGACTGGGCTCCAGAGCCCAGCGCGGCTGTTTGTAGCCAGCCTAGGCTCTGGCAGCTGCAGCAAGCAGCGGACTGGCTACAAACAGCTGCGCTGGGCTCTGGAGCCCAGGCATCAGCTCTGTGCTGAGAGCGGAGGAGAGACCGGGGTTGTGCTGCCTCAGGCCCCTCCCCACCGTCCACTCCAAGGTGTGTGTGCATGCGCTGGTACAGAGCCGATGCCAGAGCCTGGCGCAGCTGTTTGCAGCCTTCCAGCTCTGGGTAGCTGCTGCCAGTCATGAAGCCTGGGCTGCTTGCAGCAGGGCTTGCAGCCACCCAGCCGCCTGCTGGGAGCAGCCCGGGTTCCACGGCTGGCAGCAGCTACCCAGAGCCAGGGCTGGCAGTGGCATGCTGAGCAAAAAGGCCCTGTGTTTCATGCTCAGCACATGTGCCGGGGGTTGCCGACCCCTGCTATAGGACTTGGTATCAGAAAACCAAATCACTAGCTTTCGATCCTATGTTCCAGTCACATTTCTCACACCGGAGATAAAGGAGGAAAGGGAGAGAATGCTAGGCAGAGATGGAAGTGACAATTTTCGCATTATCTGGCCACAGAAAATGGTCTGTAGACATGACCAAACACAAGTGCACAGCTATAGACAACTAGAAAAATGGTCATTTGGGTGAAAATCTACACCCTCATTGTGTAAAGAAGCGTTCTGAGTTACAGGATCCCCCAGACCAAACAGAAGTTCACTGTTGGTTCCAGGGGGTAGACTCTAGCTGCTAGTCTGTAGCCAGTTTCCCCTGGCAACGGCCCCTCCTCCCTCCCAGCCTGCACTGTTTTCCGAATGGAAGGAGGGAAAGGGAGCAGAAGGATGTCCGTCTAGAGTTTTTTCAGCCCTTGCTCTAGGGCAGGGTGGGTATAGTGAGCCTCCCCCCCCCAAGAGGAGGCAGCTCCATTTCACCCATCCCACCCTCCAGCCACAGCTGGGGATGGCCTGGAACCTCCCTTTCCCCACTCCCATTCTGAAAACAAGGACAAGCTGGGAGTGAAGAGGGGCTGTTGCCAAGGGAAACTGGCTGTAGGTTCAAGCCAGCAACTAGAGTCCCCTCCCCCTGGAACCAACAGTGAACTTCTGTTTGGTCCGGGGGCTGTTGCAGCTCAGAACGCTTCCTGCAAAGCGTTCTGAGTTACAGCAGGGAGCCACACTTTTTTGTCTGCTCCCAGTGCTGTGTGCTAATGAGAGATTGATGTTCAGCATAAAACAAAGTTTCTGGGTAAGCATTTGAGCCAGATGGGGCTTCTTTGGTTCAAATGAGAGATTTGTTTGCCTTTTTTCAGTTACAGAGGTTTGCCATGCCTGTAACTCCTTCTTCTGTGTATAAACCCTTAGGCTTACCTCATTGGTCATTCTTCCCTTGATGGCTGGGACTGCAATAGACTGAAGATGAAATGTTACAGATCTCTGCAGGGAATAAACCTTGTAAGAAGCTGCTGATGACCCTCTCTCTCTACTTACTTACTAACCTCACCATCCCAGCTGCTCTCACAGCATTTCCAAACCAGAAAGTGGGACCAGAACCTAAGACTTCCAGCTCTAGTCTGCAGGCCCTTGAGCTCTGCTCAACTGAAGTCAGATGAAGCTCAGCTTGCAGAGAATTCATTCATACCCTGCCTTCAAATTCTCAGTTTCCCCATTCATCACCTGTAAACACATACACATTCATGCATAAGCCTGCATGGGGAGGAGAGATGCTTGTGGCCCTTCTAAAACAGAAAGTTGCTTTATCTGGGTGCCTGTACATGTCACAGGGTTTAATCCTTATTAAATTAAATAGGTTTAAAAAATTTAAAATTGTTTGACCCTTTTCTGTAAAGAAAAGAACAAGATCGCTCTGGTTCTCACAGGCTAGACTGCCCTCTGATGGTCAGACTGCACATCTCCTCTCACAACCTCAATATTTCAAAGTCCTGGCTCCAGCCGTTCTTAATAAATAGTATGATAAGGGCACAGTTAGAATGGTAGGGGCTGCAGACTCAGCAGCTCAATACAGTACAGAAAGTTGTCTCTGAGTGTGATACAGCACAACAGCATTTCCTTTTACAGAGCTGTTATCATATAAAGAACATCTCAGGGCTGTATACAATTAATAGATTGTAAAGCCCAATCATCTAGTCTCATGCAGGCTACAGGACTAGTTGTAATTAATTCCTTTCTGAACTGGAGCATAGTGCTTAGAGAAACACCTGCTCTTGATTTTAAACTTAGCAGTGATAGAGTTCAAGACTGACCAATGGCAACACGTAGGGGCGATGCGCCTGTGCACCCCCTGAGATTGGCAATGCACCCCCTGTGGCAAGTACCACCAGCACTGCCAGTAGTGCTTGCAGGCGGTCACTGCTTGCCACCCTGCCACCCTTTGCCGCCGACACCACCAGCAGCATTCGTGGGTGGTCGCCAACTACTGGTCAGCACTCACCACCCACCACGGCCACCTGTGGGAGCTCCCCGCTCAGCCCGCCCCTGCCACCAATGCCGCCATGGCTGCCTGAGGGACCTCCCCGTTCACCGCCACCATGCCCCTGCTGCCAACACCACCACTGCCTGCAGGCAGTCACTGTGCCCCCCAGCCTCTGGGAACATGTGTCATTCACGATACTGACCTTGGAAAGTTGTTCCAAGAGTGCGTTATTGAATTATACAATTGCTAATTGCCAAAAATGTGCATCTTATTTCTAGTTTGAACCCATTCAGTTTCAACTTCCAAGCCATGGGACCTTGTTTTACTTGTTCGTGCTTGACTGAAAAATTCTCCCTTACCATATTTCTCTTTCGCTTCAAGGTCCTTATATGCTGTGATCCATTCAAAATTTAAACTTTCCTTTTTATATAAGAATCAGAGATTGAGGTCCTGGTGTCCTCTCACTACAAGGCTTTTCAGTCATTTATTCACCTCTGCTGCTCTTCTCTAATCCTCTCCAGTTGTCTTCTGGGGATGCCAGGCCTGGACACAGTCTTCTAGCACTGTTCACACCAATACCAAACACAGAAGTTTGCCCCCTCTGCTTCACCTCTCTGCCTCATGTTTTGTCTTTCTAATTCTACCTATTTACATTTTCACTGACATCCTGCCACCCTTTTAGCTTCTTTCATTTCTTGGAGTCTCCGAACAGTAGGGACTCATTATGCCTGAAGAAGGGTGACTGCACCCAAAAGCTTGCCAAGAAATTTCTTCCAACTACTCAGTTGGTCTAATAAAAGATATCACACCTACTCAAAGAACCCTGACTGCCTATGTCTTTAGACCAACATGGCTACAACCAAAAACCCAGCAACACAGAAGTAACGTTCCTAGGGTAAGTCTATCCTGCTTCTGGAACTGACTTGTGACATTGATGTCAAGCAGGCCCCATCCACCTGCTCCTGTTCTACACATGCCAAACCCAGAAAGGCAGTGGTGAAAGGCACTAACCTCAAGCACACTAGAGACAGTTGTCAAAAGTGGTGGTAGAAGCACCCCCCACTGCATTTCCCAGTTTGCAGCAAGAGAAGGTAGGTGGGACCTACATGACAGTGGTGCCCCAGAACCCTGGGAAGCAGGACAGATCCATCCCTACTTCATCATCACCTTTTTGTCTGTCCAAGGAACTCATTCGCTCTTCTGCCCACAGCATTACTAGGAGCTCATATTCACTTGATTATCCCCACGCCCCTCCAGTCCGTTTCAGTCACTGCTTCTCAGGATAGAGTCCTTCATCCTGTAGTCACGGCCTCCATGTTTTGTTCCTGGTGGCCTGATTTTCCATTTGGCTATACTGAAACTTTGGCTTACCAAATATCCCAAGATCACTCTGGCCTACATCCTGTCCTCTTTCTTACTGGCTTTTCTCTCAGTCTTTGTCATTTACAAAATTAATCACTTAAGGTTTTATATTTTCTTCCAGTTTAATTAACATGTGTTAATTAGCATTGGAATGAGGTCCCTGCAGAGGCCTGCTGGGAACCCCTCTGGTCAGTGATGGTTCCTAATATACATTTTGAGGCTTATCAGTTAGCCAGTTTAAGTCAGTCGGCCATGCTGATTTTGAACTGAACTACTTTCTTCATCAAAATGTTACATGGTCCCAAGTAAAATGCTTTACAGAAGTCTCCTATATCAAAATTATTAACAACCAAACTTGTATTCTCATAAAAATATATAAAAAAAATATCAAGTTCATTTGATAGAATCTATTTTCTATAAACTCACACTGATTGGCAATAATTATATTTCCCTCCTTTAATTCTTTATTAATCAAGTTCCATGTCTGCCGTTCCATTATTTTGCCCAAGATCAATATCAGGCTGACAGGCCTATAATTACCTGGGTCATCTTGTTTACCCTTTTTAAATATTGGCACACTGTTTGCTTTCTTACAGTCCTCTAGAACTACCCCGGGGCTCCAAGACTTACAGAAAATCAACATTAATGGCCAAGAGACTGCTGCAGCCAGTTCTTTTAAAACTTTTGCAAGAGGAATGAAGACCTTATGAGAAAAGACAAAAAGAGCTTGGCTTAGCTTAGCTGAGCTTAGCAAAACAAAGGGTTAGAGGGGAAAGATTACTCTTTATAAATCTATTCAAGAAGTAAATACTGGAGAGGGAGTAGAACTGCTAAAGTTGATGGAGAATAATGGTGCAAGATCTAATTGATATAAATTGGTCATGAATAAGGCTGCTGTTTTGATATGACAATTTTTAGTAAATTTTGTAAGGTACAGGAAAGACCCAACATTCATTGAAGCATAACCAGGCTGAATGTTTACAACAGCTAAACAGTAACCATAAAGCAAGCCTTTCCCTACTGTAGAGCATTGCCTCCCCAGATCTACCCCTGTTTTTAACTATTAAATATGTGCGTAATACTTAATAATCTATTGTGAAGCACCTAGAGGAAAACAAGGTGATCAGGAATAGTCGACATGGATTCACCAAGAACAAGTCATGCCTGGCCAATCTAATTTCTTTCTTGATAAGGAGATTTCTTTCTATGTGACATGCTGTCTGGATGTGGGTGGAGAGCAGTGGATGTGATATACCTTGAATTTAGCAAGGCTTTTGATACTGTCTTCCATGACAGCCTCATTAACCAGCTATACAGACTAGTTGAAAGTACCGTAAGGTAGATATGTAACTGGTTGGATCATTGTACTCAGCAAGTAGTGCTCAATGGCTTAATGTGTAGTTGGGAAGAGATATCAGGTGGAGTTGCCCAGGGGTCTGTCCTGGGTCTAATACTGTTCAACATCTCCATTAATTATTTGAATGATGGCATCGAGCAAATTTGTGGATGACACCAAATTGGGTAGAATTGTGACACCCCAGAGGGAAGGGCTAAGATCCAAAATGACCTGGAGAAATGGTGCACAATCAATGAGATAAGATACAATAAGGACAAGTGAAAAAGTCCTGCACTTGAGATGGAAGAACTGAATGCACAAATACAGACTGGGGAATAACTGGCTTGGCTGCAGTACTGTAGAGAGGAACCTAGAGGTTACAGTGAACCTTAAGCGGAATATGAACCAACAGTGTGCTCTTCTTGCAAAAAAGCCAATAGCATGCTAGATTGTATTAACAGGAGTGTCACTTGCAAATCAAGGGAAGTGATTCTTCCTCTCTGTTCAGCATTGGTGAGCCTCACCTGGAGAATTGTGTTGAGTTTTGGGCCTCATACTTCAAGAAGGATATAGTTTGTGGACAGTTTGGAAAGAGTCCAGTGCAGAGCAACAAAAATGATAAGGGACCTCAGAGGCAAGACTTATGAGAGGCCTGGAAAGTAGAGTTATTTAGTCTAAAAAAGAGAAGACTTGGAAGGGGCAGGGGAGCTTGGTAACAGTCTTCAAACACTTGAAGGACAATTACAGAGAGGATTTCATAGACATGAGGGTTTAAAGGGACCTTGCAAGATCATTGGGCCCAGCCTCCTGCCCAAAGGGCAAGAAGTCAGCTAGGGTCAAATTATCCCAGCAAGATAGGCTTCCAAATATTTCTTGAAAGTGCCCAGAGTAGGTGCTTGCACCAGCTCTGGGGGGGAGTCTATTCTAGACCTTGGGGACTCGGACAGTAAATAAGTTTTTCCTTATGTCCAGCCTAAATTGGTCTTCCAGGAGTTTGTGACCATTGGACCTTGTCTTCCGTTGGGGTGCCCTGGTGAACAGATGTTCTCCCAGATTCTGATGCACATCCCTTATGTACTTATAGGCTGCCACCAAGTCACCCCTGAGCCTATGCTTTTTCTGGCTGAAGAGTCTCATGGCTCTCAGCCTCTCTTCATAAGGCCTGCTCTCTTGCCCTCTGATCATGGGCATGGCTCTCCTCTGGATTCTTTCAAGCTTCTCCACATCCTTTCTAAATTGCAGAGCCTAGAATTGGATGCAGTACTCTAGCTGTGGCCTCAGCAAGGGCGAGTTCAGTGGGAGGATGATGTCCTGTGTCTTGTTTGAGATGCATTGATAGATGCAAGCCAGAGTTGTGTTTGTTTTGCCAGCTAAGGTATCGCATTGGTGGCTGTGAGGGAGTGGGGGCTAGGGGCAGCCGTGAGCTCCCTAGCGCCCCCTACCGTCACATTAGGGTGACGTAGCACCCTCAGAATCTCGCCCGCCACGACTTGGATGGTTGAATATATAATGTGGAGGCTGCCAGTTTCCCTAGTGGACGGTCTTCTTGTTCCTGTCCCTATTCCAGACTGGGGTATCTATGAGCGTCCCGCCTTAAGGGCTATGCGTGCCTCCAAACCTCCCCCTCAGCACGCCACAAGCCTCGCAGCTGTTCTGGGGGACGTTTGTGTAGTCCCGCACCCCTCGGGTGCCTTCACTCCTTCGCTCGGGCCCCGGGGCTCCTCGCCCACCTGGCGCCCCTTTGGGTCGGGCTCCAATCTCTAGCCCGTTCCCTGTGCCCTGGGCCTGTCTTACTGGCGCCCAGCAACTTGCTGGCGCGCCCTGGGTCCGGCTC
>NW_017728924.1:10227976-10246118 GCF_001723895.1 Crocodylus porosus | reverse complement strand
CTCAGGCCACTCAGCTCGAGCCACAGAGCTGCTGCTCCTGCAGCAGCCAGAAGGGAACTGTGAGTCAGGCTCCGGCCTAAGCTGTTTATAAAGGCCGGGCCCTGCCCCCTTCTGGCCATGTGACCCACCTGGTTGCCCTGGTAACCCGGCACCTGAGCTGCCTGGGTGATTGACAGCTCTGCCAATCACCCTCACAATCACGGGGCACCTATGTGACTCCGTGACAGTGGCTCACGTTCATCTTGTGGTCATGACTCCCAAGTCTCTTTCAGTCATGGTGCTAGTAAGTATAGTAGTACCAAGCCTGTAAGTGTGATGCGGGGTTTTTCTCCTGAGGTGGAGCACCTTGCATTTCTCCATATTGAATGTCATCAGGTTTTTATCCTCCCGCACTGCAAGCCTGTCAAGGTCAGCCTGGATCATCAGCCTATCCTCAAGTGTGGACACTCTTCCCCATAGTTTGGTGTCATCAGTGAACTTAGCTAGTCTACTTCTGACACCAGAGTCCAGATCATTTATAAAGACATTAAAGAGTAGAGGTCCGAGCATGGAGCCTTCGGGGACACCAGTGGTCATTGTGTGCCATGTTGATTCAGTTCCATGAATTACTACTCTCTGGGTCTGACCTCGGAACCAGTTCCCCAACCATCAGACTGTAGGGTTGTCAAGGCCAGAGTTCCCCAATTTTACCTTGAGTATGTCATGGGACACCAGGTCAGAGGCTTTTTAAAAGTCCAAAAATATTATATCAATCTCTTCCCTTTGTCGAGGTGCTGTGTCACCTGGTCATAGAAGGAAATGAGATTGGTCAGGAAATAGCTACCTGCAACAAAGCAGTGTTGGCTGTCTCTCAGAATGTTGCCTTCTATTAGCCTGTCATTAATGGCTTCTTTGATGATTTTTTCCAAAATCTTTCCAGGGATTGAGGTCAAACTGACTGGCCTGTAGTTTCCTGGATCTTCCTTCCTCCCTTTCTTGAAAACAGGCACCACATTGGCCCTCTTCCAATCTTCAGGTAACTTGCCCGAGTGCAACAAGTTCTTGAATATCCTTGCCAGTGGCCACGCTATGATATTAACCAGTTCCTTTAGCACTCTTGGGTGCAATCTATCCGGACCAGCTGATTTGTGGGTGTCCAGCCTCTCAGGGTGTTCCCTCAAAAGATCTATGCCAATGGTGGAAGTATATTCACCCTTGCCCTGGTAATCCTGCATCTTGTCAGCCAGGGTGGTCCCTTTCGGCTGGTAAAACACCAATGCAAAGTAAGCATTAAGCAGATTGGCTTTTTCCTGGGTGTCAGTTATCAGCTGCCCCATTTAGTTTAGCAGGGGTCCACTGATGTGCTTGGTTTTTTTTCATCTTTTTTTGTCTTCCATCCTTTATAAGTTTCTCTTTTTAGACACAGGAGGTCCATGAGTTCCTTATTGAGCCATGGGGGTTGCCGAGTCCTTTGACCACCTTTCCTATGGGCTGGAATGGACTTCCCTTGTGCTTCAAGGATCTCCTTCTTAAGGAGCAACTGCTCATCATGAACTCCCTTCCCTGTCAGATCATGGCCTCTCAGGGCCTTGACCACTGGACTCCTGAGCTTATGACTTTCCTAAAGTTCTGCATTGCAGACTGACTTGCCAGCTTTGCGAAGGATAGTGAAAGTAATCAGTTCATGGTCACTGTCTCCCAGCTTCTCTTTGATTCTTAGGTCACTGACTAGATCATCTCTTTTGGCCAGGACCAGGTCCAGCAGCCCCTTACCTCTTGTCAATGTGCAGCCTCCACCAGTTCTCTGGCAAATTCATGGTCAAGCTCTTGCTCCTGATTTGGAGGTCTGTAGTAATCTCCTACCATTATATCCCCTTCACCAAGTTCCCTTTGTATTAAAACCCAGAGGGTCTCAAGTCACCCTCCTTGGATGCCAGTCTCCACTTGTAGGAAAGTGCACTGCTCCTTCACATAGACAGCTACAACCCCACCCTTTCTTTCAGTACGATCTCTCCTGTACAAGGTATAGCCAACTATACCTGTGATCCAGTCACAGGTAAAGTCCCACCAGGTCTCCATTATCCCTATGAGATCATAGTAATTTCTGTTTAGCAGAAGGAACAGTTCCTCCTGTTTGTTCTCCAGATTCCTGGCTTTTGTGTACTGGCAAATGAGTCTGCCATTGGAGGCCCTAGGCTTCTCTGCACTCCTACAAAAGCCCTGTCCCTGGACTGGGGTAGGAGTGGATTTCCTTGAGCAGCCTGACTTGCTGATTTTGTGGTTAACACTTGGTGGGCTTGCACTGGTGCTCATCCACTGTTCCTCTGGCAAACTTAATTTAAAGCCCTGTCAAGCAGGTCAGCCATTCTGGCTGAGAATAGCTTCTTCCCCAAAGGAGTAAGGTGGGGGCTGTCCCTTCCCAACAAATCACTGCCTCTTTCTCCGAAGTGCAGATTGTAGTCGTAGAAGCCGAAGCCTTCACGATGGCACCAGTGCCTCAGTCGTCTGTTCACTACTTCAGTTCATCTCTCCCTCCCCAGGCTGGAGGCCTTGGAAGTACCAGAGGGGAGGGGTCCAGTCATGGAGGGGATCTTTGGGGTGTGGTGTGTTCTCACCATGGTGCAGGTAGTAGGCCGGGCTACTGGTGTGCAGACCCTTCTCTTCAGGTTCACTGCCTAGAGCTTTGTGCCCCTCCTGCTCATCTTCCTGCACAAACTCCCACACTAACTTGCGCGCCAGGCCCAGAGCACATTTGTTTGCAAGCTCTGTTCATGAGGCTCTGGTCACATGGTGTCCTGTGGGGTCTGGGCCAAGTAGAAGGCAGGGGGGTTGGGAGGAGTGTGACCCTCCTCAGCTTCTCTCAGCTGCCTCCCACAGCCATCTAATTCCCACCCACCATGGGCCTCACTTACCTCCCGGCTGTGCTGGGGGTCAAGGTCAGGGTCTGCTGCATGTCTGCTGGGAAACCCTGGGGGTCCTGGGCCCACGGGGATGTGACGGGCTTCTGCCCATGCATCTCTCACCAGAGCCAGACCCCAAAGTGGAGATAGGTTCTTCTCTGTGGCTGTAGGAGACAGGACTAGGAGCAATAACCTCAAGTTGCAGCAGGCAAAATTTAGGTTGAAGATTAGGAGGAAATTTCCAAATGGGTCAAGCACTGGAACAGGCTACCTAGAGAAGTTATGGACTCTCCATGCTTGGAAAATTTCAAAAGCAGTTTAAACAGACACTTGGCTGGAAAGGTTTAGCCACGGGTTATCCTGTCTTGAGAAGTGGGCTGAACTAGATGACCATGTGAGGTCCCTTCCAGTCCAACTTTCCTATAATCCTATGTGTCTGCCACTTATGAGAATCATATCAGGCAAATCACTCTGTTGCTAATAACTGATTATTATAATAGACAGCAACACCCTGCTCCACTCATACAAAGACCAGTTGTCTGTGCCATTGCCCATATTATGATGCTGGGCACCTATACACGAGCAGCAAGGCTGTTCTGACATGCTGTAATTACAGCACATTGGAGCAGACTTGATTAGTTGAGTCTGCTGAAGTGTGATAATTACCGCGCTCCAGCAGACTCCGGCATCTCGTGTATCAGCATGCCCACACTTAAAAATGGTGGTGGGAGCGCTTTAAATAAGCTCATCGAACGAGCTTTAGTTAAAGCAACCCTACCGCCATTTTTAAGCTCGGGGACACCAATACATGAGACAGTCCTAGTGCTTTAATTAGAGCAGCTCTCAGAGCTGCTCTAATTGAAGCCCACCTGCCACACACATGCGCACACTCCAAGAGCATGTGTATAAACACCCACAATGTTTCCAAGACCTATTTTTATTGGAAAGTCAAAAGAATGCTCAAAGTTTGGTTGGACTAAGTTCAGAAATCTCGTGTGTGGTTTTTCAGATTGTACCTAAAGATCACAATGCATGACTGAAACTTTGCTGACTGAACAGGCTCAACAAAGAAATTTTCCAACAAGATGTGAAGCCCCTGTCGGCATGTAAGGCTAGTACACATTGCTGACACTGCTCTCTTTGAGATATTACAAGCAATTCATCACTCATGTGGTATACATCAGGAGTTCTGTTCTGACAAGCATGAAAACACATGAGTAGGTATTCAAACAGGGAGCAGCAGAAAACATTTGTTTTCCTGGTGATCTGCTGCTTAATCTAAACTGTGCTTTTATCAGGTATGTTTTTATCCAGTTCCTACTGCAGTGAGAAGCTTCTCAGGTTCTTGGTTGGTGGGTTGTGCACACATGCTCAGAGTTAAACCAATCACTGGATTCAGTGTTAGGAAGGACTCTTTCCCCCAGATCAAACTGATAGGCACTGTGAAAGAATCCTCTTCCAGCCTTCCCCTGCTTTGGGGGCTGTCTGTTTCTCTTCTCTCTCCCATGTGTCTATCAAGCTGGTTGCCCCAGGTTACTGCATACATGAGAAACCTCAGGTAAGAGGGTGTGAACCCAACCTCGTCTGTTGTCATGAGCTCTGACCTCACAACATGGGGGCAGGAGCTTGAATCCAGGTCAAGGGGTGATGCTTTTCAAATCGGTTGGTCCACATCAAACACCACCTGCCCCTGACTGGGTCAAGAAGGTCAGCTCAGAAGGGCTATTTAAAAGGTCCCCTCCAGGAAGAAGAGTGGAGACATTTTAAAGACACACACTGAGCAGCATGGACTTCTGAAGCCCTCATACTCAGGATGTGGAAGTGCGTAATTTATCAGAAACCTAACTAGAAATTTAGTTGACTGCAATCTAGTCACGTGGCAAAAGGCGAACAAGACACTCGGATTTGTTTAAGCTGGTTTTCTTTCTATATTTTGCTATTGGTATTCCTTCCCCTTCCCATCCCTCTCTGATCAGTAAATCTATCTGTTTTAGCCCACCTCTCTGTGTGGGCTTAAGAGGGAAGGGACCTGCTAAGGTGGGCTCGGCTATTTTACTCTCCTCCCACATGGGAGGCTGGCAGTGAATGCTTCCTGGTAATAGAAGTACCCCAAAATCCCAAGGTCTACAGGGCCTGCGGCACAAGGCCCAGACAAAGACCTGAGTCCAGGTGGTGGTGGCAGTTACCCCAGGCTTGCAGGTGTGCTCCAGGAAGGGGTTGGCCTGACATAGGCGCCCAGGGGAAGCACTTGAGGCTTGGTTTTTGGCTGGGCGCAGCAAGGCGGGCAGCTGAGCACAGAAGCGCCCTCTACTGGCTTGTTACATGCAGCACTGAAGCATGGTCCCCTTTTAGGATCATTTGGGCATGTTATACCTAACTAATCCCCTGGCACTTCATGCAACCGTGGCACTAATGACGCTTTCAGCACATTGTTGTTTTTGAGGCCTTTGGAGCTTTTCTTACTAAATTTTTTTATAAGGGGGTTAATGAATGTTTGCAGCTTGGGTCTTGTGAGATGGGATGGAGTAGATGTTTTGTAGACCCTTTTGACTATGACTTAGTTGCCTATTATTGTGGGGAGCTGGACTCAGCGACCCAGGTGATCCCTTCCAGTCCTATGTTAGTAGGTATCTATGAGAAATGCTAAGTTAAAACTATACGAGAAAGACAGGGAGGGCCAAAGAAAGAGGGTCGGAGAAAAAGATGGCTTTATTGTTGCCTAATATACAGGGAGGGAATTTGACACTGTGACATATTCTCAATTTACTGAAAGCCTGTACAGGTTTCCCTGGATTTATTTTGTACATTAGGGCTGTGTGAAACACCATTGTTTCATTTCAACATCCATTTCACTGTTTCAAAGGGACAGTGTTTCATTTCATCATTTCATTTCATTTCAAAGCACTGTCCCATTTAGTTTCATAAAAACTGTTTCGCTGTTTGGATGGTAGCCCCTTCTGAGGGTATGAAGCCTGCCATGTGTTCCTGGAAAATGGCGCAGAACTCAAATTCGCATAAATGTGACAAATAGGGATATCAAGACCTCGACTGTACTGACCCCCAGACCCATTTCTACCACTGTTACAAGACAATTTCATACTTGCCAACAGCAGACAGTACACACAAGCACAGGGGATGGCAACTACAGAAACACGTGTCACAGACGACTAGTGAGGAGCACAGATCCACACAGGAGACTATATTTTGGTGCACGTCCCTCCCACAATGCACACACAAAGCAGCTGACTGCAAGCTTCCACCACACATCACATAAGAGTGATTTAACCTCGCATAAAACAAATTTTTGGTATAAAAACGGTCATCACATAAAAGCTAACCTGCATAAAATGAGGGAAACCTGTACATGAAACAGGAGAACAACATGGTTGCCTGTGATAAGAAGAAACTGGGCTTGATGACTCAGGAGTCCTCTGTCTTGTGAATGATATTTGTGGAGCAGAGCTCATCACAGCTATGTGAGGATGGGGTCCAGCACACTGTGGAACACAGACCAGCAGGAATCAAACAAAAAGTCAAGCAGCTGAAAAGAGACTTGTGATTTAGGGGACCTCAGTTTTGGGCAGGACTCAATCTGAAACGCCAAAAGGGGCCTTGTTTCCAGAAGCCCTGAGTACCCAGCCACTGAGAAAAATAACATATATTTTTATATATGGGGGTGGATTTTCACTTCAAAAGTGCTCCCAAGGACAGTGCAGAGAGGATATAGGGCTGGGGTCTTTCTGCGTCCGGTTTAACTAGTGAGAAGCCCCTTCTACTGTAGGGGGACATTATTCTAATGCTGCAAGGGAGAATATTCCCCAGCTTTGAATAACTGAACATTTGGCATTTGATCCCATCTGTGAACTGTGAAGTTATATGTGATAACTTTGATTAAAACTCCTGCTGCTGCTAAAACTTGCAATAATATATTTGGAAGGAACATTTTAAACTCTCCGATGCCTTGGTCTACATTAGGTCCATGTGGCTGATTGACAGTCCATACAACTGGTATTCCAGGTGTTCTACGAAGAAGAAGTCACACTTCTGATTTCTAAGAACTTTTTTCTTGAAAAACAGCACTGTCTGTAAAAGGGAAAGGTTCTTAAAGTTTCCTTGGAAGTGTAAGCAGTTACTGAACTTTTGATTGATTATTAACATTTTTGTTCCTGAGTCCCCTTTGCTGTAAATTCAGGTCTGGGTCACAAGAGGGTGCAATTGTCCTATTTGTTGTTTCAGTGCAGGAAGGAGGGGATGATGGTTCTTTGCAGGCATCTGGTCTGGAATTTATTAAAGTCAGAATTTGTCTTTTTCTGTGCACTTAGGTCCTCTTCAGAGACCTGCTGGATGTTGTGGCATTAAGTACATCTCCCTTAAGCTTAGTAATGAAGAACAGTCCTTATCTTGATTTTTGATGTTAATTATTTATAAAGGTCTGTTTGGCCACCCAGGTGTCATGTGGATTCATTGCCTTCATCTTTTCTCCAGTGCCATCCAGGTAGTAAGCTCCCTGGAAATATTCACAGGACCAGCTCATCCCCCTTCTGATCCCTCCTTAAAACTCTCTTCTGCACTGATGTTTGCAGAGAACTCAGCACTGACAGCTGCTATGCAGTCACCTGGGACACTGACCAGAACAGAATCGTTGCTTCCTTATGCTTCCTTTATCTGCTATCACTTATCTCTTGTCACATACTTGGATGGCAAACTCTTTCGGGGGAGGGACCATCTTTTATTATGTTGGTTTATATTAGTTAGCATAGGAGGTTCCCAATTTATGACTATGGCTCCTAAGTGTATAATAATAAGCAGCATTCATATTAATCAATACTTCTCTCTCTCTCCCACTGGTTGTCCAAACTAAGGATCATCTCCACTACACTACACTGGTTTCAGTGAAAGCCATAATGAAGAAATGTCTCTTGCCTTGTTTCCGCCGTTTGAGTTGAACCAGAATCCCAAGAACAAATGTGCTCGAACTCTACAGGAGTTTGAAATCCAAACCTGGCTCTCGATCCACATTTTCCCAGTGTTCCCAGGTGTGCCTTCCCAAGTGCCACTCCCATCCCTTTCCAGTCCCGATCAACTTCTCTGTTTTCTGTTCTCTTCCCTGTACTTCCAGCCCAACCTGCTCTCTGTTTTCTGCTCCCTGCCCTATCTGCCGCTGCCCTGCCTGTCCCTTCCTCCATCCACCATGTGCCATATACACACAGGCTGCCCATGCCACAGGTTGGCCACCCCTGTTCTGAAGCATCAAAGCCATTGGTGATCAGCAAGGGATATGGATACACCAAGGTCTGGATGCAACAAGTAGCAGAGGACCTAGGAAGCCAGGAACAGTGATGTCTGGCATCCAGCCAAAACTGAATGAAAGAAGATTAGCAACAGGACATGGGAGACACTAGTGCAAATGATTTGCTGTTCCCCTTAGACCAGGGTATCAAACTCACCTGGCCCTGTAGGCTGGATGAGTGGCTCAGGGCCAGTTCATGGGCTGGGTCAGGCCCATGGATCCCTCACCTACATGCCTGATCCAGCACATGTAACAGCTGCCTGAATAGGTCCAGGATGCTAGCCCAAAAGAGCCCCATGGCTAGCACAGCCCAGGACCCAGCCTAAGCAAGTGCCATGAGCAACATAGCCCAGGACCAGCCCCAATGAGCACCATATATGGCATGGGGCCAGTCTTGTACAGCATGTGGATCAGTGGGGCAGCACCAACGGCCAGATTATGGGGCTCCACAAGCTGGCTCCAGCCTATGGGCTCTATGTTTGACACTCCTGTCCTAAGAAAAGCAGGAAAGATTGGAACAACAGGTCAGAGG
Source organism: Crocodylus porosus (assembly GCF_001723895.1). Classification (NCBI taxonomy): domain Eukaryota; kingdom Metazoa; phylum Chordata; order Crocodylia; family Crocodylidae; genus Crocodylus; species Crocodylus porosus. The sequence continues at coordinate 10,237,417 of NW_017728924.1, read as the reverse complement.
TAGAAGAGTGAAGGAAAGGGACAGGTACAGGAAGGTGACATTCTGTTCACTTTCTGGTCATCTAAGTGTCCATATTTGGTCATCAACATGGCCATTTTGGTCATATCGGTGTGAAAACTGCTCCTTGTGCACAGGTAGGAATTCTATTCCTGGCCACATCGCCTGTGTGTGAACATGGTCATCTACACATGCAGACTGGGTGCGCTGGCAGCAAAACAGAGGAGGAGGGCTGAGAGGGAGAGATTTCTTGTTCTTTGCCTCCAGTAGCTGAGTGACTAGGATGCTAGCCTGGGAAGTCAAAGAACCTGGGTCTCTCACTTCCTAACACAACAAGGACTTGTAATATTTACACTTCTTAAGTCAGCGGTTCTCGGCCTTCTTAGATTCAGAACACCCTTCTATAACTTCTTTATATTTGGTGTCTCCCCACTTGAGAACCACTATTGTGCTGCCTCCATTCCACCTACCCCATGAACCTCTGTTTCCAAAAAGAGCAATGATCAGATTGATAAGAGTTTGATCAGGAAGAGCTGCAGCATATTAGGTGCTCCTACCACTTTAAGTTAATCAGATAACCCTAAGGCAAACAGGAGCATGCACTCTTGCCACACCCCTTCCCAGTCAGACTCTGCACAAGGCACACGGAGCAGTTTCACCCAGTTGTATTCATGGCGGCAGTGGTGGCATCCACACTGTGGCACCCCAAAAAACCTCTTGCAGCATTCCAGTTGAGAACCACTGTCTTGCATCCAGGGAAAAATGCTATTATAATGTTGGGTGTCTAATGCAACTAAAGCGAGTCAGGAATTTTCTAGCACAATATTTTCCCTTAGAAAATGTGGATTCATTGAAATCAAAATTGTTACCAGACAGAGTTAGTTGTGACAATCTCCTGATTTGAAGATTTCAAAACAAAACAAAAATTAAAATCTCATAATTTACTGTTTCCACATTTTCAGAACAAAAAATGTTGCTTTCCTGCTTGAAACAACATATTAATTACAAATAGTTTACAAATATTTATTACAAATTCAAATATTAATTAATGTATGCTAAAAAAGAAAAAAATTCAGAGCCTGGAATTGAAATGAAATGCTTTGGATCCAAAAAAACTTCCGTCTTGCTGTTTCATGAAAATTTTGAAGACATTAACTCGCCATCTCACTTTGGGATGGAGAAATTTCAAACTCCCAAAAACTCTTACAGGAGGAGATCATCTTTTCTTGTCCAATTCTAACTGGGAACACACAATATCCATGCTGCTTTACTAGTTGAACTAGCTTGAACAGGAAAATGAGTAGTGAATGTGTGAACCTTCTGCACTGCACATTGCATAGTGCATTAAAGTTCATGGCTTTCCAATGCATAGCTAAAAGCAACTGAGGATTCACAGTGCTGCAGCTGTATAAATATCCAGAAGACCTAGACATTTACCCTTCCTGCAGGAACCCTGGGACAACACAGCATGTGAGCAGCAACTGAAAAAGAAACTCTAGCTTTGCTCCCATCCCCTGCTGGCCCCAGAGTGGGAAGGACTCAAAACTCATATCTCATTGCACAGCAGCTCATGCACCCATCTTGGTTTCTCAGATAGATGGTCAGCTCCTGCCGTTTATTCCCCATCTGAAGCTGTCACCCCTGGTAACAGCAGCCAATTGCTCTGGACCAGGCACCAAAGGATGAGTTCATGGGAGGTGAAGGAGATGCACAGCAGGAGCAGATGATCTCTTGAGCAAAACAGAGTCCATGGAGACAGACAGGAAACACTGGGGACCAAAGGGTTCCAGACATGGGAATAAGGCCCTAGAACCTTTCACTTATCTTATTACAGAAGCACATAGGGACCCTTTTCAAAATAAGAGGCCTGCTGTAGGCACTGTGCAAACACAACATGAGACACTTCTTCTTTGTTGCATCTCCAGTCCACCCTTTCTATACGGTTTGCTCCCAATATTCTGTACAGGCCACTGCTTTTGGTGTTGCCAAATCTTGTGGGGTGCATTGTAGTGCTACAGGGCATCTTAGGAGATGATCCATGGTTTGCTTTTCCTGACAAACACATTGGTTAGTTGTTGTGCAGTGGCAATGCGGAGAGGGTGCATGGGGGTGCACATGCACCCCCTGAGAGTGCTGGTAAACCCACTGACAGGCAGCACTCCTTGCTTAGACAATGGGGGGAGGAGGCAGGCAGGAGTACCGGTGCCCCCCTGCGAGCACCAGCTGGGGAGTGGGGGCACCAGGTGAAGCTCCAATTGGCAAGAATGGCCATGACCCCCCCGCCCCCTCCAGTTGCTGACTGGCCACTGGGGGGCATGTCCCTCCGCTGACTCAGGTGACATCAGTCGCCCATGTTGCTGTGGCAGGGCACCTTTGGTGCCTGCCACTTTACATGGTTTGAGCAGGCTCTGGAGCAGCCAGCATGTGTGGTGTGGCATAATGGCACAGTCACATGACCACAAGAGGGCTCCTGGATTGGAGAATGGGGCTGGGCAGCCTCAGTATAAAATGAGGCCCTCCAAGCTCAGCTGGCAGTTGCTGTAGGGATGCTGCTGAAGTAACATAGCCCACCTGGAGATCTGCTGCTCCCATGATACCTGGAGGACAGGGTAGGAACTATGACAGGGGCAGGCAAAATACAGCCCGTGGGCCAGATGCGGCCTGCCAGGCCATTCTATCCAGCCCACAGGGCCCCTAAAAAATTTAGAAAATTAAAATTCATCTGCCCCTAGCTATCTGTCATGCAGCCCTTGATGGCTTGCCAAAATTCAATAAGTGGCCCTCCACCTGAAATAACTGCCCGCCCTTGAACTATGGGGATGGAGGAGGTTCCTGGTCCTGGGGAATGACCTAATACTATACCCTGCTGGGGTTGGATGGTGTGGTGAGGCTGCCTGTGGCAGGGTGGATCCCAGAAAATGCCACGCTAGTGCCTCCCTAGTGAAAGGTGAGTATGGGGAGCTGTATAGCCTCAGCCCCCATGAGCTGGTGGGTTACCCTGTAGAGGGTCCAGGCATGTCATCAGACCTGAGACCCAAGGGGTGTAAGGCCCAAAAGCCCCAGTGAGGGGGTGGAGTAGTGGCTCCAGTGAGGGAGGTATCTGGGAAAGCAGTAGGTTGTGTAGAGTAGGGTCCATGTGAGGGGCCTGAAGGACTGCTTATGGGCTACCTAGAATAGGGTCTGTGTGGGTGGGCCTGAAGGACTGCACTTAGCCTGGCCTTAATGATCAAGTGAGCTGTGTTTGGAGGAGCCTGAGAAGGTGGACCTGTATGGGAGAGTAAGGATGAGCAGCTCAATAACCTACCTGGAGTATCCTCGACCGACTCATGTTGGGGCCAGGAGCAGACCAGGGCCAGAGTGCCCACCGCGTGGAACAGCCAGAGCCAGGGGCCTGGAATCTGACTGGCCTAGAGGTGAGGCCAGGGCCTGTGTAGCCAAAGGTCCCAGAGGGGACCCACTGCTGAGAAGGAAAAGGACTTAGGGAGTTTTGCAGCCCACAATGAGGGTAGAGATTAGATTCCCTGAGGAGGAGGGATCCAGGCATAGGGTGAGGCCCATTGTGGGGCTGGAGCATTCTAGTGATGCCATCTGCGAGGCATGGGACATGATATAGGGATGGTACAGAGCCGTGTATTACACCCTTGGCATCAGGCAGTAAATGGGCAGCCTCCTGCCTTATAAACAACTACTTAGTGAGTTACAACAAAGGTGGGGCAGACAAGACAGGTGGGAGGACTGCCTTTAAGAGGTGGGCAGGCCAATGATCAGACTGCGCACAAGACAGCTCCCTGTCACAGTTGCATAGAGGCCCCATGACTTCATGAAAAAGTTGCATCTGCTATGACCCACTCTCAATCTGTTTCAGCTCTGCCGTGTGTGCCATTTGTAATTGGAGCCAGATGTTAACTCCTCGCTGAAGGGAATTCCTTGCTGGCTCCATTCAACAGCTTTGTTGCCTAGTTTCTCCCATTCTTTTTGCCAAAGGGTAGTTTTGGCTTATTCTGGGGATGTGGTCAATGGTATGGTAGAGGACAAAAAGCTATTTTTCGAGGAGTGTGCTGGTTGTTGACCAGATAGGGGGTGTCAGTTGTCTGACTCTTGTACACACCAGTCAATGTCTCCTGCTACTTTCCTCCTGATACAAGTGGGCATTATGCCAGATAGTGCAAGCAGGCAGGGAACAAGCAGCCTGTTAGAATTCTGCACGTGTCATTTAGGGTGGTGTCAGTATGTTTACTGTGACTTGAGCATCCCCAGGTGGTAAGAAACAAAATGCTAAGGCAGTAGTGCACAGGGTGAGTTGATGTGCTCCCCACTTGGAATTTGTGAGTTTATGTAGAATATTGTTTCGTGTGTTGATCTTGGCTGTGGTATTTAATATGCGCCTTTTGTAACTAAGTGTACAGTCCAGTGTTACCCCTAACTAAACTGAGTGTTTCTGATATTTGAGACTCTGGTCACCCCAGGTGACATTCAGGTGCCATTCCACATCCTGGTTTCTCAGATGAAAAGCACATATTTGAGTTTTGCTAGGGTTGGGTTTGAGAATTGTTTAGGTAGTAATCTGACACCTCATTCAGTGCCCTCTCCAGGATGTTCTCTGTGTCCTCAAAATTATTCTGTTGCATGGCGATGCAGAGATTGTCAGCATAGATGAAATGCTGACATTTAGCAGGAAGTGGCTGATCCTTAATGTAGATGTGATGGACTTAATCAATTCAGCCGGCTCAAATGGGTTTGGAAAATCTTTGTTTTGATTGGTGGAGCCTGCCCACCAATCAGGTAAGGGCTGGTGGGGCCAACCCCACCCCCTGCCTGGAGGGGAGGAGGGCAAAGAGCCTCCTGGACCTGATTGACGTCTGTGTTCTGCAGGTCTGGCAAGACTTCAGGGGCGGAGCCTCCAAAGTGCATACAAGAAGCTAGTGCCCAGCATGAGGGAGACATTTATATGTATATGTTTGTGTATATATGTTTTTATATGTAGTTAGGGGTCAGAAGGGACCTGAATAGATCATCTAGTCTAACCCCCGCCACTGGTTGGATTACACGCTGGGATTACATGACCCCAACCTCTTTCTGAATTTACCCAAGGTAGGAGCAAAGACCACTTCCTTAGGAAGTTGGTTCCAAATCCTAGCTACCCTGACAGTGAAATAGTGTCTCCTAATTTCTAATCTGTTCTAATTTCTATTCTCCAGCAGCTTTTGACCATTGTTCCTCGTCACTCCAGGTGCTGCTGGGGGGGAATAGGACCCTTCCTATTTGCTGCTGATCTCCCCTAACGAGTTTGTAGGCGGCCACCAAATCCCCCCTCAGCCTCCTCTTGCTGAGACTGAACAGGTTCAGGTCCTTCAGCCTCTCCTCATGGGGCCTGCCCTGTTGCCCTCCAACCAAGCAGGTGGCCCTCCTGTGAACCCACTCAAGGCAGGCCACATCCTTCTTAAAGTGCGGTGCCCAGAACTGGACGCAGTACTCCAATTGAGGCCGGACCAATGTCGCATAGAGGGGGAGGATCACCTCTCTGGACCAGCTTGAGATGCATCTTTGGATGCACGGCAAGGTGCAGTTGGCTTTGCTGGCTGCAGTCTGGTATTGGCGGCTCATGTTCATCTTGGAGTCAGTAATGACTCCAAGATCCCTTTCCACCTCTGCGCTCACAAGGTGGGAGCTCCCCAGCTTGTATGTATGCTGTGGATTGTCGGGGTACAACAAAGAGAGTGGGGCAGAAAAGGAGCCCAGTGGGTGGAGCCAGCACCCAGAAAAGCCCAAGAGCTCCCCATGCCACTCCGATGCTCCAGCCCCACACAGGGCCACAGCGCCCAGACTCCGGGAGCTGCTTGAGGCAGCTCAGGTCTGCAACCTCAGCAGGCAGCCAGGAGCGTGGTGCATGGTTTGGTGCATGGAGCCAGGGCCCAGGACCTGTTGAAGGCAGCTCAGGTCCCAACCCCTGACTTGAGCCCAGGCTCCCATTGCATGAGCAGTGCATGGCATGAACCAGGACCCTGGGAGCTACACCGGGCAAGCTCAGGTCCCTCATTCTCTGGAAAGCAGCCAGACTATCAGTGCACAGATGGTACATGGAGAATTTGAGGGCTTGGGAGTAATTTGAGGCTACTTGGGCCTATGGCCACTTACACAGGGCCAGTGGCTTGGTGCAGATGACGCTGCACAGAGGGTCTGGGAGCAGACCCAACCCTGGTACTGCATGAGGTGGCCCAGGCCTCCAACCCCTCACAGAAGGCAGGACCCTTGGTGAATGCTACAGTGCACAGGGCATCAGCAGGCAGTATCCCAGAGGAGCCATTTTCTCTGTGGCTGGGGCTGGTGCACCCCAATGACATCATTGAGGAATGCCAACCGGCGGGGATAAAAGTCAGCAGGTATTTGGAGGAGTGGGGGGAGCACACAGCAGGGAGGTAGCTGCAGGACTGCCCCACCAGGCCAGACAGAGACTCCAGATAGAGCCAAGGAGAGGCTGAAGAGTGACCCAGCCGGAGGGTCCAAGGCCTGATTTTAAAGGGCCCCACCACCCTGGATGGCAAGGCAGTCAACCAGGAGGAGGATGCCGAGGGACGGTGAAGCTAGTAGATGCAGGATGGGTGAGTGGGGAGTGGGCAGAGGACTCTCCCTGGAATTTTGGTTCTTTAGTTATATTTTAGTTACCGTGAAACCCTCCCTCCCCCACAGGGTCAGAGGGAAGGCCATAGGACAGACGCAAAGGGTGAGCAGGCCGAGGCTGCTCAGAAAAGCCCAACGTGGATAGGCTAGGCCTACCAGGAAGGCAAACTTGGGCAGTGGGAAGAAAAACTGTTCCAAGCACCGACAGCCAGAGAGGCAGAGAGGGAGGAGGAAACCACATCGAGGCAGGGCCAAATCATTCATTGTCCACCAGCACTGATAGGCTGGCACATGTCTGGGGTGTAAGGGAAGTGGAGCCCTAGGAAAGCCTGCTAGTGACAATACCCAGCACGTTCCCACGATGGAAGGAAGCCCTACTACTGAACAGAACACCCAAGACATGGCAGATGAGTACCAAGGTATTCCTCATGGAGAACATGACACTGCGTCACGACAACCAGAGCCAGCCATGCAGCAGACCCCTAGCACACACTCCAGGGCCACATGGGAGAGGCTCCATGAAGTTAGGTGGGCACAGTCTCCTCCACCGCCATTTCACTTCCCATGCTGAGCCTTCCAGTGCCAGAGGAAGAGCTGGGGCTGGATCTGGATCTGAGTGCCATAGCAAGGGAAATTCTGGGGAAGGAGGGGGAATCATCTGAGTTTGTGCTCCACACCCCTCAAGTTTCCTCTACAGCTAAGTCTTCTTCCCCAGAAGGTGCTTTGGAGGAGGTTGAGATAGAGGTTGTGGAGGCAAGTGGCTCAGCTGAGTCCACTCCTCCTGTTGCTGTGCCTCTGCCTGCTGAGGAGGGGGAAAAAGCAGCATTCACACATGCTCCCGCACCTCAGAAGTGAGCAGGTAGTATGGTCTGGGATCATTTTGAGCTGGCAGATGATCCCACATATGCTGTCTGCCTGCACTGCCATGCCCAAATCAGCCAGCACAAGGAAACAAAACACGTGAGCACCACGGGGATGCTGATCCATCCCCACAGGCACCACCCCCTTGCCCTTGCTCCTCCTCAGCCTGGCACCAGTAGGTGCATGCTCAGAAAGAAGTCCCTCTCTCACTCAAAAGCCCTCGTCCCCCTGAAGCAGAGGTAGGCCACCCTGGAACAGTGGGGGAAAGGCGGACAGAAAGCAGGGCACGTTGCAAAGGCAAACGAGATCATCCAGACCATTGGGGTGATGCTTGCTGTGGATGGCTAGCCCTTCTCCTTAGTTGAGTGGCCAGAGTTCAGGTGGCTCATGGCACTCGTGGCCCCATCATACCAAGTGCCTGTATGCACCATCTTCAACAGGATGATGCTGCCCTCCCTGTATGAGACATGCAGGGAGTACTTGAGAGAGAGCTCCACAAGGCAGGTCTCAGGTGGCCTTGCACATCACCTCAGACATCTGGAGCAGCTGGAGTGGAGATCATGCATACCTGTCCCTCACAGGGCACTGGTGCAACCAGGCAGGCCGTCAGTGGGCTCTCCTTCAAACTGAGGTGATGAATGAGTCCTACACGGCACCTGAGATCATGGGAGCCATGAACCGCTTAGTGCAGGGGTGGGTCATTGGGCAGGGTGAGCTCATCCGCAGGTTCATGGTCACCAACAATGGGGCCAATATTGTCAAGGCAGTCCGTGATGCCAACTTTGTTGGCATCCACTGTGTGGCACACAAGTTGCACCTCATTGTCAGGAACATCTTGGAGGGGAACAGGACTGCTGGTGAAGGCACCAGCACCACCAGCAAGCTCATTTCCAAATGCAGGAAGGTGGCAGGCTACTTCCACCAGAGCATCAAAGTGGGCAAGATGCTGCGGGACGAACAGGCAGAGCTGAACATCCCGCAGCACAAAATAATGCAGGATGTGGAGACTCGGTGGAACTCCACATACCTGATGCTGGAAAGGTTGGTGAAGCAACAGAAGGCCATCCATGAGATGGCTTTGCTTGGGGAGATCAGGATCAGTGGCCCCCTGAACAGAGCTGAGTGGGATACCATCTCCTAGATCTTGCTGGTCCTCAACCCCTTCCTCAAGGCCACCAAGAGCCTCAACACTGGTGATGCCTTCCTTAGCCAGGTGATCCCTGTAGTGAGGGAACTTCAGAACCAAATGGAGAAGTTCCAGGAGATCACTGCTCCTGGTTGGGGAAGCCTCTGTCACCAGACATGCAGGCACTGGTGAGGCAGCTGAAGCAAACTGCTTGATCCCCTGTGGTCCGGTAAGGTCCATGTATTGGCCGCCATGTGTGACCTGAGGGTGAAGGCGAGCATATATGGCAGCAAAACCCTGGATCACTGGATGGAGGTGCTGGTGAACCGAGTCAGGAAGGCAGAAAGGTGGAGGTGGGGGGATGTGGAAGAGGGGGATCCACTGTCCTGTGCCAGCATGCCATCCACCAGTCAGTCTCCTTCTCCACCACAGGCATTACCAATGTGGGCCAAGGGCATGGCTTCCATGGTGGAGTCCAGAGGCACCAGACCCCACCGTCAGGCAGGTAGCGCTCAGGCTTTGGTGGCTGCCTATCTCACTGAGAAAGTGGAGGTGCTGCTGTGCAACCCCTTGGCCTACTGGGCAAGCCACAGCCAGATGTGGCTGGATCTGGCCACAGTTGCCCGGGAACGTAGTTTCATAGTAGCTAGGGTCAGGAGGGACCTAAACAGATCATCTAGCCTGACCCCCTGGCACAGGCAGCAATGAATGCCGGGTTCACAAGACCCCAGACAGGTGATCATCCAACCTCCTCTTGAATTTGCCCAAGGTAGGGGCGAGGACCACTTCCCTAGGAAGTTGGTTCCAGATTTTGGCCACCCTAACTGTAAAATATTGCC
>NW_017728924.1:10224361-10227876 GCF_001723895.1 Crocodylus porosus | reverse complement strand
ACCACTGTTCCTCATCACCCCAGGTGGTGCTGGGGAGAAAAGGGCTCTTTGCTGTTGATCTCCCCTGATGAGTTTGTAGGCAGCCACCAGGTCCCCCCTCAGCCTCCTCTTGCTGAGGCTAAACAGGTTTAGGTCCCTCCGTTTCTCCTTGTAGTGCCTGTCCAGCTGCCCTCCCACCACGTGGGTGGCCCTCCTCTGAACCCTCTAGGCTGGCCACATCCCTTTTAAAGTGTGACTCCCAGTACTGGATGCAGTACTCCAACTGTGGCCTTACCAAAGTTGCATAGAGGGGGAGTATCACCTCTTTGGACCGGCTTGAGATGCACCTTTGGATGCATGACAAGGTATGGCTGGCCTTGCTGGCTGCGGTCTGGCATTGGCGACTCATGTTCATCTTGGAGTTAATAATGACTCCAAGATCCCTTTCTGCCTCCGTGCTTTCAAGAACAGAATTCCCCAGCCTGTACGTATGCTGCGGATTCCATCTTTCCTGTCCACCAACCAGTGTTCCGAGCAAGAGGGTGTTCAGCATTGCTGGTGATATAGTGACACCCCACCATACCTCCTTGGATACTGGTTTGGTGAAGCAACTGGTGTTCTTCAAGGTGAACCTCCCGCTTCTAGGGTTCCCCAAGCTCCAGGTGCAAATGGAGTGAGTGCCACCATCTGCACCTATTTCCTTTTGGTTTCTGGTTTTTGAACCATTTAATATCCCACTCTCAGAGCTGGAGGGGGCACTCACTGCATCACTAGCCAGCAGGGGAAGACTATGTCCCTGCTGAGCTCTTGTGCCAGGATGAACTTGGTGGTATGAGCAGGGTCTGTGGGGAAGGAGGAGACCCCAGGTCCTGGGCATGACCACTAAAACTGGTCCCTGCCAGGGCCAGGCAGCCTGGTGGGACTGCTGGCAGCACAGCAGCCCCAGAGAATGCCAAGATAAAGGATCCCCCTGGTGAAAGGAGGGTGCCATAACCTCCAGCCACCACATGCACACGCAGTTCTGGCTGGGGAAAGCCCAGACCCATCATGTCTTTGACAGGCCTGAGGCTTGTTGGCTGCAGTAGAGTTGTGAAGCTCCAGGTGAGCTCAGCTTAGCTGCCTGGGATGCCAGCTTTTGGGTTGAAAAACTGAGGCTGAGGTAGCACCTGCAGTTGATGTGTGTGCTCTTCCTGGATGACAGGAATAATAAAGAAGCCAGAAGCTGGCATGCAATGCAAGCAAGAAAGCCAGTCAGTGAAAATGAAAATGGAAATGGAGGCATCAGGGGGTAAAGGACAGGCTGGGGTAGGCGGGGAAGGGGTTGTAATAGCTCAGGTTAAAGTGGAGAGGTACCTGGGGAGCCAGATGTCCAGCAGGATGTAGTGTGTCAGAATTTCAATGTCTATATTGAGTCCATGAGTTTCTGTACCTAGGAGGTTGATGAAGTGCAGTTCATAGGCTTGTCTGCCAGCCTCGACCCCCAGCCCCCCCACGGGTGCCCTGCCTGGGCCAGCTCCTACCCTTTAAGAAGAACAAAACTAAGAAAAGCCTTGGGACTCACTGCTACTGGTGTGGCCTCAGGGCTTTGGAGGGTCATGCAGAACCTCCCACGTGGCACGGGGCAGTGGGGGGCAGCAGGTATCACCCCCCCCAGCTGGCAGAAGTGATGAGTCTGGGGGCAGTTTCGGGTTGTTTTTTTTTTCTTAAAGAACCGGAGCTGGCCCAGGCAGGGCACCCTGGGAGGGCTAGGGGAGCAAGGAGAGGGTTGGGGGGTCGTGACAGAGCCTCCCATACAGCATGGGTAAGTGGGGGGCAGCGGGGATCATCCCACACCTGGCAGCCCCCACTGAGCTGGGGCTTTTTTTTTTAACAAGTGCCAGGAGCTGGGGTGGGCCAGGTGGCCATTGCCGGGCTGGGAGAGGCACAGGGGATGGACCTGGCCAAGCTGATTTGAATCACCGAATTGAATCGCTGTTCCCTGAATCAGCTGAATCTGAATCCGAAACGAATACTAGCTGCTTTGCACAGGCCTACTGCTTACCTGTTGTTATTTACAGTGGTGGACCGACCTGAGGCTGTAGGGGAGGGGGAGACCTCATTGGTGTACACTACTATGTCATGTAAAGGCCCCAGTGCCAGTGAGGGCACGCCTTAACACATACACAAAGTCACACAACACAAGTTTTCCTTGTCAGCAGCTTGAGGTGCAGTTTTCCAGAAACCCCTGCACCTATCTCCTTGAAACCTGGCAGGCTTTGTGGCCTCAGCAGGGGCTTCCATTCCTGCTGTTTTCATTTAAATCAAGCATGAAATGACAAAGTTATAGGCATTTTTGTGATACCCCATTATAGCCTATGGGCAAAATGTCAGAACACATCGAAACAGTGAAACAGTTTCAATAAAATTAAACACCTTGAAAGGTGGAACAGTGCTTTGAAACAAAATGTTGAAATGAAGCACTGTCCCTTTGAAATGGCGAAATGGAAGTCGAAACAAAACGGTGCTGTTTTGCACAGTCCTAATTAAGCTACCTAAGGCTGGTTGCCAGGTGGTAGAGGAAGCAGGCAGTGTTTGGACCAGCCTCTTATAAGAATAAATGGGTATTTTTTGCCTTGAGATACAGATTGGGGGGTCCAAATGCACCCAGTCTGGAGGCATTTGGGTCTCACCCTTTCTTACATGCAACCAGGCTCCTTTTTCTAAATTTATAAAATTCCCAGGAGGCATCAGTAGCCTTTTCAGTATATTCTGGACCTTTTAAGCAGGATGCCTCCCCTCCCTGGATGTGACTGACAGCCCAAAGTAAAGGAAGAAGTAGAACTTTACAGAGCATGGCAAATTCTCAAGATAGAAACAAATAGGTTGCATTGGCATAGTGGGCAAAACAGCCAAAGCATCTGGCTCTAGTTCTAAGCTGTTGTCTGATGTTTGTCAAGTCACTGATTCCCTCATAAGCCTTGTGAGGAAATGACTGGCTTTCGCTCAGCGTTGTGCTAGGCCTCTACACACTACTATACTGCAAATAACAAGAGAGGGTTGGAGGCTCCATGAACCTCTCATGTGTGTTAGTTTTCAGGGCTTGCAAACTAAGTGTGGAGATGTTTGCCTCTCCAATACATTCATCCCTACTAGAGGGAACTCATAGATTTCATAGATTTTGATTTCATAGACATTAGGGCTGGAAGGGACCTCGGAAGATCATCAAGTTCAGCCCCCCACCCAAAGAGCAGGAAGACAGCTGGGATCCCAGCAAGACAAGCATCCAATTTACTCTTGAAGGTGTTCAATGTAGGTACTTGAACCTCCTCCAATGGCAGACTGTTCCAGACCCTGGGGGCTTGGACAGTAAAGAAATTCTTCCTTGTGTCCAGCCTGAAACAGTCTTGCAGCAGTTTATAACCGTTCGACCTCGTCATCCCTGATAAACTTATAGGTGGCCATCAGATCACCCCTGCGCCTGCACTTTTCCAGGCTAAAGTGCCCCATGGCTCTCAGCCTGTCGTCATAAGGTGCGTTTTCCCGACCTCTGATCATGC
>NW_017728924.1:10211888-10223797 GCF_001723895.1 Crocodylus porosus | reverse complement strand
GATGGGCCTATAGTTTGCCAGATCCACTTTCCTCCCCTTCTTGAAGATAGGCACCACATTGGCCTTCTTCCAGTCTTTGGGCACTTCACCGGAGCACCAGGAGTTTTCAAAGATCTGTGCCAGGGGCTGGGCTATGATGCTTGCCAGCTCCTTGAGTACCCTGGGGTGCAGATTGTCTGGGCCGACTGACTTGAAGGTAGCCAGCCTCTCAAGGTGTTCCTTCACGAGGACAGCATTGATGGAGGGCAGGGGATCTCCCTTACCTCTCTGTCCTGTAGTGGGCATGAGCGTCGCACGGACTGATGAAAGACCAACGCAAAGTACCCATTTAATAAGTTGCCTTTTTCCTGGGTGTCAGTTGTTCCATCTGGTTCAAACTCAATTCAAAACAATACCATGCTTTCCTGGTTAGCCTGTAGTCTAGTTTATGGATAGAAAACCTACAATGCCCAGCTGCCATCAGTGAGTCCCTCCTGTGTGGACATCTGTTTTGTCATTCAAATCTCTCTCATGTCCCTTCCCTCCCGTCACAGCTTTCCCTGAGAAGAGTAACAGCTGAGAGGAATTTTCCCAAACCACAACATTGTGGAGGGTATAAAATTAGGCCACACTTGCCCCTCCTCAGTCCAAGCCAATGCAAATAATGAAACCCCCAACATCCTGTCTTCCCAGCTTCTGCTGCTGCTGGGTTTTTCCCCTTCCCATGTCAACTCTCCCTGAGCTAGGCCTGCTGCTCATTCCATGGATATTTCTCATGGCCGCCTGAAGGAATGTGATGCCCTGGGATTTTCACAGAGCACGAGCCAGGATCGGAGCTGCTCGGAAAAAGGACAGTGGTGATGTCAGCGGAAGTATATTTTTAACCTGCATTCGAATGAAAAGGAAATGACCCGGAGGAAACGCATCGAAGTCCTGACAATGAAAACGCCCATTGGCTTTCAAGTTTTACTTTTCCCAGAGCACTGGATTTCTCTCTCCCTCTGAAAAACCCTTGTGGACAAACAGGAAGCCCCAGCTATATAAAGAACAGGCTGGTGCAGCTTTGCATCAGGAGCTAAAGGAGCAATGACTGATCGTGCCAGATCCCTGTCCTCATTCACCTGGGCTGCTAACTCTATTGTCCAAACTGCACACCAAACCAATGGACATTTTATTGTGATTGTACATGCAGATACGGGTAGCTAGTTGGTGTCTCATGTGAGATAAGCTGGCAGATTTCAGGCTGGTTCCCATTTATAGAGATATCCCAATGATAAGTGTCACTTTCGCAACTGGACTTCATTAGTCCGCTTGCTGGAGAAGAGAGCAAGGGCTCCAATTAGGCCAGAGACCCATTGTGGGCAACACATCCTGGCTGGTCAGAGCAAGAAGCTGACCCTGTTCCTGTGCATCCCAAACCTGTTCTGTAACAGGACAGAGCCATTAAGCCTCCAAGAAAGCAAACCAGCTCTTCTCCTCAGAACTTCATTGTTGTCAAGTGGCCTTCCTGGGACTCAAGCAAGCACTGGACATATCATTCATGACAGAGAAAAAAGAAATCCATACCATAAACAGAAATGAGGGGAAAGACAAGGTGGTCCTGGAGGACCTCCAGAAAAACCTAGGCCAGGTACCTATCATTCCCTCTGTATGATATGTTATGGAAGCCTCCTTCTTCTTCTCTTAGAAGCTCACAGAAATCTGCTTTCAAACAGAAACAGTAGAAACTTGCGTCTATATATTCATTTGTAGCTGTACAGGGCCCACGCAGAAGTCACAGTTTGGATCCAAGAATCACCAGAATCATTCGGCTTGGGCTCAGGCCTTTACACAAACAAGGATTGTATAGGAAGAGCCCGAAATGCTCAGTGCTGTGAGGAAGGCCATGCACCATGGCAGTATCAAGGCAAAAGCATATCAGAGGCATAGAACCCATTCTCCCATTCTGATGACAGGCAGCCTTGATGCCAACAGAAATCTCTTCCAAACCCATGCGACAGAGCAGACAGACATACAAAATACTGGAGTCAGACCTATCACAGAACTGGCACCAGAGCTCACTTTGATGGCGGGGAGCACCATTTAAAAAAAAAAAGGGGGGGCAAATAAGCTTAATGTTCAAGAGAAGACCCATTTTCCCCTTCATGGCTCTATTGCTAACCCACTGAGCTTCTTCCTATGGGCAGGTGTCCTTGTCCCCCTAATGCTGATACACAGAAATGTGTTCCTGCAGGGCTGCATGTTGTGTGGAATGCCATCTGGCCTCTCCTAGAGCCTTATGGTGCAGCTCAAGCATTATTTCCTTATGGGGGCACATAGAAGGAATGTTAAGTAGTTCATTATGGATGAAATGCACACAAGCTCTGCTCCCCATCCAGCTCTACTAGTGCCCCTCAAACAGCACCTCCCTGTGCCTCAGGCCTGGTCTCCAACCCAACTCAATGCACCTCAGTCCTCACCTGCAGCACTTCTGTAAGCACAAGTCTTCTTGTGAGCAGAGACTGTGTGGTGAAGAGGTTCTCCCAACAGAAAAAACCAGGAATTCCTACAGCTAGGATAACAGTTAGAGCGGATGGATCTGAGGGTCCCTGAAACTTTGAGAGACCCAGCTCCCAACTCCCAATGTTCCTCAACTCCCAAGGCCTTTGTAAACTGAACGAGAGCCAAATCTACATTTTGCAAACAGATCCCCTGAAGCCAACAAGACAACCTGATTCCTCACATTCCCTCCCCTCACCCCAAACTTTGGTGTATGGGTCAGAAATGTAGATCTGAATTTGGGAGGTAGACCGGAGGTGTTAGCAACATTTAGCTAGGCTCTTGCTTGGGGAATTGCCACCTTTGTAAACACATCCAGCACAGCAACTTAAAAAGATAAGGAGCCAACAGAGAATCTCACAACCTCTGGAGGAGGGGAAAGGGGAGAGCCAGAGCCCTGTGGGAACTAAAAGGAAGTTGAGAAGCTGAAGCAGCTGCAGAGAGGCATGCCTGCTTATCCCAAGGGAGAGAACTGCCTTGTGCTCCCCCAGGCTTTCCCCTCTCACTGCTTCTGCTCTGGCCTGCATTAACTCCTCATTAGGAAGAGCAGTGAAAGACTGGTGGGTTTGTTCCAACTTGGGGTCAGCACCACTTCCTCTCTCAACAGCTTTCCAAGATCCACTCCCTTTTGGCACTAATCCACCCCCACTCATACACTCTGCCAGACATGGATATAATTTATGTTGAAGGGAGGCTGGGGAGTGCTAGCAGGACCCCTCTCAGCTGTGCTCCCTGCCCTCTGGGAGAAAATATACCTCATTCCTAGCATTCCCAGTGCCAGCTAGTTCCAGGATGCCTCCGCTCTCCTTCACCTGCTCACCAAGTACAGCCTTTCCCTGTTCCTTCCCCCATCCTCTCTGGGCTCTGATCTTCCACACTTCCCTACAAAGGACATAGATGAATGAAGCACTTCCCACTGGATAAGAAATATTTTTAAAAATCAGAGCCCTATCTACTCAGCCCAGCACCAACTCCTATGGTCAGCCTATATGGAAGAACCTAGTCAGTCAGGCTATCTAGATGGTAGAGTGCCACACTGGTGTTCTCACTGCCCCCAGAAGCAGGGCAAGATTTTCCAGTCATTCAGAGCTGCTCCAAGTGCCAAATTCATACCAAATGTCTATGGCCTGGACAAAGATGACCTTGTTTCTGTCCAGGCCATAGACCTGGACCATCTCTGTGAGATGGTAATGGGGCAGTTTCTCATAATGGGTCTAGTGCCAAGAGGTTTTGAGGAACCACAACTAGCATTAATCTCCAGGGTCATGCCTGAAAACTGTAAAGCTGGTTATGATGACATTGTGCATCATGATTGGGTTATCTTCTCAGCAGGGTAAATTAACCCACAGCCACAGCTGCAGTGCCACCATTTACCTAAAGCTAGCTCAGGTATGTCCACCCCAAATGCCAGTGTGTACTTATCCTATATCTTTGAGTATGAGCTACGGACAGATAGTACTCTACACAGTTCATCCACATCCTCCTTTCCTGCTCTGCTGAGATAATAGAGGCTCATCTGTACTGACTAGCAATTGCTAGGCACTGGCCCAGTTTTCCTTGTAGATGTGGTAATGTCGGATATATTATAGCAGGGCAGGGCAAAGTGCCAGGGATGTCAGTGGCATCTAAACAACTTTGAGACTCTGGACTTTAGTCACTCTGGTTGACATTCTATCCCTTTTCCTGGTCATCTAAGCATCTAGATTTGGTTATTTACATGGCATTTTTGGTTAAGTGCCAAAAATACCACTGGGGTGTAGGTTGTAGTCATATTGGGCTAAGGACATAGGCAGACAAAGTTCTTTGGGTGAATCTGATGTCTTTTATTAGACCAGCTAAATAGTTGAAGAACTATTTTTAAGCAAGCTTTCGGGTTCAAAAACCCTATGTCAGGCTAAGGAAGTTACAGCAGTTGGTGTGTGCTCTTCCTAGGTGGAATGCAAAGTAAAGAAGCCAGAGGCTGGTCTGGTATGCATACAAGACAGGTAGTCAGTGAAAATGTAGATTGAGGAGTCAATGGGTGAGAGACAGGCTGGGTGTGGGGGGAGAGAAGGGGGATGAATAGTGGAGAAGTAACTGGGAAGTCAGATGTCAGGCAGGTTATAATCTGCCATAAATCCAATGTCTATATTTAGTCCATGATTTTTAGTATCTAGAAGGCTGATGAAATGAAGTTCATAGCCTCATCTCTGAGAAGTGTTTGTAAGTTTCCTTTGAGGATCAGGACTGAGAGATTGGAGAGAGAGTGGTTTTCTTGTGAGATGTACCCCCATGGGTAATTGGCTATTCCTGTCTTTGATAGATTTCCAGTGTGCATTCATTCTGGTGCACAGTTGTTATTTGGTCTCACATAAGTACCTAAGAAAGAATCAGGAGAACTAGAAGGATTGGTAGGTGTCAACTGATAAGCTACAGACTGGACTTATTTTTCCAGTTTTGTTTTCTCCCTGCCTTATTATGCACTTATGTTTTCACCGCTTGGATTTTCCTCTGTGTCCCATTGCTCACAATCTCTTCAAAGCAAACCACAAATCCATTACCATACAGGTTTGGTTTGAATTTTCAGCCTGTGACGCTTGAGAGCTAAATTAGACAAAATGTGTTTACACCCTTCTCAGTCTAGCTTTACACATCAGACAGTAAAGCTACTTTCCAAACATGCTACAGCTTAATGCAAGGCCTGTAGTGATTGTCTAAGTCAAAAGAGACATCTCGTACTCTTTTAAGTATGGCCATAGCTTCTTATTTACATGTTGTGCCCCTTGCCAGAATATGCCAGGAATGTACTATAGCTTCCTGTTTTCTTCCTTCTCTGACAAGGTCAAGTCAGCCTGAGAAAATATAATTTTCCAGCCACTGGGTACCATCACCAGTGGCACCCTCTGCCTCCCAGCACTGCACGCATGGCCCACTTGGGATATTTCAAAACAACACCCCTCCTTGAAACTATACAAATATTCACAAAGACTTCAAGAAGTCTTCAGGTGAAAGATTGCCTCTTTAATTTGAGTTCAGATGCCTGCATAATGGAAGACTGGGCCTAGTCTTAAAACCATTCAGTTCAGTTTTTTTGGGTGATGAAGACACAATTTCTTGAACATGGAGCCAGAATTAAAGGCCTCCATAATGGCACCAGTCACACATGTGTATAATAGTAATTCAGTTCCTTTTTCTGTCAAGTGATTCATAGATTTTTAGGCCAGAAAAGTCTTCTGATAACCTACTCTGACCTCCTGTATTAGATAAGCTACTGAATTATATTGGAAAAAAGATCCAATGATTTTTTCCATCAACTCATTAACATTTGGTTTTGCTACATGCAAAATTACTTTGTAATCACCATTATTTTATTTAGTCTCACAGCCGCTATATTCCAAAAAAAAGCCTATAGCAGACAATTTTGTGAAATGTGGATAACTGTCTGGATTTTAACCCTGCAAAGTGGATGAAATTCTAAAATTTTTATTTTTGTTTTTAATCATTATTCTATCAGCTCTTTGGGGCCAATACAAGAGCTAGCCAGAAAAGAGGGTCATTTTTCATAATTTTTTTCATCTTAAAAGCAAACCCCAGTTTCTGTCCAAAACAAAAATATCTAACTCATTAGAATAGAAGTTTGGCTATTGCGCATCCCTTGGATATTATACAATGGCTTCCCTCTTGCAAAGCTGCATCTTGGTACTCCCATCATCAGTTTACATCATTCAGCTGGGCAATTTAGCCCATAAGTGAGGCTGGAGTCTGAGGCAACCCAACTGCAGTTTTCATGCTGCAAAATGTTTTATAAATATTGTTTTCTTGAATTTTTAAAGACATTTGCCTCTTGTGTACTAGTTTTATGTTATGTTCTCCAGAGAAGGAGTTGGCAAGCAGGAAACCACAGAAAAACAATCACAGATTTTCAGAAAGCCAGGTTTAAGTTAGGTGTCACAAAGGTTTAGCCAAGCACCTCCATTCTACCATCAGAGGAAAGAGAAAACACTGTTTGATCCCTTTGTTCCATCAATACAGCTTAAATACTGAATAGACAAAGCTGTTTGAGTGACCCATACTGAAATATATGCACATAAAACTTTAGTTGTAGAATTTGTTTTAATTGGCAGACAAAATTGTGTTAATTGGCATCTGTTCACAGAGAATTCACAAAACAGAAAATGCAGATGAATTCAGTTACTACATTGTTAGTGTTTCTATAGATGATAATCTTTCTTATTTCAAAGACAAGAAGGTCTAAGGGCATTAACTATGGGAGATCTGCACCAAAAATAGAACCTTTTTCAGTTCTCCATGAGATGCAGAAGACATAAGAAACAGAAAGGAAATATCTTTCCAGGAAATTTTTCATCACCTCATCAAATCCAACAAGAACTCCTGGAGACCTCCCCAAAGATTCCAGGGTGGGCAAGAGGAGTGACTTCTGGTTTCATTCTGTGCTTTTCGAAAATGACCTGGACTACATCAAGTTCACTGAGGATGAGAGAAGCCATCATTGCTTACTGAGATCTGTAGCCAGCTCTGTCAAGAGTGGACAACATAACCTGCCTTACTGTCCTTCATATCCATGAGCCTGTGCCACATCCCAGGCATACAGATCAAAGGACAGTAAAAGGGCTATTCCCTTTCACTGGATTCAAGCTGGACACATGATAAAGCAATGCAACACCTCTTCCATTCCCCACTGCTAGCCTGTGATGCAGGATATATCTAGTAGGCTCCAATCACAGATGTGCACAGGGTGTATATAGTTAGTGACACAGCAGATATCTTGGAGCAGATGGGGAGAATAAAAGCTCAAGAGGGTAGAAAAAGGAACTTTTCCCCTGCACTTGCAGCTTAGCTAGAGCCAGCTGAGTTCTTATTGCCCAGGAGGCTATACATCCCCACCCCCACTTCTAGCCAGCCTGTGATCCCTGGAGTTAAAGCCTCTGAGTAGCCATAAAGGAGCTTGTCTCTTGGCTGGCCTGACAGCTGATCAATACACAGAGGAAGCAGATTTCCTTGAGCCAGCTCATCAGCCTGACGCACAGGCAGCTTCCCCCTCCCTTCCTCCCTGAAACAATCCATTCCCATCCAGCCGGCAGTGGAAGATCCATTTGTTGTAACCTCCGCCAGAGATGCCCATTAACACCACTAAGTACCCCATTTCCTGGAAGGCATGTGGTTCCCCATCAGATAAGAAGAAATGGCTGCAGGGAAGATAAGGCAGCTGTACCAACAGTAAGTGGTACTAGTCTGCACTCCAATGGCCCAGTATGAGAGTGGAAGTTGCATGCTGGCAAGAGGACAAGCAAGTACCTCCTCAGTCATTCCCAGTACCAGGCTCCCACAAGCCCTGGGTCAGGCCAGAGTCAGGACATCATAGAAGACCTCCAACAAATATGCTACAAGTAGATGACTCAGTAGTTGGTGTGCTTCTCCCATTCAGTACTGAAGCCGTAACCCCTGGCTGTGTGTAGTGGGCTCATAAGGGAGATGTAAGAGTCTCATCTATGTACGTTGTGTTTATATATGTGTGTGTATATATGTATATGTGTGCGCCTGTGTGTATCGTTAGTTACTAAGCAAAATACCAGTAGATGGCGCTCAAGATTGCATAGGTTTTATAGGACTGGTATAACTTTTCTCACTGTGAATGACTTTCCCTGTGCTGCTCTTTATATCAGCTCTTAACAAATTCACAGTACTGCCAACCCAGGATTGACAGTAAATCATGAGATTGATTTAGAGATTGTGAGTATTTCTTTAAAAAAGGAGCGGATCATCTATTTTTTTAATTTGCTTTCTGGTGTGTGAGTGTTTAGGGTACAGTCAGGATAGATTTTCATATTCTTTTTTAAATGAAACATGAGACTTTAAAATCTGCAAGGCAGCTTATTTCAAATTTTAAGTGCATAATTTCATAGGAATAAGGCACCCATGTACCTTTAAAATTCTGTGCCCAACAGCTCGAAGAAAAACAGCAATTATTACAAGACTTGCAATAAAATTACAAGAATTGGCAGTGCTGGAATTAGTATGTAAGGAAAGGGCATAAAAAAGGCCCTGCCCAGCTGGTTATCATATAACATTCATACAATGAGGACAGTTATTATTATAGTATTAGCTAGTAGCACTGCACTCTCCCCACTATAAGATCTCATTTAATTTGCTTACAGTTTGCCAAAATTTAGGTTCAGGGGAGGGGCATTTAAAATTAAAAATGGTCAGATATCTCCAAACAAGCAATCAAGCCATTCATGAAAAATGTATGATTTAAAAAAAATCTTGCAAACATTCAACTGAGAAGTTGTGATACCTTCCTGTTTTGGAGCATGGATTCAGAATTTGGCCATGAGATCCTGCATCAGGGATGTGCCTTTTGCCCATCATATAAAAATGCCTACATTTCGAATGTTACCACATTAGCCTTTGAAATATCATAGTTTGCACATGCTCAGCAGACTTGTTAGAGTGGCTGGTTGTTCTCCAAAGACTGAAAAAGCATGGAGCTTGCTCAAGCCCATGGCTGTAGGAGCTGGTCAGGTCTTTCCCTGTTGTTCCCAGCTGCTGCAGGTTGATGTGGGAATAGGTGCTGACACTTACTGCAGCAAGCTTGTCTCACCTGTACTTTCAGTGTTTCTGCTGGTGGCCAGCAAGGGACTCAGAAGCTCAAAATCAGAGGGGACAAATACTAACCTGGGGCTAGGGAGGAGTAGAGGGAACAACAGACTGATAATAAACCATGGGAAGGAGGATGGAGACTGTGACTGGGAAGGACAAGGGAATCTGTGGGGTGGGAGAGACAGAGGTCATATAAATTGCTGAAGACAGGAGAGACTGAGACTGAGCAAGGAAAATAAGGCAAGAAGTCTGTGCTGGTGGTACTGAAATGAGGAGCCTGGAGACAAGAAAGCAGACCTGAGAACAAGGCTAGGCAGGTTGGATCTCAGATGGGAAGCCCAAGTGTCAGATTATGCTAGACCAAGTGATGAGGACTAGGGCCAACTTTTGGTGAGGAGAATAGGACTGAGATTAATTGGAAAAGGAGTCAGAGGAAAGAGGCAAGGCATGATTGAAACAGGTGAAAGAGGTTAGGCAGAAGTGATCAAGATTAGGAGAAATAAGCAGAAACATCTGACACTAGCATGTACTTCTCTTCAGAAGATGGGTTGGAACCCAAGATTCCTGAACTTCACCCTTCCTCTGCTGGCAGCAAACATCAGATAAACCCACTAGCAAGGTGTGCATCTAGTTACTAGTGCTGGTTTACATTTAAGATGACAACCTGCTGCTACTGCTACCAGTTACTCCATTAGCTAACATGCTGAGGTCTGTGTAATGGATTTGTGAGTTGTACCCCTTCTGATGTTAGCAGGAATATCTACATGTGCCCATTAATGCGCAGCAGTTTATTGCTGCCAGGTACATGTCTACACGTGCCCAGGACTGCAGCATGTTGAGCTGCAGTGGAGCAGCCCTGGCTGGCAGGGGGCCCATAGGGTTAGTTTACCAGCCTGGGGCTGCCTCCCCCATGGCTCAACGTGCTGGAAAGGGGCTGGTTGGGGCACAAGGGTGCTTTAGTGCGGGCTAACCAACAGGCAGCCCTCACACTGAAGCATCCAGTACCCCAGCCAGCCCCCCTTCACTCCCCGGGATCTACATAGGCACAGTATTTATAAGTACTATCCTGCTGCAGAGTAAATTATTTTACTCCAGCCTAATAGGGGCACACAAGTAGATACCAAGATGTTTATTGTGCTGTCAATTAGTCTACTGTGCAATAAATGTCTTGTGTAGACATGCCCAGTGGGAATCAATATAATGCCAAATGACTGAGTTTTCTTTTTACTTTATTCCTTTTTAAGAACTTAGGAAACCAAATGCACACATGGACAAGCTATGTGAAACTCTGCTAATATTGCAGTGCTGAGCTCTAAAAGATAAGGAAATGCAGTGCTATGGTTGTGATTTGAGTCTTCCTCTCCTACCACACATGCATGGTGATACAGTCTTAAATTACTTGAACACCAGGGATCCAGGTTTTCCATTTCCCATGGAAAACTGTGAAAAAACATATATTTTCCCCTTTAAAGGAGAAAAACCTGAATTTTCCCCTTTGAAGCAGGAAACCATGGGTTTCCCTTTGCAGGTTGGCAGAGTTCCAGTCTGCAAGTGCTGCTTTGGGTTAGGGGGAGTAGAGGAGGCTGATTAGTAAATGAGATGAGAGGCAGGAGGTGCCATGTGCATGCACAAGTGGCTAGCAATACAGCTAGGCAGGAGGATGGGACCAGGTCTCATAGCTGCCTGCAGATAAGTCTATAGTGGGGGAGAGTAGGCAATGCATAAGGAAGCATAGTGGAATAGAAGGGGGGCAAAAAGAAAGTCTCCCAAGCTTTACCCATCTGGGCAGGCCGGGCTCAAGGAACCAAATAAGTAGCACCCTTTTTTTAGGGCTACATTAAATTACTTACCCTTCCTACCTACCCAGCACCCAAGAGAAAGAAGGGGAAAGGAAAGGAGCTGCAAATGATTCACATTTCCTTCCTCAGGCAGCTCCTAGTGTCACAACTTCATGCCCACAGAGGCAGGAACAAGTCTGTAAGGTTCCATCTAGCATCAAGTTAGCAATTCAATACATTCCATTTACAATGTTAATAGTGACATACTGTTGGTTCTGAGGAAGATGGAAGAAACACAACTTGTTTAGTAATATCTTTTACTGGACCAACCATATGGTTGGGAGAAATGTTGGACAAGCTTTCAGCCACAGAATGCTCTTCCTTAGGTCATAGATTTTTTGGAAATGTGTGTCACACGGAAGCAAAGCAAATGGCACTCCCCCTTAGCAGTTCAATCTGCTGGAGGATAATAGTCAACTACGGTTACCAGCTTATAAAGTTATGCTTTTAGCTAAAGTGATAACAGTTTGTGCTACTTTGTAGAAGGTTGTGTGTGTGGTAGGTTTGGCCCACTGCCTTCAGCCTGTGGAGGCCACTCCTTTCTGCCCTGACCAGAGGTTGTCCTGGAGCCTCAGCTCCAAAGCTGAATCTGGATTCATACAGTCATTCATGTTGTTAGGTAATAAAGACCCCATTTTCCATGGATAAGTAGCATTAAAATGATGTTGTAGCTGTTGATAGTCCAGGAAATCTGCAAAAGGCACAGATTTATGTGGGTGATGCCTGTTATTGAACCAACTGCATGACTGGGATAGACTTAGACAAGCGTTCAAATGCAGTACAAGGGTCCTGAAGAAGAATGCATTGCCTTTGGAATCCTTCTCCACAGACAGTTGTTCAGGATAGTCGCAGGGAACAGCAATGTCCCCCCACAACAAACCTCCCAACCAGGGAGAAGAGCTTGACCAGGAATTCTCGGGTCAGCTCACAGAGGTAGTGAAGGCTAAGGATGTG